>NW_006408615.1:5170242-5204019 GCF_000296735.1 Chrysochloris asiatica | reverse complement strand
CCCCCCACACACACAGACACACACACACTCCTCCCCACCTCCGACAGCAGACTCCACAGCAGACTGGGAATGAAAGCCAAGAGACTGGAAACAGTTATGAACAGGATTCTAACCCCATCACAAACGGGACGGGCAGGGTTGAGGCCGTGGCATGCTAAGGTGCTATGTGTTGTAGCCTGTTTGTCACCCATCAGTCTGTGCCTGCAAATGTCACTGTTGATGAGTCTTGGGGTCAGACAGCCCTGGGGGGGGGGCGGGGGTGTGTGCTTCATCTGAGGTCTGTCAGGCCTAGGATTATTTCACAACACTAAAGGCAAGTGGTCCTTCCTGGTCAGATTTTCTCCTACAAGGCCTCACCACTGTTTCAGGGTAAAAAAAAATCAGCAGATGAGATAAAACTGAAAAATAAAACAAAACCATTTTTAATGATGTCTTTGTGTATCTGTTTATAAGGAAATGCTCTCCAACGTGAATGACCAAAGACGTAGGAAAAAAGGAACTTTGAGGAGAATGATTTCCTTTTCTGTTTATTGTTATATCTTTATCTCTCTTTCCTCTTTCTGTCTGTTTCTCTTTCTTCTTCAGTTCCTTTTTCTGGGGCTTTCTCTTTCTGTCTCTGTTTCTTCCTGTCTCTTTTTCTTTCGTTTGAATCTCTCTCCGTTTCTCTTTCTGTTTCTCCGTTTTCTTTCCGTCTCCTTTCTCTCCCTTTCTCTTTCTCTTTCTCTCTGTATTTCCACACTTTGTATAATGAGAAGAGAAGAAGTTCACATCCATTAAAAAGTAACAATTGTACTGAGCCTGCATTCCAAATGATAATTATGACAATCAAAGGTCACGGAGTACCCTGATCTGTCCAGGGCCCTGCTAAACCCTCCCACTGTCCTGGTTTGGCAGAACACCCAGATCTTTGTGTTCTCACCCCTGCATACCAGGGACTCTAGATGCCCAAGCAACACCTGGTGCCCACGTGGCAGAGCCGGGGCCTGAACCGCATGGTAAGATTCTGACTCCCAGGACCATGTGATTTTCATAATAATTCCTGCTTCTTAGATGTGAAAGGCTTCCCAACACATGAACTTTGATTAAGATACTTTCCCCTTTCACCGAGACACTGCAATCCTTAGCCATCCTTCAGGTCTGTGGCTCAATTTTCAGCCAAACAATAGACGAGAGATCGAAGAGGGTGAGTCAAAAATCATCCGCACTCTGGCTGTAGAACTAATTTTAATCAACTTTTAGAAAAGACATTGAACATTACTTTTCATCATAATCGCTTTGTTTTCAATACACTTTGTCCAGCTGTCAACAAGCTTTCGTGTTCCCTTATTTAAAAAAAAATGTTTTAGGCTGAGTTGTCCTCACTTCTTCATCAGAGATGAATCTTCATCCTCAAAGGGCTACTTTCAGAGGAACAAACAGGTGAAAAAGTTTGATGGAATAAAAGCAAGACTATAGGAAGGATGTTTAACATCTCAGAATGAAGGTTTTGCAGAGCATTCACAGTGTGGGCAGAGGTGTGTGGATGTATATTGTCATGCAAGATCACAAGGTCCCTGGGTAGCAGTCTTCTGCATTTAATCGAAGGTTTAGGCTTCAAGTCTTCAGTAAGCAGCTCACTGTAAGAAGCACTGTTGGTTGTTGAGTTTTTTCCTGATACTGTTTCAACACTTCTTGTTGTTATGTGCCGTGGAGTCGGTTCCGACTCATAGCAACACTGTACAGGGTTTCCAAGGCGGTAAATCTTTACGGAAGCACAGCAGTGACCTTGAATAGAATTGCACCTGACAGAAGTTTTAATATCACCAGAGTGCTGATAATTTTTGACTCACCCTCATGTAAGGAGAACAATAATGATAGTGAGGTACACACACCTTAAAATCATCAACCATTTGAGACAAAGTTCAGAGGAGTTAAGAAAGGAGGAGGAATGGAAGCAGGAAACCCAGGGAGGAAGTAGGATGAGTAAAGTCACACTGTGCGGACTGCAGTCAGTGAGATGAAACAATGTGCATAAATTGTTGAATGCAAGTCTGATAGTGTAACCATCACCCAATTCACAGAGTAATACGCAGAAACTATTTTTACCGAGTTTACGTTTACGTAGGATTTGGCACTATTTCTGAAAACAGATCTTAAAAGTCACTGCTTGCCAGAGACGGAGGCAGAGACAATGACGTGGAGAGATGGAGCAGCTGGGGACTTTAGACCCAGAGAGGAAGATGAGCTGTGTGCTGACGACCGGGGGGGCAGGCTTGTAGTGTATAGCCTTTGATTGAGTGATGATGCATGGAGGGGACTGTAACCATGGCAATGAAACGATATACGATAGAATGAATGTAAAACTAATGTTCTCCCATGTAAACTATCACATAATTCACAATGAAACTTTTTTTTTTTTTTTTTTTTTTTAAGTCGCTGTCAAGCCGATTCCATCACACGGACCCTACAGGACACAGTAGAACTTGCTCTTCAGAGTTTCCGAAACAATAAATCTTTACAACAGCAGACAGCCTCATCTTTCTCCTGGTGGGTTTGAACCACTGACCTTGCCATTAGTAGTCCAATGCTGAGCCCAAGAAATACAGAAAACATAGCTTTTGTGGGTCAATTCCCCCATTCCCTCCTGTGACACCAAGGTCTGTACCAGCCACACCATCAATGGGATCCAGGACAGAATGAGAAGTCAGGGTCCCTAGTTCACAAGTGATGAAGAATTCCAAGACAGGGATGCCTGAACGTTAAACCCAGCGAGGGTCCCTCTGATTCACCCATCCATGAAGTCACACCGCAGCTTCATGCTCCAGCTGGGTGGCCACCTGTGGACCTACTGACCACCTTGCCTCAGGGAACAGACAGATTCAAACTTTCTAATGCACAGTCCAGCTCTGCAAACATGAGGCTCTGGCAGCTGAAGAGGGAGTATGATCTCCAGTGAGGATGACCCTTGTCCATAACAGCCCTCCCTGCCCAGGAAGGGCCAGGCCTCTGCCCAATGACTTGTGTTTAGAATGAGGAAAACAGTAGACCTCCTTGAAATGGCAAAGACCCTGGCACCTCGCCCTGGTGGAGCCTCCCTGTGGGACATGGCACCTGCCGTGACCAGCCTTGGGGAGAAAAAAGAAAAATAGATGTGGATACTCGTTCCTGTGAAAACACAAGGAGAAATTTCATTCCCCTCCCTCTGAGAAAAAGGTCTGGCAAGTAAATTTTCACCAAAATAAGGCCAAGGTTGGCCACTGAGAGAGTCTTTGGGTGGCATACTCGGCTAAAAACTCAACTACTAACCAAAAATTTGGTGATTCGAATCCCCCCAGAGGTACCGCAGAAGAAAGGGCTGGCAATCTGCTTCTAAAATTCACAGCGTTGAACACGCTATGGAGGAGCACACATGGGGTCACTGTGAGTCAAAGTCAACGTCTCAGTAACTGGTTTGGGGTTTGTTTTTTTAATCTTTAAAATTTTTTAAGTTATTTTGTAACTGGTTTGTATTTTGTTGGTGGTAGGGTTTTTTTTTGTTTGTTTTTGGTTTGATTTTGGTTTGGTGTCCACTGAGGTCAGCCTGTGTGCATTCAAGATGACCAGCACCAGTCTATAGGTGGACCAGGGACCCCGGGCAATCCATGGCTGTGGCTTTTTTGCTTCTTTCATGACCACATTCAGGACCAAGTCTAGACAATCATGTGTGAGAAGCCTTGGAAGGGTTGTTGTTGTTGTTGTGTGCCGTCGAGTCGGTTCCGACTCATAGCGACCCTGTACGGGGTTTCCAAGGCTGTAAATCTTTACGGGAGCAGAAAGCCTCATCTTTCTCCCGCGGATCAGCTGGTGGTTTCGAACCGCTGACCTTAAGTTTCGCAGCCCGATTGGTAACCACTACGCTACCAGAGCTCCTTTGAAGGGTAAATACCCATTTATGAAGGTGGCTTTCAGTTCTGCCAGGAACTACTGCCCACTTCTGGGGGACGGGGGTGGGGGTGGGGGGCGGAAATGCGGACGAAGCACTCCCGCCGCCACTCCCCATCAGGTCTCCCTGGCTCTGTGCCCATTTTTCTTTAAAAACAAAAATAAAAACAAACAAGTAACCTCACCTCTCCCTTCCTCTGGAGGGGTGGACCTGATTGATACTGGTTTTCCTCCAGATACATATCTTGCAGGAAAGGGTAGAGGAGACAGACAAACAGACAATGTGGGCACTGTAGGAGAGTCTTCAGTGCAGTTTGGGACAGGGATCTGGGCTCTGGCCACCAGGTGGGCTCCATCCCTGACCCCAGACATGTCCCCAAGATATGCCCTGGGAGCGTTCCAAGCCAAGGCAGGGAGAAGAGGGCAGGGCACAGCCTAAGGCTCTTAAGGGGGAGCAGAACAGTGGATCCTTCTGGCCTTGTCCACTGCACATCTGCCCTGGAGGGCGAGAATGGGGCCAGTGGAGCCTGTAAGCAGGAGCAGGTGTGGGCCTGAGCTCAGGAGATGTCCCAGGTCATCCCCTGGACCCCAGGGGTCCCAGCTGATGGCCACTTTCATCAGATGTGACCCCAGCCCATGTGCAGGGGGACAAGACAAGACAACACAGAGCTGACCACTCAGCTTGTAACTTGACCTCCTGCTGGACCTGGACATTGTGCCCACCGCCCCCACCCCCAAATTGCATCCGAATCACTCTGGAGTGGGTTGTAAGCATCCAGTGCTGAGGACGGTGTCTGGGCCACGGAACCAGAGCTCTGGGGAAGGACCCACCCAAGAGGGGTCTGGGACTAGCTGGGGATTTTAAAAAATAGAAGCAGCAGATCGCACTGGCAGGAATTTCAAGTTCTGGGGCCTTCTAGGGAGCAGGCCGCCCTCCCCCCCACTGTCCACCTCTCTCCCTTCTTCCCCAGCCTGTTGCCCACCTTCTTGCCGAGCTGGCACATCCCTGCTAAAACTCAATCCTGGCTCCTGGAAACCCACAAACTTCCAGCTTAGGCGACTGTGCAGTGGGGTGGGGGTGACCCCTTCTCCCCCACCCCCAGGTCCTAGGAGGAGCTGGTAAGAGGTTGAACTTTCACCACCTGCCAGGACTGGGTCTGAGAATCACCTGGAAGTCACCTTCTGCCTCCCCACTAGGCCTCCACAAACAAAGGCTCTGGAAAGTTGGGACTGAAGTCTTCCAGAATATCTCCCCGGCTCCTCAAACCAGGAAGCTTTAAGGGGCAAGAAGACCCTGTGTTTCCTTCTCTCTTCTTCCTTCTTGCCACCTCTCCACACTAAGCTCCCCACAGGGCTCCAAGGTGTTAACCGTCCAAGACACGTCTGCCCAGTTAGGTGAGGGACCCCCCAAGAACCTGACCTGCACAGCTACCTCCTGGTTCTCTACAACCTGACCCCATCCCGAGGCCTAGGGATGGACATTGCCCTGACCCACCCCACCCTCCTGCAGGGGCTTTCTGGGTGACCTCTGCTGAGCTCTACCTCCACCCAACCCACATCCACTTTGCCTGGGCAGCTGTGTCGAGTGGGAATTGTGTGGTGAGAAGACACAACAGAGGATCCAAGAGCAAGCCTGGGAGGAGATGGCCCCGGCCCTGGGAGCAGTTCTGTACACTGACCCACCAGGCCTCCACAGGCTTGTCTGCTCTCCCCGTTCTCCCTTTGGCTAGATAAGACCACCTCTCCGTGAGTAAGCTGATTCCTAGGGCTCTGCCGGGCTCCATGTGGGTCCTCTGGCTTGACCACTAAACACATCAGGGACCACCTGAGCCAGCCTGGTTCGGGCAGTGACTCTGTCCTTCCAAAGGTCATCAGTAGACTGGGCCGCTACCCCCAGGGCACCTGGACCCCAAGTCCTGCTCACTGAATGTTGAGAACCAGCCTGGAGGTCAGTCACTCTCTGTACCTGAAGCTGGCAGAGCTCCCAAAGACCAGGGTCAGGCAGACCAGATGGGGCAAAGGGGAGTTTGTGGGGGATAGAGTAAGAATATACCTGGGCTCCCAGGTGTGGCTCTCGTGAAGGGGACAGGCCAAATTCCAGGAGCTGGACATTCAGATTTGCCACTCCAGACTAGAAAGTCCTGCAGGCCCTTGTTGTTGTTGTTAGGTGCCATCGAGTCGGTACCGACACACAGTGACCTTATGCACAGCAGAATGAAAAACTGCCCGATCCTGGGCCAACCTCCCTTGAAGGGCTTTTCTCCCACGTGCTTTATTCCAGTCACATCATCACGGCCAACTCTACTTTGCGGAGGCAGCTCTTCCTCAGTCACATTTTGAGTGCCTTCCAACCTGAGGGTCTCATTTTCTGGCATTATATCTGACAGTGTTTCTCTGCTATACGTAAGGTTTTCAGTGACTAAATAATCAGGAATAGTTCATCACTCCTTCTTCCTAGTTTGTCTTCATCTGGAAGCTCATCTGAAACCTGTTCACCATGGGTGACCCTGGTGATATTTAAAATACCGATGGCATAGCTTTCAGAATCACAGCAACTCAGAAGCCACCACAGTAGGACAGACTGACAGACGTGTGATGGATGTAATCACTAGCGGGAGTTATAAAAAAGGTGGTAGGTTTTCTAGGAGTGTGGGCCTAGCCCAGTCTTGAGGAAGGGTGCCCCCTAAGAGCTGGGGACAGGAAGGGAGAGGGAGCTTGAACTTAGAGCCTAAGGTGGTGAGTTTTCCAGGAACCTGAACTTTGCCTCTGTAAGCCTAGACTTGCTTCTTTGAGCCGATTTGAAGTGAAATCGCCACTCTTCAGGGTCTGTGAGTAAACAGGCTAGAGAAGTAAACCCTACCTTGAACTTTCTCATTGGCCTCACATGGTAGCGCCACCCAGGTACAAAAGCTTTGCACTTTCAAGGCCTGTTTTTGAAATCCCACACCCATTTCTACTGGCTGGGGGCAGTAACCCCACCTTGGTGAGCTTCTATCTCCTCGTTTCTAAAAGTCCCCACTCAACAGTGTTGGGAGATCTGAGTGGAACATCCTTGTAAACACTGATCGTAACACTGTTGCTGTTTGTTCTGCTTTATAGAGACCTTGTATAGGGGTTTCTCAGACGTTACAATTCTTTGTGAAAGCAGACATCTTCATCGTTTTCCCACAGAGAGACTGGTGGGCTCGAACCGCCAACCTTGTGGTCCCCAGTCCAGTGTTTATCCTGTGGAGCTGTACACAGTAGGCACTCAATACACAGTACCAAAACTAGCTGCTGTCAAGTCAACTCGACGCCTGGCGACCCCGAGTGCGGCAGAAAACAATGTGCTCCTTGGCATTTTCAAAGGCTGCTTCTCCCTAAGTAGATCCCTGCGACTTTCTTATGGGATACTTTTGGCTAGATTAGAACCTACAACCTTTTGGGTAGCAGCCAAGCACATTAACGATTTGCACTACCCCAAAACCCCACCAGTGTCCTGCAGTCACTTCTGACTCGTAGCGGCTCTCTAGGACAGAGTTTCTGAGACTGTAATCTTTACAGAAGCAGACAGCCAGGACTTTCTACTGCTGTACAACCCTGGGACTGTAATCAACATTGTTGTTGTTGTTAAGTGCCGTCAAGTCGGTTCCGACCCATAGTGACCCTGTCTACAGTTTCCGAGGAGCAGCTGGTGAGCTTGAACTGCCGACTTTTAGGTCCAAACTGACGTTGCAGTCCAATGCATTAACCCACAGCGCCACACCAGGATTCTGTAATCAACATTAGCTACTGCCATTGGACAGCTATCGAGGTGAGTAGGGACATTGGCTCTTCTCATGAGACACCAGTTTCTGGAGAACCTTGTAAACCTCTCTGAACGCATCTCCAATGCTTGTCACCCACCCCCTTTTTCATCTTGCTTCTCCTCCTGAAAAATAAGCCTTCCCTGAGCTCGTCCTAGTGTCTAGTCCTGTTTCTGATGTCGACCTTGCCCTGAAGAAGCTGCTAGAGGGACACAATTCTGCAAGCCGTGTCCTCCAGAACAGTATGGCCTGCACACTGCCTTTGCTGTGTTGTCTTTCTTGAATGCCTCTGGAGACGGGTAGCTCCCTACCTTACTGGTGGCATTTCCCGCAGAAACTGGCTATCTCCAGGAATCCCTGATCCTTGACAAGTTGGGCCAGGCCTGGGATGAGTCTCCAGGTAGCAACTCTGAATGATCTGATTTTATTAGAAAAACACACACCTGGTTAAAAGTTTCTCAATGTGCTGAGTTCTGTCTCTAGAAAAAAAAATAACAAATGATCACACATGTTTTTAAAAAGCAGGCTCCCTTTCCCCCTTATTGCTGACAATCCATTTAGCAATGCCAGCACTGGGGTTCTGTCCTGGGGGTACTACACCCCACCCCTAAAAAGCAAGTATCTCTGCGGAGCAGCAGATACGTTCTTTGATTCTCTTCCGCTGGACAAACCCCCAACAGGACAAACTATAATAAGAAGCGTCACTGAATGGGAAATAAAACAAATCTGCTGTAGAAAGCTGTATGCTACATCCAGGAGACTGGAAATCAAGGCCCAGGTGTCCGGAGAGCTGGGGCTCCTTGCATAATTTACAGAGCCTGGGGCCAAATAAAAATGCAAAGCCTTTGTTCAGAAATGATTATGAATCTCAAGACGTCAACAACAACACATTAAACCAAGTGTGCAGCCATGCTGGGTCTGGGGCTCTGTGCATCTCTGAGGTTCATAAGTCATGAAGCCAGCCCGTCTCCTCTTAGGTGTGCCTACCACCTACCCAGCTCCAAGTGGGGGACACCCGAAGGTAAGGAAGCCCCCGACACTTGAGGGTAGTAGAGTCCCAGAAGAGGGTGACTTCATAAAAGGAGCATGTTGTTGGTAAGTGCCATGGAGTCGATTCCGACTCATAGTAACCCTGTATAGGGTTTCTGAGGAGCAACTGGTGGATTTGAACCACCAACCTTGTGGTTAGCTTATCCTACAGCACCACACCAGGAGTCCAAAAAAGGAGTATGGCTCCTCCCTTTTCCAGTTGCATTGATAAACAAATTTCCCATTACTGATGTTATGTGTACAGCCCCTGGTGGCACTGTGGCTTAGGCACAGGGCTGCTTAAAGTCGTCAGTTCAAACCCACCAGGCACTGCAAGGGGGAGAGATGTGTTTATCACTCCTGTAAAGATTTACAGTCTCAGAAACCCACTACAGGGATGCTCTGACTCAGAGTCAACTCTATGGCAGATAGATAGATGCTTTGATTTTCTTCCATTGGACAAACTCCAAAAGGACAAAACATAAGATGAAGAAGCATCACTGAATGAAGAAGCAGTTTTGTTTGTTTGTTTTCCGGTTTGGATATTACATGTTAATTTTACAACATTTTCAATCCTCAAAAAAGAAGGTAAGATTTCTTTGAAACATTTATGAAACCACCCTCAAAGATGGCCCCAGGCTCTGTGTCACCCAGTCTCTATGAAAAGACACAACGTTAAACAAAGTAGCATCTTAGCCAGAAATCCAACGGTGACCAAGGGATGCCTTTGCTGATGTCTGATAGATTTTGCTGAAAGCAGAAGACAGCAGAAAGATGTTTACCTGTGTTTTATTGACTGTGTAAAAGCATACAACTGTGATCATAACAAATTATGGATAACATTGCACAGAATAGAAATTCCAGAACACTTCATTGTACTCACGCAGACGTTTGTACATAAACCAAGAGGCAGTCATCTGACCGGAACAAGGAATACTTTGTGATTTAGAATCAGAAAAAATGTGAATCACCATACTTATGTAATATATATGCTGAGCAAATGATCTGAGAGGCTGGTCTATATAAAGAAGAACAAGGCATCAGGATTGGAGGAAGGCTCATTAACGACCTGAGGTATGCAGACGACACAACCTTACTTGTTAACAGTGAAGAGGATTTGAAGTACTTACTGATGAAAATCAAAGACTTCAGTATGGATTACACTTCAATATAAAGAAAACAGGATGCCACACAACTGTACCAATAAGAAACACCATGATAAACAGAGAAAAGAGTGAAAAGGTCAAGGATTTCATTCGACTTGGATCCCCAATCAGTGTCTGCCGCAGTAGGAGTCAAGAAATCAAACATCGTACTGCTGCCAAAGACTTCTTTCAATTGTTAAAAGCTAAGATGTTACTTAGAGAACTAGGGTGAAACTGACCAAGTTGTGATATTTTTAATCATATCATATGCATGCAAAAGCTGGACAATGAATAAGGAAGACCAAAGAATTGATGCCTTTGAAATATGGTGTTGGAGAAGAATATTGAATAGACCATGTCTATCTTATATGCTTTGGGCATAAAATCAGAGGGACCAGTCCCTGAAGAAGAACATCATGCTTGGTAAAGTAGAGGGTTATCAAAAATGAGGAAGACCCCCAACAGGATGGATTGACACGATGACAGCAGCAATGAGCGCAAACGTAGGCTCAGGATAGGGTAGTGTTTTGTGGGACATAGGATTGCGATGAGTCAGAACTGATTCAAAAGCATCTAGCAAATTACTACACTTATCATTTTGTTTTCTTCTCATTTCACTGAACGTTTTTGTCATAATTCTTTCCCTAAGTCAGAAAATGTAATTCTACAAATTGATTTTAATGATTATTTAATATTGCATTGGCCAATTTTCCCTTATTACTGGACACCGTATTTCCAATTTTGCTTATTTTCTGTGATAAACAATTCCGTGATGAACATTTCTGTGCATGTTTCTAATGCTTTCTTGAGGGAGTGAGAAGATGCTTTAATGCTGAAAGTTCAATCAGGAGAGAACGTTTTGTTGCCAGAAGTTTCTTGGGATGATCTCTGAAATCCCACCTTGCCCAATCCCAGTCTCAGCCCCTTAACCCCGATACAGTGATAGTACTGGCAAGATAACCCTGACATCTTACTTTTATTTTTAAGGAAAACAAACAAACACACAATCTTCCCCACATTCAATTCTAAAGGCTGGGATATATCCAGGAGCTTGAGACCACAGTACTGAGCATTTACCTTGGGCCAGCACCAGGCTGAACATCTTTATAGCCACCTGTGAAGTCATCAGCCCGCCTTACAGATGTGGACCCTGAAACTCAAAGAGAGGCAGCAATTGGCCCCAGGCAACACGGCTGGTAAATGACAGAGCTTTTGCCATGTTGAGCACTGTAGATCCTGCTTCCCTTATTGTAAGAAAGATGCATCAATGATTATGAAGCAGACAACAGTCCTTCATCCTGTCAAACTAGGGATGGGGTTGGGGATCATGTGTGGCAGGAGACAGGTTGCCTCATCTGCTGAGCCTGAGTCTTGAACGAGATGATCCTTAGCTTGGTACCCATCTAAGAAATGGTGGCGAGGAGGAGAAGAAGGCAAGGAGGGACAGCAGCAGCCAGAAGGTAAGACTGGCACCCCCTTGGGAGAGGGAGGCTCTTTGGGCATCTACCCACCTCACCAATGGCTCCTGAGGGCAGGGACAGGGTCAGCTGATCCTGCACAGCCCCAGTGCTGCCCACTGCAGTTGAGCAATGTGTGGAGTGACCGTGGCCACAGGCAGAGCTCATATGGTCCTTTTCCTCCGGAGGCATCTTGGCATGTTGCTAGGAGGTGTTCTTTTCCATTAATGTCATATCAAATGTCCACAAGCAGCATAAATGTGTTATCTTACAAAACAGGTCTCACTGGGTTAAAATCAAAGTGTCACACACACCACCACCTGAAGGCTCCAGGGAAGAATGTGCCCCCTCGCCTCTTCCAGCTTCTATACTCCTCCCCCCACCAGTCCTTCACTTGTGGCCCCTTCTTCCATCTGCAAATTCAGTGATGACAAGTCACATCTCTTTTACAGTTTGAATCTCTTCTTCTTCCATCTCATCTGGTGATCCAGGATGGTCTCCCATCTCAAATTCTCTAATCTTAATGGCTTCTGCAAAGCCCCTTTGGCCATGCAAGGGAGCATATCCACAGATTCCAGAGACTCAGAGGTGGATGTCTTTGAGTATCAGAAGCTGAGACAATCATATAGCGCACTGAAGAAATCCTTGTCCCTTCTTCTTGTCTTACTTCTCCTCTGCACACTGAACCTGGGATTGTGGGCCTGCACCAAGTCTCTCCTGGAAGGGTCGGGGAAAACAGAGGCCATAGAGACCTGTTCTAGGGTCCCAGCCAGGTCTCGCTCCTCATAGATGCCCCCGGCCCTGCCTTCCTATTACCGTGATAGCCTGTAGGTCAGAGCTTCTAATCTAAGGACTTGGCTCCCAACTGTGTATGGAAGAGGAAGTGATGGGGAGCAACTTCTATACGTCAGCCACCACTTCAGAGACATTCTCTGCTAATCTTCTCCAGTCTTGGGGAAAGTAAAGATCCCTTGATCTTTCCTACGGTTAGGAAAGCTGGGCTCCCCAAGGGGCAGCGGATTGTCTGAGGAGAGTCAGCTTCCCACAAAGACATGGACAAAAGAGTGAGTGGCCATAGGCAGGAGGGTAAGTATGCTGAGAGGTAGAACTGAAGGAACTGGCCCAGAGAGAGTAATTAACTTTGCCAAAGACACACAGCTGCCTGGTAGAGAGAGTTCTTTTGCTCTGAACGTCATCTGTCTTGCCCTCCTTTGCCCACCTCCACCTTTGGGCCCCCTTCCTGCAGGTCATCCATGGGTGTAAGCCATATCACAGAGTTACTGAGCGGGGCCCCTGTTTTGAATCTGCAGAGTGGTGTGTGAGCAGAACAGGGTTTCCACTGTTTATGAGCATGTACCTCTCTGTAACTAATCTCCCTAGCTTGCATTCTTCCCCCAGATGGGGCCAGCCCAGTGCACAGTATAACAGTTAAAGCCCTGGGTTTTAGAATCAGGCTGTTCTGAGTTCAAATCTTGGCTCCTCCATTTGGAATGATCCTGGGCACATTGTCAACCTCTCCAACCAGCTTCCCTCATCTGTAAAATGGGAATGAGAATCAGTTATTGAAACCTCAGAGGAACCCTGACCCAAGGCTTCCCATCTCCACCCAACTCTGCACCACTCAGGAGCAAACGGACCCTTCAGGTCAGACCTGGTGTCCCCTAGAATACGCCTGGCCAAAAGATTCAGACCATTTCCTCAGCAAATTGCTGACCATTGCCCCAGGGCCTCAGCAGGGTTAGAGACAGAATGTCCTGAATCTATGTGGAGAGAGGTGCTTCCCCAGAAGGCCCCATGTCCCCAACCTTTGCTCCCCGTGTGCTCAGGTTGCTCCAAAGACCCAGCAGGCTCTCCGCTTAGTCAGGAGCCTCTGTTACTCCCTTCAGTCCTGTGTGTGGAGCTGGTATGGTGGACATCATTATCATTCCCATTTCGCAGATGGACACACTGAGGTTCAGAGAGGTTGGATCACTTCTCCAAGGTCACACAACCAGGCAATGAACAGAGTTGAGCTTTGGTAATGGTGGAGCCTGAAATCCAAGGAGCAATGGTGCCCCTAGAGGTATAGTCTTACCTCTGCCACTTAGCCCTTGTCCCAGAAGGACATAGACCTTCCTGCCTTATTCCCTAGCTCAGGGACAGGAGGGCCTTGGGGCTCAGAGCCTCACCCAGAGCAGGACCATGCTGGGGCTTGCATCTGAGTCTGGCTAAAGTGTGTGTGGCATAGGACCATCTGTCCTGGATAGAAATGGCAGTATTTCTTCTCAGACCAGCCCCCTCTCTCAGGGGAACTTGGGGACTTCCCTGTACCCCATCACAGCGCACAGCACATGGCCTGTGCATCGGTGGGTTACTCTGAATAAGACAGAAAGAATAAGAAAGAAATGGAAAGAAAACCTTTCTGGGGAAGCATTTTCAGCTGGGTGGCACTGGGCCACAGAGGCGGGCAAGGGGGTGCCCCTAATGTCATGGTTTCGTGCATCTCCCGGTCAGACTGCCCACCAGGCTGCCTGTGGAAGTGTCCCCCAAGAGACCCAGACTGGAATGGCAGGAGTTAAGCTTCCGCGGGCACCTTGGCACGCCAGTGCTGCCCAGAATGTCCGGCTCCCCACCCCCACCCCTTTTCTTCCTTTTTGCCTTTTTCCTTCTTAATTAATCATACGCTGCTGCCCAATTTAAATATGGAAATGCCCAGGCCAGCGATGCAATTATTCATGAGGCCGGGCCGGCTGTCCGGGCTCTGGGGCTGCGGGGAGCACCGTGGTTTCGCCTCTTCTCTGATGTGTGTGAAATTATACGCACAAAGGCGGCTCCTTATCTGGGTGTGTGAACTAAATAAATAAATAAGGGCTTTTGTTTGTTCGCCGGCTCCTACACATGCCTGTTTTCACTAAACCGCTGTGTTGTCTGCGCCTTTATGGGGCCCAGGAGACTGGGAGGCAGGGGGGAGGCCCCCGCAGGCCGGCCAGGGGGGCTGGGGGGCGGCTGCTGGGCATCTGGGGCCCTGTCCCTCCCCTGGCACCACCCTCACCCCTGCACCCCCCTACACGCACCCCCTCGCCGGAAAGTTCTCCCCGCCGGGGCTGGGCTCCCAGGCAGCCTGGCACCGTGCCAGGCTCGCTGCCGAGCGCGGGCGGCAGGGTGGGGCGCGCGGCAGAGGCGCCGAGGACGTGGCCAGGCGCCCTGGGCGCGAGCAGAACCCGAGGCCGGGAGGCTGAGTGCCCAGAAGGTGAGGGCAGCCCGAGTGGGTGCAGGGTGGGTGTTGGACTGGGCAAGGGGCCGGCCTGCCAGGAAGAGACCAGGGACTGCCGGAGAAGCGGGCACAAAGGCGGGCAGTGCCAGGCAGCTGGGTAGCCGGGCCAGGCGATGGGGATCGTCGTCCTCGCGGGTCTCCTCCCAACGCGGCCTGGGCTCCGCGGGGAGGACGCGCGCGGGAGCGGAAGGGCAGAGCAGGGCTGAGAGCAGGCGAGAGGGCCGGCTGCCACGGAGGGAAACACCCCAAGGCCTGCAAATTGCTGCTCTCAGCTTTTTTTCCCCCCTCTTGCTTAGGGAGGAGGGAAAAAAAAAAAAAAAAGCAGCGTTTCCTCTGGAGGCGGATGCAAAAAGGATGCAGAATTTTAACCATCTCCTGCGCGGACCATCCGCGCGAGGTGGGCCCAGGCTGCGGGGTGGCGCCCGGGAGGGGCCGGAACAGGCCTGCTGCCTCCCTGGGAGACGTGGAGAGCTAGGTCCAGGGCCCCTGGCCTTGGCAGGCCAGCATATTTCAAGGGCAGGGTCCCGGACCCTGGCGGTAGCCGTGACAGCCCAGTGGTCATCCAGTGGGTAGCAACTGGCGCTGGGTGCTGAATGCGGTGCCACCACCCCGCAAGGGGTCCCATGCTCCTCGGTGCCCTGGGGCAGCTTCTTGTGTTTAAAAATAACGTGAGATGTTTTCAGGTGTCTAGTGGGGGCTTCACACAGTCACATGCAGGGCGGATTGAGGAGCCATTGGCAGCGGCTGTACCTCGAGGACAGGACAGGGCAGGGAAGCTGGACCTAGGCCTGGGCAACAGAGGAGCCTGGGGCCAACTGTCCAGTAGGCACAGTGAGAAAACAGTTTCATTTTAAGTCCTATCAAAATCAGATGAAAAAATAAGTATGATACTAATGAATATATTATAATGAGTTCAGGCTGGTGAGATTGGTCTTTAACACCAAATTGTTTTTATGCCAAAAATTATATTACAATGGCATTTTAATGAAAATATCATTTTAATTAGATTAACAATACAATGATTTCGTTATTATGAGATCAAGGATCTATCGTTTTCTGTTTTTCTTTTTTTTATGGAGGAAGGAACCCATAAAGGTAGAAGTGCTCTGCGCTCAGACAAGCCCTGATGTGGCTGTGGCTGATCTGGTCCGCCCCAGGACAAAGGGCCAGATGTCTGGCTCCAGGGGGAGGCTTTGGGGCCATCTGGGTGCCCCGTAAACCTGGCATCTCCAAAGCCCAGCAGGGATGGCTTGACTGGGCCTGTGTGGACAGGAGCCAGGGCCCCCAGTGCATGTGCGTGCCCACGTGTATGGACACTCAAATGAGAAAGTCTCAATTCCCCACGAGGCTGGGGTCAGATGGTTCTGGATTCCTGATCCTGGGGTGAGAGTTCTTACTGGGCAGGGAGATAGTGGCCTGGTCTTCCAGCCATTTTCTTCCTAGAGGGAAGCCAGCTTTGAGGTTCATACGAGCCTCCAATTCCTTCTGCCCGATATCCAGTCAAACCTGAATAAATCATGCATGCCAGCCAGATCTGTACATTCAAAGCCACATTACAATAGAATAAAAACAAGCAAGTGAATGGAATTCCAATAGTACATTTAATTTACTCTCATAGACATATCAAAAATAGTAATGCTTCAATGTGTAGTTGATAGAAAATTCCGAAATACCACTTTTATGGTACCAAGTGAAGTCCAGTCAGCACATATCAATTCGAACTTGGCAGATATAGTAAGGAGTTTCCCATGAGGCTAATAACCATAGCGTAAGTCAATCTATGTGGACCTCACCCCCAGGGTTGGGGAAACTGATTTTTCTGCTTTTTTGCTGGTAGCTCCTCTCTGCCAAGCAAAAGGATGCTTCCTGGGGTAATCAGGCCTCCAGCAGCTCTCTGAGAACAAAAAGAATGGGTGTTGCTTTAACCCTATGGGTCCAAGTCCTCTTGCAGGTTTGCATGCAGAGCCAGGGGGTTTGCTGGTAAGGGGGCTCCCAGACGCTGGGCAGGTACACAAAGGACTGGCCTCAGGCATACAATAGCAGGCGGTTAGTCACAGTGCCCAGCGAGGGGTGCAGGCTGACAGAGCCCCAGTGTCTTTGCCCCGACTTCCCCTGCTGCCTCCACCCTCCCCGCCCCCCCCTTGTTAACCCCCTGCTGCCCGCTGCTTACCTGCCTCTCCACGGGGTTCCCATCCTGAAGGGGGCCCAAGAGGCTGGCCCAGCCGCCCTCGCCAGGAGGAAGTTTCGTTCTACTTCTCCAAGCCAGGTTCAGACAGCACGATTTCATTGGCATCTCTCAGGAAGCCAGACCTCTTGGCTCCTCGGCAGCTCACAGAGGCTCTAGAGAACCAACTGAGTAGACGGCTCCATGGTCAAGATCCCAACACAGTGGGGAAATGTTCACAATTCAGGGACTCATTTGCGGAGACAATGACAAAGCCCACTGTGTGGGACATTAGGGAGTGGTCTGAAGCTTCTGCTTGTATCACTTGCTATAAAGTGAACAGACTGATAGCGGCATTTTAATCCTGTGTATTTAGATGGAAGTATAAGATAAAATAAATTAGTCATGTGTCGGCCCTGTCTGGAGATGCTGACTCTAAAGGAAGCTTCCTGTCAGCATTTGCTATTTAGCAGTTAAAACTAAAATCTCTCCTTCCAGGCTACAGTTTCAAGGTCTCAACGATGGAATTAGCTGTGTGTTTTGATTTAGTAGTTAAATAATTGACATTTGGAGAAGGTAGTGCTCCCCACTGCACCTCCTAAAAATGTGTAGTACAGAGAGAACTATCTCTCCCCTCTTTGTAATTTTAAAATAATTTGTGTAAAAAATACAGTACCCAAAGTCACTGCTAGTAAGTCAATTTAGACTCATAGCTCTGCCTTGGGGCTTTTCTTTGCAGAATTAACATGGCTTATATTTTCATTTTAGAAGGTGTGGTCCATCTCCAAGACCCAATGGGGCAGGGTGGGGAATAGGGTGAAAATAAAGGGCCTTTTGAAGATGTATCCATCTATTTGCAACTTTTAAAAATTCAAAGCCCCAGACAGTTTGCTTGGAGGAAATAAATGTCTCCATTATTCATTGTACCTGTTGATGGCATTCTCTAATTCGCTTAGAATTTAGTCCTTTTCTAAAACTAAGGATGTCATTGGAGTATAAAAAGCTTTAGTCTGGTAGGGTCTGGGGACCCAGTGTGAAAAGAAGGAGCTTGGAGTGTGGGTACAGCCAGCCGTCAGTGCTGGAACCCTGAGGATGAAATTGTGTGTGTACAGTAAGCAGTTCACTCTCCTGCTTCCTTGAGAAAACAAACGATGAAAGACATACGCTCAACTCGCATTGCTTTGTTCTAATTTATTTTCAACGAGTTGGGATGGTTTTAGCACGAGGAGTGGTCTATCTTCCTTGCGCTCGGAAGTTGGATTTTCAAGCAAGAATACAATTTTTTCTTTTCTTTTTCTTTTTAAATCCAAACATAGAAATTGCCTCTTGAGAGTGGAAAACAGCTGGTTGACCTTGTAACTCACGTTTAAAAGGAGATGTTTAAGATCAAGTGCACTCGATTTGGAGCTGGCTTTCCCACCATCGGTGTCAGCCAAGGACTGGAAATGGCCCACTTTTTAAAAAGCAGGTAAGAAAGTCATGTTCCCATGCGGCGGGCATGAGGCCTGGACGCGGGCCCCAGAGACTTTTCACCAGGCGTGGGCATGAGTCACTCTTGTAGGCAAGACTTTTCTTTCTTGTGGTGGGTGTGACATGTGGCCCTAATGTCATCATGTGGAAAAGACAGTCCCCACCTCACTGACACTTGCCCACCATGGGAAGAAGGTATGCTAGATGGACCCTGTTTTAAAGTAAACTCTGTATGTTCTCCACTAAGTGCAATTCCATCCTGCCGGCAGACACCACCTTCAATAATGGGAAAAAAAAAAAAAAAATCTAAATAAAAATGAAGATAATAGGAAATAAGTACATTAGTTCTCTGGAGAAAATATCTCCCTGAAGAAAGAAGCCAGGATCAGAGGCTGGATGATGCTGTATAGCCCTGGGTCTCTTACCTCCATTTCCCAGATTTAAAATGAGAGACAAGTGCCCAGCCCAGAAAACTAAATCCTTTAGTCATTGAGCCAATTATGACTCATATTGACCCTGGAGGACAAAGTAGAATTGCCCCCTAGTTCTCCCATGGAACAACTGGTGGGTTTGAACCACCGAGTGCTCAACCGCTGTACCATCAGAGCCTCCTGCCCAGCCCAGCCCTCTGTGAAACTAAAGCTGTATACACCAGAAGCCATTTCAGTGTAGCAAAACAATACATTTTCATTTTCAATCTGAAAATGCTTTCCTCAAAAGTAAATTTCTGGAGACCCGTGAACTTCAGGCCTGTTCTTGTATTATCTTCATAAAATAACTTTTCTGGAAATGTCTGATTATCCTTGCTTATGTCAAACTCATATTTTAAATATAGTGAAAACTGTGCAAACCATAACTCAGTGGGACCGCCTTGTTTTTTCAAATCTTGAGAATTTTCACCTTTGACAGGATCCAGTTATCACTTTTTTACCACTATTTTTTTTTAGTGCAAAAGATTTGCATTTTCTTTCTCTGACAGATTTCTACCTCTATCTTTTTCAGGTTTTCTTGCAACTGACAATAATCTACTTTGTCCTTATCATTCATTCTGTCTATTTGATTTATGAATGTCATCAAGTGTAGGATCCTTTTCTGATTATGAAGGCAACAGAGGCTCATGGGAGAAAATTAGAAAAATATAAGGGAATGTCTATAAGGAAAAGATGGTTCATCGTCCCCCCACTCGTAGGTAATGCATGGTCTTAGATCCAGGCTTTACTCTCTACCAAGTGGCTCTGGTCAATTCGGGTAGCATCTGTTTTCAGATAACTCCACGGAAGTTCTTCCGTCTGTCCACCTTGCCCTCGGTGCCATGTTGATCTTCAGCTTAAGGCTCGTGCTGTCCTGTGTCTTGACAGGCAGGCCAGACTCAGGCCTGGATTTTCCATGAGAAAACCTTGGGCACCATGACAGCCAAACTGGGTCCCTACCACCCCAGGAGCCGTGTCCGGGCAAGCCCACTACCTGTGGGAACAGCTTCATCAGCAGACGGAAGCTGATTGCTGACTCAGGTTTTTGCCTTTTCTCTGGGTGTTAGGGAGAGGAGGGAATGGAATTTAGCCATGGAGGTGAAAACGATCCTGGTTGGCGTGCCAATAGGAGATCCCAAACAAGGTGGGGGAAGGGAAGGTAGGTGCTGAGGGCTTGTATTCTCCACAAAAACCCATGCTTGGGCCAAATCCAACACCACTTCTCAGACATACAACGTTTTGTGGGTCTATTGAGATAATGTTTCCAAGGCATCCATTGTATGGTCTTAAAAAAATATGTATTTTCTCATAGTTCTGGAGCCTAGAAGCCCAAGATCACGGTACGGGCAGGGCTGTGTGCCTTCGGGAGGTTCTATGACAAATCTTTGATTGTGGTTGCAGGACCCCAATTTCTGCCTCCATCTTCATATGCCCTTCAGTTCCTCCCTGCTTCGTCTCCTCTTCTGCCTCATATATTATAGTTAGGATACACCAGACAACCCAGGATGATCTCATCTACCAAAAAACCCCCACAAAGAACACCCCCACATCTGTTGAGTGGATTCTAACTCCTAACAGCCGTACAGGACACAGTAGTAGTGGTCCACAGGATTTCCGAGGCTGTAGATCTTCACAGGCGGAAACAGCCTCATCTTTCTCCCTCAGAGCAGCCGCGGATGGGTTCGAACCTTTCTGTTAGCATCCCAAAGCTTAACCCACAGTCCTATCAGGGATCCTTGATCAAACCTGCAGATCCTTCATTTAATTACATTTGCAAGGACTACGCCCCTCTTTTTTTCCCCTCAAAGAATGTCACATTCATAAGATGTCCAAGAGGCAGGATTTGGACATGTCTTTTTGAAAGCCACTATTCAATCCACAGAAGATGTTAAATATGTAAATGACCATTTTAAGCTGGGTCACTCACAGTACAGTCCTCAGAAAGCTGCCACTTAGGAAACTTTGCTGGTTTTCAAACAGAAAAAAGCCACTGGTACCAAAATGTAAATTGCCTTCTTTGCAAAGTGCACTTAGATTCATCTGACTTTTTTTTTTTTTTTTGGAAAGGTTGTCTTTCTTTTTTTTCTTCTTTTTTTATGGAATGGTCTTAACTGAAAGCTGCAAAGAGAGGGGTGGGGGCTAGTACCAGGATGCCAGAAAAGTAGTGCAAACACCTCAGGCATAGACCGTGCTTGTGGTTAAGTGCTACTGCTGTACAACCAGACCTCTGGAAAGAAAACTAACTGATGTCCAGATTGATCCAAAGGGAATTCTGGAATTCCCAAGGTATTTCTGATGAGAACTGTGGAGCCTGTCCCATCTATTTTAGCCTCCTTAGAATAAAACAGTCTTCCCAATAGATCTTGGGTTTTTTTTAAATCACTCAAGTTGCAGACCAACTTCATAGCCAAGATCATTGTTCACAGAGCTCACTACAATAGAAAAATATTAACAAGAAATGAAAGATGGCATTATAGGGGATGTGGCAGTAAATTATCACCTAACTAAATTACAGAATACAGTCACCATTAAAAGTGTGCTGACAAAGCGTTTGCTAAGACATGGAGATGTTATAGGACAGTAAATACGTTTGCAAATAATGAAATCGTGTGTGTATATGTTCAGTGAACAATAGCTGACTAGGAAATAAAATAAAGTACTAGTATTCCTGGATCATGGCATATAGATGAATTTTCCTTTTGGGTGTGTGTTTTATGTGCTTAAATAACCCACATTTTATACTTTAATTATCTATATCTTAAATATCTATTTTATTCTTAATTTATTTATACTTTAGACTTGTACGTGCTTTACTTAAACACACAGCATGTTTATAATCAGGGGGGGAAATCCTTTTTTAAAGGCTCGTGAATAGAAATATAAACCTATGGCTGATTTTCCTTCAGCCATGGGAGATAGATGGCATGTAACAGAGATATTCGTTAGGCCAAAAGATCTGTATAATAAGTAAATATTTGTCCTTCTTTATAAAAATGTATACATTGATAACTTATTAATCAAATACTCACGGGTTCCCTAGCCAAACATTTATAACCTCATAAGCAGGGCCTACCGATCTCAATTAAGATTTGTGTGGACTTGAGGAGAATTGGTTTTATTCTCTAAACAACAGGATCAAGAGAGAAAAATAAAGCTTCATTCTTGTTGGATTCTTGATGTTTGATGATGCTCATTTCATGGTTAAATAGTCTTTGATATTGTGAGTGATCTCTGCTTCTCCCATTTGGTTTTTAAAGTAGATTTAAAAGATTCTGTGATTTCCTCTCTAGAGAAATACATTGACCCCTGATTCAGAATGCCAGATGATAAACTATCTCTATGGTTTATTTAGATTCATCAGTTTTCTTTCTTCCTTTTTTCATAAAAACACTATATGTATAATCTTTTACATATCTGTTATATCTCTATATCTGCATACATAGGCGCTTCAAAAAGTTCACAGGAAATGGAATTACGAGATCATTGAATTTCTCCATGAACTTTTTAAATTCCCCTCATATATTACACAGATAATCTTGGAAGGCGGGAGAGTCTATTCCAACTCATAGGGTTCCAGGGAGGAGAGGTTTGAACCGCGAATGTGGAAGTTAGCAGTCCAGTGTTTATCCCTACAGCACCACACCTTATAGTATATATTTTCTCCACCTTGAAATCACAAAGATTTCTTTATCTCAAAATATTGACTTTTTTCGGCACTGGTAACTCACCTGCTGCTTCCCAGTCTGGGGTTCACGGCTTGTGTTAAGAAGTGGACACACCTTTTTGCCCCATAATACACTGAGCTGGCGATGCGGACAAATTGCCCCGGGTGGGGGGGGGTTCTATGTAGCGCACCCTGGTCTTCTATTAGGGCGTTTTGTCCCTACGGAATGGAAAGCCCAGCAGGAGCTGCGTGGGGAAGAAGGCGAGGTTTAAACTTGCAGCGGTTCTAGAAATAACAAAATGTCCCCTTTACCTTACAAGGCCTGTTGGGGGCCTTCTCCGAGCGACCCAGCGCACAGGGGTGGTGGGGGGAGGACCTCTGACCCTTCTCCCCCACCCCCCACTGAAGGACCTGGGCAGGGCCCCGATCTCCCGAGCCTCAGTTTCCCCGGTGGGGCAGGGGCTTGGACGTCTTTGGCCCACCCGGCGGCCCGACTAGGGAGGTCCCGGGCCGAGCCGCCGGCACCCGCCCCGCGTCCTTCGGGGCGCGACCCTCTAATCCGCTTTATTCCGATATTGTGAGCTTTACTTAAGCAGAGTAAACAGGGCTGGCGAACAAAGCGGCGGTCGCCCGGCCCGCGACTCCTGACCCCGGGGTCGCGCCCTTTGTTCACCCTCAATGGGGCCGCCGCGCCCACCCTGCTGCCCAGCCCCGCGGCTAATTGGGGCGCGTGCCGCCGCCGCCGCCGGCCTTGGACCCTGGGTCCTCGTTCGGATCTGCAGCCGAATCTGCACGCGGACTCCCGGCTCCAAGTGAGCCCCTCCCGTCGCGGCCCCGGCCCTCGGCTGAGACCTGGATCCAGGCTCAGGTGGGCCCCGTCCCGGCCCAGCCCCTTCTCCGATCGGGTGCGGCACGGATCCCGCCCCGTGCGGTGTCAGGCTCCGACCCACAGCTCTGCGGCGGGCCAGGGGACTGCCTGGAGGAGGCGCGCCGAGGATCTCCGCTGAGAGCGTGCGGACGGTCGCTAGGGGACCAGCCAGGCCGATGGGTGCAGTCACCCGTCACCTGGGGCTGGAAGAAGCCAGGGAGACGCAGGCCACGTTGCTTTCCTTTTCCTTTTTGCTTGCTCCCTCAAGCTGCCTCCACACTGTACTGTTCTATTCCAGCTGTCAGATACGAAAGAAAAGATGCTGTGTGAAGGCAAAATCCAAGGTCCTTGCTTTTCCTCCCAACTCTACCTTCCGGAGGAGTCTGGGGTAGTTCCAGACCAGGCCTGAGAGTGATGTATGCAGTTGGCACTAAATTCAGGCCTTGGCCATCTCATCTCCTTCTGTGTTCTTTGTTTCTGCCACCGATGTTGGGACAAGGTTATCATTTTTATCCCAAGAAGCTTTGGAAACTTAGTTCCTTGTGACGCTTTTTTAAAGATCACGCATGTTGCCTGGTTTTCAAAAGGCGCTTTCTCTTGTAACTAGGTGCAAAAAGGGAGCCAGAGAAGACCCTCTGCGGCTGCATGGAGCCCTACTTCCAGCCCTGCTGGGCTTCTTGGCCGACTCCTCCAGGATTTCCTGCTGGTGTTGAGGATGGCTAGGCTTGGCCAGGGCCGCATTCGGACATGGTGAGTTTATCTCTGAGTTTGGAGCACCATTGATTGAGTCTCTGGAGATGGTGTTGCTGGTTTGGAAACACCTGGCCTTTGTGAGGATGGAGGTGGCAGACAGAACCTGCGTGGGCAGTGAGGGACAACCACTCCTGTAGTAAGTGTCTGGCCGTGTCTTTGAATAGAAGGGAAAGTTCTATTGAAGACTTGCTTTTCATATCTGTTTCCCAAATATTGTGCTCGGTCCCTTTTCTTTCAGTCTGTCTTCATTTCTGTTCCTTCTGTACTCCCAGTACGGGCCCCCCTCACCCCTCCTCTTTTGATCAGCCAGCTCAACCTTCAGTTCCTCCAGCCCCACTTTCACTGTCCTGGATCCCACTTGCCTCCCTTTGCCTGGATCCTGGAAGGCTGCCTGGAGGAGGTGTGCTGAGCCGTCCCCCAAACTTTAGAGCTGCTCGGGACCCCAGTCAGTGCCCTGGCTCTATGGAGTGCTGGTGTCCAGTTTGGGATCTTGGCCATTTCTCCAGAAAAGGACATCACAGTGAGCCTCTGAGAGCTGCCTAGGCAGTCCTAGTCACCAGCTTGAGCATCACACTGAGGGTCACCCAAGTGGCTGACTGATTCCCAAGGCCCTTAAAGCAGGACTGAGGCTTAGATGGGGCTAGGAGCCACCTTGGCTACATGGTTGGTTAGACTCCGGTTTCAGGGCACGGGCACCCCTGCAGACAGAGGGTAATGTGCCTGGTCCTTCAATCCTGGAGCCAGCGCAGTTTACTGACAAGGGAGGAGTCTGGCAGGCCTGTGGTGAGCTTGTGTTTGAGATTTTACATGGAAGCCCATGTTTAATGCCAAAGGAGACTTGGAGACACAGTAGGTTACTCATTGAGCTGCTAGCCAGAAGGTCGGTGGTTCAAACCCACCAGCCACCCCTCAGGAGAAAGATAAGGCTGTCTGCTCCTGAAAAGATATGCAGTCTTTGAAATCCTAAGTTCTGTTGTGCCCTCAGGGTCACTATGAGTTGGAGTGGGCTCTACAGCAGTGGGCTTCAGCTTTTATTGTTTGGGTTTAGTGCCACAGGTGGGGTCGGACTGCATCTTGCATCTGGCAGGGCAGGTGAAGGCTGAAATCTGCTGCTGAGGAGTCGTGGGAAGAGGACGGGACCACTGTTTCTCTAGG
The DNA here is from genome assembly GCF_000296735.1 of Chrysochloris asiatica. Lineage (NCBI taxonomy): Eukaryota > Metazoa > Chordata > Mammalia > Afrosoricida > Chrysochloridae > Chrysochloris > Chrysochloris asiatica. The sequence continues at coordinate 5,178,906 of NW_006408615.1, read as the reverse complement.
GTCGAAGCTGGATCTGCTTAAGGATCCAGATTTCAATAGGGCTCTGTTTTCCTGGAAACCATCCTTCTAACCTTATAAAATAAGTCTGTGTGTATACAGGTGTGAAGGAGTGAATGGAGTTTTTTGTTTTGTTTTCCAGAAAGAACAAAGTGGCATGTGTGTATAGTGTAGTTGGAGCCAGATCTACCCAGTATTGGGCAAAGTCTCTTCTCTTCCCCTAGACCTCAGTTTCCCCAGTCTTTAAGGAGTGTGTGCCAGTTATTGCTCTGCCTGCGTCACTGGCGTAGAACAGCGTAAGGGAGAGGTGAGAAGCACTATGTGAATTTGGACGTTCTTGCTATCCACACGGGTGGATATTGCATTAGGAGAAATCCTCTACTCAGTTCGAACACTCAGCGAGTCTCGCCCAGGTGGTGGGCATGGAATAACTGCTCTTTGGACTTTTGTGGACGTGAATTGTGTTGAAACCTTCTGCAATGGCTCTAAGAAAAGTGTGGGCCAACCAAGTGTGGTGAGAAATGAGCAAGAGCATCCCAATACCCTTGTGACTTTTGAGCAGGATACCAAGAGGGTCACCACTTTGGGAGATCCGGTTTGAGGGCTTGGAGATCTTCTGGCTCTGAGGTGCACCCCTGATGGCCCTAAATGTCTGTCTCAGAGGCCAGGGGTCTCCCCTGGCTTCAGCCCTTCATTGCCATGCCTGACTTGGATAAGAGTCTGCTCAGTCCACGCTCCCAGGGGTGGAGGTGGAGGGTCTGAGCTGCCCATGGAGACTACACTTGGAGTCCTGCGTCCTTTGCTTCACTGCCCACAGAGACTGTGCTGCCAGTGACAATTAGTTCGGACAGCTGACTGACTGACCAGGGAAAGTATGTCTGTATCTGAGTTGGGTCCCTGTCTTCTATAACAGATTTCTCTTCCACTACCTCTGCATGTGTGCACATGTGAAGGAAAGAGGGAAGGACCGAAGGAGAATACAAATAGGGCCCATTACTTTATAGGGGCTAGGGGCTTGCCACTAGCACCTCAAATGTGCCTCCAAGCCCTAGGGAAAGTAAATCTTTTATTTCTATATACATTTACATACATGGTCTTATTTTACAAACATATACACAGGAGGAGGCTTTCAAAAGGTCACAAAAAAATTCCCTATCTTTTCTTTGCATTTTTCCCATTAACTTTTTAAAGCCCCCTTGTACATATATGATCTTTGATTTCTATGCTCACACACTTTCATGTGCATGTACACACACCCACACACATGAGCTTTGATTCCTACACACACACATCAGTGTCTCCCAGGATCTTATTCTCCTGGAGTGAAGATTTAATGTTCTGATTCTTAAAAGCTTCAGGTACCAACAGGCTGTCTTAAAAGCCTCTTTCAGTCTGTCTGCCTTGGCGCTATTTTATTTATAATTCTTTTCAACACGTCAAAGAACTCTGTGTTTCTTGCAGACTGTTTTCGGATGGTTGAGTGTTTGGGTTTGGGGCTACAGCTGGTTAGTTTTTCCGAATCTGTAGGTTCAGGTGTGTGCCGGCGAGTTTGTTCTCAACACGACAGGTTTCCTGTGCGCCTTGGAGCCCTTCTGTAGATTTCCGGCATTTTATGTGTGAGAACAGTCCAAGCCCAATAACTGGTTCTTCTCTGAGGGTGGAGATGGTGTTGGCAGTGCCCTCGTCCAATTCCTCCTCTTAGACAAAAAGTCAACCGGGAAAGACCCACTTTGGAAGCAGAATCTTGTAGCATATTTAGAATACAGAGTTAAAAATCTGGTTAATGGGTGAGGTATTAGCAAACGCTCAGATCCTTATGATGGTTCCAAATTCCTGCTGTTGCATGTCATTAAAAAAAAAAAAAAGCTCAGAAGTAAAAATACCTGTCCACATGTCTGGTTATTTTGAAATACCTTAAAAAATATTTATCCTTTTATCATGTAAAATCATGCAAATGGTTTTTATTTTTAAGACTAGGGTCTTTCCTTGTCTGATGGTTGTTGACATTACCACTTGCTTAAAAAAAAAAAAAGAGAGAAAGAAAGAAAAGAACTGCATGTTAAAAACTTAGAAAATAAAAAATGAAGAAGGATATCAAAAATCAAAAGAGGCTCTATAAATAGCAAAATTAACAACAAAACAAAACAAACACTGATTTTCTTTTTTAGTGTCCCTCTTTGGCAGTCATTAGACATTCCCTCATTGGGCCATAATGCATTTAGTGAGTGCGTTTCTTCGCCACCCTGCCTGTTTCGCCTTTCTGCTAAAGCAATCTAACCCACAGTCTAGGAAATTAACCTGGTATTGCCTATGAAGAAAAAAAAAAATCAAATAATATTTGATTTTAAAAATTAAAATACAGGTATATCAATCAATAGACCTGAGTAGTCACATTTCACATGCTTGTAATTGACAAGCCCCCCCCAAAAGAAAACAACCCACAAAGGTCAGTTTAGAATTTGATTTGTTATAATTGTTTCTAAGAAGCAATCAGTGAAGTCCTGATTTTAAGAATAAAAACAAAAACAAAATCCCTGCTTTTTCTTGTAGCCTAACAATGGACCATTTGAGTTCTGAATTAGGGCTGTTCCTCTCTTTTTCTTTTCCAGACTGATTCTTTATTCTAGAGGCCTTATAATTTATGAGCAGACTGAAGAACAACAGAGTTAAGAGATAGTAAAAAAGGTCTCATATCATCTGTGGAAAAGAAAAAAAAATTCAATTGACCTTCATTAGCATTATTTTCAAATTTGAGGGCCAAAAAAAAAAAAAAAATACAACAAAACATTTGATAGTCTTTAAAGTTTAAAATAACACATCTAAAATTGTCTTAGGTATAACTGAAAAAGAATATATGGTCATTAAAAATAAGGAGTTATTTCAAGTCCTAATAAAGGATTGATAGGGTGCAAAGATACTTTAAATAATGTTTTGTTTTATTTTTTTCAACGGGGAAAAGAAAGCCTTCCTTGGACATTTTGGGAATGAAATTCTTTTTTCAAATTTTCTGATGTTCTTTCATTTTCTTGGAAATAGACGTTACCAACCACTAGAAACTTTTAAACTCAGAATTCTAATCTTTTAAATTGCTAATAAGATACTGAAAGTGGCACAATGAATCTTTAGAAAAATGTTATTTCACAACTTATGATGATTCCATTTTGCAGAATTGAGCATCTCAAATGCACATAACACTCCCTTTTTTTCTTTGAAAGGTAGGTTAGAGTTGTTTTGTTTTGTTTTTTTTAGTTTATAATGTATGTGTGGTTTTTTGCTTTTTTTCCTTCACTCCTTTTATAAAGCCAAGCACTTAACTATAGTATGTATGACCACAGAATTGTCCCATCATCTTTAAATATTTTTATTTGCATGATTATTGCTTGGGCATGGGAAATATTAATTCCTCATCTGCAAAGGGGGATTTTTCTTACTAGTATATACTAGTATATTCACTGTATTCATTTATATATAAATATATGTGCATGCATATATTACTGACCACATATTTATTGTAGACTTCTATTGTTTTATACTTTGCTTTTATTTGAGAAATCATAATCAGCCCCAAAGGATACTTTCAGGATTATTGTAATACTTTTCGATATTACACAGATAGCACACAAAGTGAGTGGGGGGTTCCAAACTATGCTAAAGATGATAAAACAGCTGCTCTCATAAATTTGCATGGAATTGGGGTTTGTATCCATCAGCCAAAAGAAGAACATGATACATACCATAGACTAGTTAGCTGTAGGCACACGTAAGTGTGTTCATTATGTTAAAACAAAAAGAAAAAAAAGAGAGAAGATAATCTAGAGGGAATAATGCAGCATATTTTTTCATAGGGGTTGTTGTTGTTGTTAGGTGCCAACAAGTCAGTACCGAATCATAGCGACCCCATGCACAACAACGAAATACTGCCCAGTCCTGGTCCAACCTCGTAATTGTTGCTACATTTGAACCCATTGCTACTGCCACTGTAGTCAATTCATCTTGCTGGGGGTCTTCCTCTTTTTCTCTGACTCTCCACTTTATCAAACCCTCCACTATATCCTTCTCCAGGGACTAGTCCCTCCTGACAATATGTCCGAAGTATGAGAGACGAAGTCTGGCCATCCTGGCTTCCAAGGAGCACTCTGGCTGCACTTTTTCCAACACAGATCTGTTGGTTCTTTCGGCAGCCCATGGTACTTACAATATTCTCCTCTAACACCATAACTCAAAGGCATCAATTCTTCTACGGTCTTTCTTATTCACTGTCCAGCTTTCACAGGCATAGGGCAACTGCCCTAATTTTTTGTCCTCAAATCTGCTTTTCCTAAAGCCCGGATTCCATTTGTATTACCAGAAGATGAGGGCCAAGTTTGGCATAAAACTGGGTAAACGAAAGCAAAACTTTTTGAAAACTGTTTCATTAGGTTTGGAAGGAAAATACCCTTCTTAATGTATGTGTCTGTGTACTGTTCCCCAGACACTATCAATGTTGGATGACTTCTGTTGAGTCCCTTTGCTGGAAAAAAATAAAATAAAAATAAAAATATGCTGACCCAAGGTAAATTACTGCTGATGGGTTTTGTGCATAAAATCTTGAGAGCAAGAATGGAGCCTTCAGTAAAAGTAGGAGTACAAGTTATTACGAAATAGACATACCAAAATGAAACCCTCCCAAACCTGCAAACTTGAGACAAAAGGAAAGAGAAAAAGAAAGAAGAAAAGCAGATTCGTTTGTCTGCCTTTTATATACAGTACCCAAAGCTTCTTAGCAGCAACTCCAAAAGGGCCACACTGTTTGCTGTGAGTGAGGTGGTTGGTATCTTACCCAAAAGCAGCCACAAACCCCCAATCGCAAATTCTCCGGGCCAGTTTTAAAAACAAGCTTCCTCTCGAGTGTGCAAGTTGAACTTTCAAAAATCCCAAGTGAAAATGTCATTGCCTCCTTTGAACACAATTTACTGGCTTTGATTAGACGACTTGCATCTATTTACCTCACTTCCTAATGCCCTGGATACTGAAACAGTTTTTTAACTATTAAATGTTGTAACGTTGAGAAAAGGAAAAGTATACTGTAACATACCACGGCCAAGGCTTGGGGCCAAAGGCTAGACAGAGAAACCAGGGCTGGGGGTGGAGCAGGAAGCTAGCTGCTGCATTCCCACGAGGCAGATCTTGGGATAAATCAGAAAAAAAAAAATAGCCGAATAAGGCCGATACTATAAACATCCTGGTATGGCCAGAGTCTTCCTGATTTGCGAACATCTGACCTCAAGCATGACTGTGGCCCACAAGCACAGTTTAAGTTTTTTCTCCAGGAAATTTCTCCACCATCGTACTCACAAACAAAGTTAAATCTCCCAGACTTCCTTTTTGAAGATCTAAGCACAGCTTTTATATTATTTACTTTGAATCATATAATAGGATAGCAAGAAGGCAAAAAAAAAAAAAAACCGAGTACCCAGTGAAATTACCTGCATGCTATTATTTCCCATGAATAAAGCAGAATTGATTTCTGAATTTGCAACCAAATTATATGTAAATCCTTGCCAAGTACTGAAGGGGGGTGGTAAAAAAGAGCCTGTGTTCTCAAATATTGTTCTGACTCACCCAATTTCTTGTTTTACCAAATAAAACTGGGAGAGAGGGAAAAGGTATTAAATTAACTTATTACTGCATGAGAGCAAAAGGGGGGGGGGGGGGGGAGGAATCTGCTAATAAAAAGAAGGTTAGCAAGCCGGTATGATTATACAATGGTTTCAGGTGACAATTACCAAGCTAATATCCTGGTATTTAGTTATTGCCTTCAGTAATGATACAGTTGTCAAATTTGTGTTTGTGCCAATGGAACCAAAGTTGTGATGGCATAATGGAAGACAATCTCTTTTTCTTTGTGGCGTTTAAAATTCAATGTTTTAATCCACTCATTTAGGCACAAAACATATATCACATTGGTTATAATATTTATGGTGTTTAGGAATGTGATTATAAATATAGTGTGGTTGCTGGATGCAGTATGTTGTTGTTGTTGTTACGTACCATCCCATCGAGTCGGTTCCAACTCATAGCAACCCTGTAGGGAGTTTCCGAGGTTGTAAATCTTTGAGGGAGAAGAACGCCTAACCGTTCTCCTTCGGAGCGGCTTGGGGGCTCAAACCGACAACCTTGCAGTTAACAGTCCAATACTTATCCCACAGAGTCACTGTACTCTCCTGTATGCACTACGCATATATATAATTTTTTTTCCCCTGTAAATTTATCTCATAGGTCTGTAGTATTTCTAGAACTTACATTGGGGAATGGTTTAACGTGTGAATAGTAACCATATATTTATTTTCAGATTCCCCATTTGGTTGTTATTGACCTTGTTCATTATTTTTTTTTTAAAGAACAAACAAGATTTGGTATTCAAAGGGCAAAGCTTTTACGCTGTGACTGTCTCTACTTTCAGCAGGGCCTCGAAAGCATTTTTGTCTTTTTGGAATCCCCGAAGTTGCATAGCCACAGAATGTGTTTAATATGTGTTTTTTAAAGTAGTTAGACCATGCAGTAAGGATGGGGAAGAAGAATTATGGTGGCAGTTAGTGGTTGGAGCCATCCTTGGTCTTACAGGAGGACGTGCTGAGAGAGAGGATCTCTGTGGCTTTTCTGGACTGCCAGGCTCAGATTCATCTTGTGTGTGAGGGGGTGGGGGGAGGCTCTTAACCCACACTTCCTTGTCTTGGCTGGGAATTTTAATAGTAAAGAAAATTATAAAGGGATGTACTAGAGCTGAAAGATTTTTTTTTCCTTCGGCATTCTCCAGTCTGGGCATCCTTTCTTGAGGAATGAGGCATACTGAATTCCTGGGCTTTCAGCCCACACAACCATCGGGGACCCTCTTTTGGGGTAGTGAAATCCACCCTAGTGATAAAAATCACCCAGACTTGTGTCCTTTCTGTTGGCAACTGTGGAAAGTGAAAGTTGATCATGATTTCAGTGGAAAAGATTTGTGTTGTTGAAAAGGAAGTTTTCAGATATATAGATGAAGGGAAGAAAGCTATGCCTAGAAAGAAAAACCCACAATATGATTCCGCCTCCCTTCCCTTCCCCCCCCCCCCCCCCAATCTTAGGAAAGCAATTCTGGAAGGTTTTTAAATATATCCTCCGTTCCTCCTCAAAAAATGGTGTATTTCATGGGTGATGGAGACTTTGTGGGTGGAGGGGACTGTTCAGAACAGCTCAAGGACAAAGTCATGAATGGTGTGTCTGGAACGGAGTGGTATGGAGTGGGAAGTCTAGGGAGCCTTGCAGCCCATGGTGGGCAGCCAAGGCCCTGGCAGCGCTGCCCAGTCCAGTCTTACCCAGTGTGGCCAACCCGCCTTCCTGGCAGCCCACTCGACAGGGAATCAAGTTCCCTCCCAAGCAAGGCGCACGAGGAACTTTTGAATTTACCAATGGCATAAAAAGTATATAGATATTTATGACAACGGGCAAGTTTCAATTGGTTGACAGAAATGGCGAGATGTGACGTCAAGGGACACTGGTTAGCCAAGGCCAGCTGGGGGTGGGGGGTGGACAGACACAGGAGGCATTGGGATGAGGCCTTAATGTCTACCGGCCTGTCTCAGGCCTCTGGAACGCCCAGGTCCATTGGCTCTGAGAGAAGGCATGGCTCTGTGTCTGCACAGAGAGCTGGAAGCCTAGGCCTGCTTCGGTGGGGACACACCTCAGGCGCTCAGACGGGGTCAGCAGGAGTGGTCGCCGCGGACACGCAAGCATTCTACCCAGTGTGCAGCCACGGCTCCGGGAGGGGGCCGGCTCCTGGGAGAGGCCTAGGTGCAGCAGTATCACCCGTGGATCTCCAAAACAGCAAAACTGCGGCCTGGAACTTCATCCCGCAGTTCCTGCGCCCTAGCGGGGATAGCAGGAAGTTGTTTCCGCCGGGAAGGAGGAGCTGGAGCAGGACAGAGGGGTCGGGCACTGTGCCCCACGCCTTTCAGGCACTGTGCGCGACCCCCTTACCTCTCAGGGCACTATACACCCCCGTCCTCCCCGCCTCTCCAGGCACCGTGCGCGCCCCTTCTGGCCAGGCACCTTGCGCCTCCCTCACCCTTCCGGGGCCCGCCCGCCCCATTTACATCGCCCAGCACTGTGTTCACTCCCCCCTCCCATTCTGAAGGGCACTGCCCTCCCCTGGTTAGAGGTATCTAGGAAGTCGCCACGGGGTCGCCCGGGCACAAGTCCTGCCCTCGGGGACCCCGAGTCCTGTGCCTAGGCCTCGTCTGGAGCCCCACGGCGCACACAGGCGCTAGTGCTAGGAAGCCCGGCGGCGGGGGAGAAGAGGGGTAGGAGTGATCCTGGTGACCCTGGCCGCTGGCCGCGGCGCGCATAGGGTGGCGGGCACAAGGTAGTAGGCAGGCCCGCTCCCGTCGGTCCGCCTCGGGTCCCCGAGCGTGCGCGCGCGCCCTGCTGCCCGCAATCATGGCAGCCGGCGCCTGGGAGCGCAGCCGCCGAGCGCGCTCCGGAGGCCGCGCGGGCCGCCTCGGTGCCAGGCAGCGGGGCCGGGCCAGGGACTTGCACCCACTCGGCACCCTCGGTCGGCCGTGCAGACCGGGGGCGCAAAACAGAAGACGGGTGGGTCCTTGCGGTGCCGATGCGGCCAGACCCAGCGGGGGCGCGCGAGCGGGGAGCGCC
>NW_006408615.1:5100089-5170082 GCF_000296735.1 Chrysochloris asiatica | reverse complement strand
CTCGGCCGGGGCCGCGGGCGGCTCGTTGGTATTCCGGGCGCGGCCGGCGCCGTGACCTCCCGGCGAAACGGGGTGCCTGGGCGCTCGGGTACGGCCATCCCCGGCGCGGTCTCTCAGCCGCGGGCCTGCCGGCCCCTGGCTCCCCCGCCCGCTCCCCTCCTCCGGGTCCCTCGTCCCCTCCCCCGCTCCGATCCGGCGGCGGCGAAGGGGTGGGCAGGGAAACGCGCTCTCTGGGACAGGTGCCAACTCCGAGACAAAAGACATAAAATAGGCGGCAACGGGGGAAGCGCGGCCGGCGCGCACGGGCGGGGACGGCGGCGCCGCGGGGGCCGCGTCCTCGGGGCCGACCAGGGAAAGTTTGAGAAGTCTCCGAGGCAGTGGCGGCGGGGGACGCGCGGGCCCGGCCGCCCTCCGCGCTGCGCTCGCCCTCTCCGCGCTGCTGCTGAATAATTCATGACGCGGCCGACCGGCCATTAGCATGCACCGGGCGCGCGGGGCGTCTGTGCCAAGCCGCCGCCGCCGCCGCATTCAGCGCCCGGGTCGCACCAGACGAGCGACCGGCCGGCCCGCGCTCTCCCCGCGCCGCTCCCGCCCTGGCGTCCATTGTGCACCCCCACCGAGTGGCCGCCCGACGCTCCGGCTCCGCAAGTTCGACCTCGCGGCGCACACCCCTTCGAGAGGCACGTAAACTTCGAGAAACTCACGGCGCGCGCCGGGCCCGGGCCCTTCGGGGCAGGGCGTGGACGCCCCTGGCCTGGCGCGCTTTCGTTTTCGTCCGGGACAAAGGTCCATCGTGGTGGTGGCCGCGTTTTGCCGAGGACACGAAGACGCGAGAACTGGCCCGACCTCCGCGCGCTGGGGTCCTGCGGGCGCCCTCTCGGCGCTCACCAGGAAGCCAGAGCGGAATGGATAAAGCAGAGTGGTCGGTGGCGCTCTAGGTGACATGAGGACACGGGGACTGAGTCGTGCGTTTCCCGGGCTGTTGCCCCGAAGCAGGCTCACCCCACAAGAATTGTGACAGATTTGACACCATTTCACTCGTTGCTCTTTGGACGCGTGAAGGAAAGAAGCGCTTTGAACCCGGGACTTGAAGCGGATGGCGGAGGCGGCCCCGTGCAGTCGTGGCTGGCAGCTTCCACCGCGTGCCTCTGGGAAGGACAAGGCTGCCGACTTGAGCGCTCCCAGGTCATGGTCGGGTTCACGGCGACGCGCCTGTGGATCGTAAGTGCCTTTCTCACTTTCGATACTTAGTATTTAAATATTAATGAAGGAATTTCTAAGATTAGTCTTTCTACAAGGCAGGTCTTTTACAGATGAGGGGACACGGGAAAGAGATTTCTCTTAACCTGACACTGCCCTAGCTTGCAAGAACTCTAGGGTCTTCATTAAAATTCTGAACTTGGGGAGTGAGATACACCTTCTAATCCCAGGTGTGCCGGCCATTTGTACGAGTCTTGTTGAACATACAAAATGCTCTTTAGTATGTATTTTAAACACATACGGAGAAAAGAGAATCACCAGCTTTTAGATGAGATGTGTTTGGAAAGATCATTTGGAAGTCACATTTTTTGTTTTTTTTCTAGAAATTTCATTCACTTCCTAAATTGGCCTCTGTCATTTTTCTCTGCTGGCACTCATTAGCAGAGAACTGATTTAGGCATCCTGACTTGCTGAACCAACCAACCGCTTGAGGAGCAGGCTGTGGTATCGAAACCATTGTTTATGGTGGGGTAACACGAAAAACAATTCATAACTTTTTGTTCTAAATGCTGCTTTCCAGGTGGTTGGCACCCAAACTGCAGAGTTTGGGGAGAGAGAGAGAGAGAGAGGGCCAAGGAATGTATAATTGCCTTCATTAAGGGACTTGAGGGAGGTGCTAAGATTAATTTCTTATAACTTGGGTTTCCAAAACCGAGATAGTTTTTGCCTGCCTGCCAGCCGTACCTCCATCTTGTTTTCGCTGGCTGGTTCCGACGATCCGGGATTTTAAAGGGTGTATTTGTGCTTACCCCTCTCCTGTGTTCAAATGAAACTCATGACCAGGAGGATTAAGCCTGCTTTTTTAATACGATTTTATCACAGGTGCAACTTCCCCTTCACTTTCTCCTCCTTTACTGATGTGGTTTGGGAAACCTTGACCGCATAATAAGGGGGTAAAGGGAAACCTGTTTCCATAACACCCAGAGATGTGGGCTGGCGCTAGAGGTTGTGTCTCCTGGTCTCCAGGAATGTGGACCCAGCCATGGGCAGTCCAGACCTGCTGCAATACTTCCCTTCATTCCAGCATGGAAGCGTCCCCAAGAACAAGGCCAGCCTTTCAACAGGGCTTGGCAGTGAAACTCTTGGTTTACGTCTATCCTTACCAAACGGCCCCCCTTGGCTGCTGTGTTTTCAGTGAGGCCGCTTTTTCTCCCCAACACTACCCCCCCCACACACACACCCTACCCCGAGTTTAGGATATTTATTTATAACTTCATCAGAGGTAGTCAGTAGATGTGGAGGCTGGAATGGGACATTGGGGTGACCCCAGAAATGGAGGCCTAGCTGCCAAAGGCATGTTGCTCCTGTCGGGAACCACTGCTTTGGTACAGTGTTGGTAGGACCAAGATTAACCGTTGTGAAAAGCTCCACTTCCGTTGAGGCCTGGCCTGCAACAATGTGGTGCTGTACCCTCTGCCCGGCTGGCAGTGGCTTAATCTTCTGCTGAAGCTGGTGGGCATCTCTCAGGATTAAAACAGGCTCCAACAAGGGTCTTCCAGCACTCCTTCACTGTTCAGACTCAGGCAGAGACGGACTTGAGTGTCCAAGGTAGGAACCTCCGGTGCCATTTAGCTCAGGGTTGTTAAAGCCTCAGAGTCTCATCTTAGGCCTCAAAGCAATAAACACTGTTCGTGCCCTTGTGCAGGGCTGCGATGGGGCGAGACGCTATGGACCCAGCCTCGAGAACAGAGATCTGACTTCAGCACCGACCTGTCCCAGGCTTCACCTGTGCTCTTCAGGGTCAGTTGGGGGTCCCACCAGGGTGTCTCCCTGCACTGAGATACCTGAAAATGAAACGGGGACCTGTCTCTTTTGTACCCTCTCTGAATTTAACCTTGAGAACGTGGTTAACAGGGAGGCAGGGTCTAAGGGACTAGGGTGTAAGCCAGGGTGGGGACAGGCTGTATTTTTTATGGTTTGGTTTGGTTTTTAATCAGGGTTGGCCCCAGGGTAGTCTCATGCCTGGCTGGACCCTCCCCACACCAGCTTCTGAGGCATCAGAGGCCCCAGACTCCTGGGAGGGAGTGTGGTAACAAGGCCTGACCTTTCGGTGGTACCTTGGTCTTAGGTATCTTATCTACCTTATCTGTCCAGGTATTGACCGTGCTGCTCAAGTGGAGCAATGTGGCACTCTTGCAGAATTCATTTTGGCTCATGGGATTTGCACATGGCTAGAACAGAGTCCTGGTGTGGCACTGTGGGATAAGCACTGGACTGCAAACCACGAGGTTGGCAGTTCAAATCCACCAGCTGCTCCTTGGAAACCCTGTATGAGGTCGCTGTGAGTTTAAACTGACTGCACAGCACTTAACAAAACACAACCACCGTCAACAGACACAGTATACACCCGGTTCACTTGTTCTCATCCTCAGGGGTGTATTGGGGTCCCAGTGCATGGTCGAGGCCTAAAGGAAGGGCGGGGAGGACCGTGTCTAACTTGATGGGCACCCTGCTTAGGTGAGCGTTCACTGGCATCCAGGGAAATGCCTCATGTCGCCAGCGAGGGCAGCAGTGTTTTAGAAGCCATGGAGACCCTTCCAGGCCAGTGAGGAAACCTCTCCCTCCCCATGTCTCATTTCTGTGTGGGTCGAATTTTGCGAGTGTATCTGTATGCTTGGGGAGGAGGAGGCCACATGCTTGCAGAAGTCCCTTTCAGCTCATGTGAGCCCAGGCAGGTTGCGCCATCTTGGAGCCTCTGCCCTGTGCTCGGGACTGAGTGTGCAGTCCTCAGAGGGCCACTGGGCAGACTGAAATGACATCACTCCTACTCAGCACATTCCCGGGCACGTGGCAAGGGCACCCACTGGCTGCTGCTGTTGTCCTGGTTGTTGTAAATGACCCTCATTGCTTTTATTGTTGGTTAGGAGTAAATTTGGGGTTTCTCAGAAACAAGAGAAGCCAATTTGGATTTCAGCAGAAAAGGCTCCAAAAAGTGGACTCTCCTACCTCCCACCACCCTCCACACATGGGTGCAAAATTATCCCGGCAGTGCTGGAAGATGAACAGCAGGGAGTATCCGAGACACAGGGTGTTCGCTCCTGGGGGGCTCAGGATGAACATGCATGATGGGCACATGGAATGACACCAAGGTCCCATTGGGGGGCGCAGGGATGTATGTTCTGATGGAGCGGGGCTAGGACAACCTGTCAAGATCAGCACCTTTGAAGAATGGCACTAGGGGGACACCCCCCCCCCCCCCAGGGTCTGACCTGGGCCTCCAGCTTTTTCAGAGGCTAGGAAAAGATGGGGCATCGGATTCCAGCTTCCAGTGGAAATGAAGAGGACATTCTGGTGGGAGGGCCTCTTCCCTCTTAGGAACTAAATGTTCTTCCGCCTGATGTAAGTCTACGTTTCCCAAAATCCTCGCTGTGGAGGAAGACCTAGCAAGATTGCCCAAATATTTTTCTGAACATTTTGTTGAAAGAAGAAAAACTCCTTACGACCTCAGCCCTGCCTTCCGATGCCATGGGCCCAGGGATTGGGAAAAAGAGACAATTGTCTCCCGTGGAGACAAGGGGTCTTTTATCGGAAATATTTATTTTCGGGACGGAGCAGTGGAGCTCTGGTGTCTGGGGTACTGCAGGCTTCAAGAACTGAGACCGGGGGCAGAGATTTATAGAAGAAGAAAAAAAGAACCCCGACCCATGGTTCCTCGTGAATTGCAGGGCAAATGTCTGGCGTTCTTTGTTGAGCAGAATTTAAACTTGCAGAAGTTTTTTTTTTTGGCCCCTTATTCTGGAGATTTCTTTCTGAAGGCCACGAGGCTATATTTGCACATGCCCTTAGCAGTACCGGTTTTCGGGACCATGGGCCCAACCAGGTTTCCTTGGGCCAAGCCGGGCGGCCTTTTGTCTGCTGGGCGGAAACTAGGGCTTGGGAGAAGAAAGGTCATTACCAACGGAGTGGGGGGCCCTGAAAGGGCTGTTTTAGCTAATATTTGAGATTTCTCAGTGTCCATCCCCCAATGAATGTACAGGCCACATGAAGGTCATTGGAGCATTCAGGCTTAGCACCCCCCCCCCCCCCCAGGAGCTCCACATACCATCCTAGACTGGAGAGGGTCTTTTGTAGTTGTTGGTTTCTGGATAGGGTATTTTTATAATGACCTGTGCCATTAAAAAAAACACAAAAGTTTTCTTTTCAAATATTTGCCATGGGGTTGACTCCAAGTCTAGGGAACCCTGTGTGTGTCCAAAGAGAGTTGCCAGGCCTTTATTCTGACTCACCTCTGGATGATTCAAGCCTCCAGTCTTTTGATAGCAGCTGGTGTGTTCACTGTGTGCACCCCACTGGGACTCCTTGTACATAGTTAGCACTCAGGAAATGAACTAGGATGAACAGAATGTCTTGCTCATGTACCACAAGCCCTCCTGTGTCCCTTCCTTATCTCTGCAGCAGGCTTTCACCTGGCCTTGTGGCTCTAGTCCTGAGCAGATTCTGCCGAACTTTGGCAGCAGTGCCACCCCCAAGGCTCTGGGGAGGGAGGCTGGATCCCAGGCTGGTGTTGGGGATGGGCTGTGGGGGGTACTGACTGACTTCAGGCTGCAGTGAGCACATCGGGGAACCTAAGGGTCACAGTCCCCTGCTCAGGTGGGTCCTTGGGTCATCAGGAGTACCTTAGAGGCAGACATGCCCAGAAACCCTCCCCCCCCCGCCCGAGAACACTGACCTCTGTCTGGATACCCCTGAGAAGCAGGTGGAAGAGGGCAAACAAGAGAGTGAAGGCTGCCAAGGTGGTAAATAAATGGGGTCCCCTGCCGATTCATGCTTCCCTGCACCCCCCCCCCCCAACAGCCGGTGCTTGGCTTCAAACGTGGGGTTTTGATTTTGAAGACTGTGGCCATACCCCTGTCTTGTGTTGTTACGTAGTGCTCTGGTCTATTTCACCTTCAGTGTGAATCCTGGGAGACTGGCCCACACAGCCTCCTAGGCCATGGGTGGAATGAAAACATGGGGAAAAGGGAAATCTCCCGGCATTGGCGCAAAAACCCTAAAACCCAGGGTCTCTTTTCTTTCTTGCTTTCTGGTTCTTTATATTTTATTCAAGGAGCCTTGGTAGTTTAGTGGATTATGAGCTGGACTGCTAACTGCAAAGTCAGCAGTTCGAATCCACCAGCCGCTCTATAAGAGAACAATGAGGCTTTCTGCTCCCATAAAGATTTACAGCCTCAGAAACCCTATCCAGGGTCGCTCTGAGTTGGAACCGACTCGATGGCAAACTACCACCACCCCTGTATTTTATTCAAGGCAATTGAAGAGGGCAGGTTTGGGTGTTAACCAGGAAGAGTCCCCAGGGGGGGTTAGTCCAGGGTAGCCAAGGATTTTTTTTGTTGTTATTGTAAAACCCAGATTTAAAAAATTAGTCTTTATTTTCTAAAGCAAGGAGCTCTGGTAGCGTAGTGGTTACGAATCGGGCTCCAGGCCGCAAGGTCAGCAGTTTGAAACTACCAGCTGTTCCGCAGGAGAAAGATGAGGCTTTCTGCTCCCGTCAAGATTTACAGCCTCGGAAACCCTGTACAGGGTCGCTATGAGTCGGAACTGACTCCACGGCACATCACAACAACAAAAACATTTTCTAAAGCAGCTTTAGAATGTCAAGAAAATGGTACAGAAAGTATGCGGTTACCTGCGTATCCCCCCCTTGCCCGGCACACACTTTTCATGTTACAAACATCTTGCATCCCTGGGGTCAGTAACTCAAGTTCCTAGTTTATAAGAGGGTTCACTCTTGGTGTGGTACCATACTGTGGGTTTTGACAAAGGCACAATGTCACATGTCCCTCAGTAAGTATCACACAGAATAATCTCACCGCCCAACACCCCCCTTTTCGTTCCTCCTTTCCCTGCCTTCTGCCTCTAACAACCACTGATCTTAAAACAGATTTTGTGTGTGTGTGTATGTTTGTATTTTGTTGTTACTGTTTACAATGAAAATGTAGCCAAGTCTTATGGTCAGAATTCACGGATGGGGAAACTTAGATATTCAAGTCTGGGTTCAGATCTCTTGCCTTTCCGGATGTGCTTAGAACCCGTGTGGCTGGAAATATCTCGCTTCTCAAGGAATTCCTAGGATCTGCGGTTCAGCCAGTGACGGCACCGCTGTTATCTTAAAAGAAGGCCAGCAGTCACGGTTATAAAACACGTGCATGACATGTGTAAAGTAAAAGGGTCACACAATTAAAAAATATGTGTGAAAAACGGCAGCTTTAGAATTTACCTTTGAGATTAAAAGAAAAATAAATAAATAAAAAAGACTGTTGAATCTGGGATGCCTTTGATTTCTTAATCCTGGGCCTTGTTTTTTCTCTGAAATGCCCTTGCTCAAATCTGGGATATCAGAAGGCAGCGAGAGCATTTTGCTGCAATATTTACCTGCTGATTTGGGGCTCTTAAATTTAGAATTCCCTTTCATGCGTTTAAAAGAGAGATTCACATTCAAATCAGCCTCTTATAATTACATTTTAAATTATAATAAAACGACGCCTTTGGTTTTGCCGCATATTTTTATAGTCAGGGAAGCTGCTTGCAGGAAATAGAGTGTGGTTACCTTTGTCCCAGCAGGTTCCAACATGCAGGTTCTAGCTGGGAGGGACATGTGTGTGTCCTCAGCATGTCAGGAGCTGTACACATCACCTGCGGCCCTCCCTGTCCCTCTTAGGAGACGGGCTCGCTGACAGCATGGTATGGGAGAGAAGAAGCTGGCCCCACAGAAATAGTCCCAGCATTAGAACTCTCAACGTTTCCATCTGAAGAGGGTGGTTGGGCTTGGGTCCAGCCCCTGGCCTTGACACTGCGCTGTGTCCTGAGTCTTCCAGTGACCAGCTGGCCTGCAGTGGGGTGGTGGTCACCACCTTTTCCCAGCTGGAACAGCATCAGCTACTTTTAGCTGAGGTGCTTGTATGTTTGGGGGCATTGTGAGTGTCAGAGTATAGGGGTTGCCTCGCTGCCTGATGCCGGAACCCCAGCATTTGCTCTTCCCCCTGTACCAGGGCCTGCCCCAGAATGGTGGCCCCAAGTTCTCAGGTTTCTCCCATATTGTGGCTGATGGGGGCCAAGGGCTCTTCTCCTTCCCAGGGCAACTTGCTGGCAGCCATGTTTGCTTGTGCCTGAAATGAGATTCCCAGCATTACTGGTCAGGCACCATGGCATGGGGAACTCTACCTGCTTTGTCTCTGGCATCAGCTGGCAAGCCGGTCACGTGGCGCATGCCTGAGACCAGAGCCCAGAACCAGAGGCTCTTTCTCACTCATGTCCCCAACCTTTTGTGTGTGTGTGTGTGTGTGTGTGTGTCAGCAGAATCACTGCTATGCAGTCAGTACGCATCAAGTACCGTCCACGACACGTCCTGTGTGAATTGGACGTTGTGTGAACACTAAGCTGTAGCCTGGTTCTGCTTTTCCTTTAAGCATTTCGGACATGCTCCGAGCCTCGGCAGTGATTGTCAGGGTGCTGAGAGGGATTCGCTTTTGTGTTTGGCCTTCCATCCACGTCATTAGCAGTGGATGTGCTAGCCTCTCACGCTTTCATTGGCCATGTCAGCTTTCAGTGGGACTGATCTCGTATCAGCTCAGAAAAATCTTTCTTTGTTTTTGAGGATCTTCGTGATTGTCGAGTGCAACATGCCGGAATCTCGAGCCGTAGCGTTCCTCAGTTTTCCACCTCAGCGTTGTCGAGTGACTTTCTGCTTCACTTCTCGATCGATAACTTCGCCTTTACTTCTTGCTGTTGCTATGACTAGCACGGGTGTTTTGCTGCGTTTGGGAGCTGTGATGCACTTGACTGTAATATTTTCAAAAGAAATGTAAACAGAGTAGAGAATGCTGCCGCACTCAAGAGATGGGAGACGTGAGACCCACAAGTTCGGATGTTGCTGCCTCCCCATCAGAGCACACACTGTTACATGGTCCACTGTCTCGAGAGAAAGTTCAGTGCTGTGTGTCAGACAGTTTCTGTGACCGTCAAGACATAGGTATTATAGGCTGTACATGTCCAGAGCTGTGGTGGTACAGTGGTTAAGCGCTCGGATGCAGTCTGTTTCTATACGTGGTACAGCCTTAGAAACCATATGGATTTGTTCTGCTGTGCCTTGTATGGTTGTGATGAGTAGGAGCCGTCCAATGGTAGTGGTTTTGCTTTATAACATCGGGTACAATTATCCACTGGCAGCACAAAAGACGTAAGCTACACACATTGTGTAAGCTCAGCTGTTGTGTTCACTACATCCCGTTTTCTGAACTTGACTATAAATAACCGTTCGGGACCGTAGATACGGTCAGACGTTGGAGTGAGTGGGACGAGAGCTCGGGGCAGGACTGGGGCTGTTCGTGGCATCAGCCGGCTGGGGACTTGGACACACCAACCTGTGGGCATTCTGCTCTCCAGCTGCCCCAGGGCCACATGAATGCCCGACTTCTGGAGTGTGGCATGCTCAGAGCTCAGTGCAAACTTGCCAGACCCGGAAGATCGTCCATTTTCAGCCTCTTGCCTTTTTCGTGCAAACAAACCCTAAAGCCAGGTACCTCCCCTGATGGCTTGAGCCCACCAACCACAGAACCCCCGATTCAAGCCCAGGCTACATCCTGGCACTGCACATGGGTCTGTGCCGAGGTCCAGTTGCCCACTCAGCCCAGCTTGATCAGCTGAGCCCATGGGGAGGCATTGTGTGGCCTCTAGTGTGATTCTGGAGCGTCTATGCTTCTGGCCCGGCTCTGAGTCCTTGGAGGAGGGCCTGGGGTAGGGAAGGGAAGCATTGAAGTGCCCACATGCCCCCTTCCACACCCCAAAGAGTCGAGCTGTCCTGGGCCCAGGGCTGCCGACTGCTCCGGCTATGTCTGAGATCCTGAGTTCATTGTGTACCTGTGATTCCAGCTTCACAGCAGCTCTGAGTGGTAGGAGCTGAGGTTTTCATACAGATGGGGAAACTGAGGCTGAGAGAGGTTAAATGGCTCAAATTAGGCGGCCAGTTGGACACATGGTCAGATTTGAACCTGCAAACTGGCCTTGTAGCCAGACAGCACAGCCTCCAAGGGCATCGTAGTGGGGCTCCCTTTGTGGGCCTGGAGCGATGGTGCTGGGGGCTCAGGCCTCGCCCCGAGGAAAACAGACATGGAGCTAGCCGCTGCACCGGGAACAATGTGGCCTCTATCCTGGAGCCAGCCTCGGCCGCCTGTCCACGCGGCCTCCAGGGGCAGCCCACAGAGCCCGGCTGCATGGGGCATCACAACATGGCGCCGGGGCACTCGCTGCCTGTCCACTGGGAGGACTCGCGCCTTGGCCAGGTCCGGCCCTACTCCCGGCGTCCTCCTCGGGGCTGGCCGCTGAGTGGCCGATACTCCTGCCTCCTCCTCCTTCTCCTACTTGGCCAACCCCTCTTCTTGGGGTGGTGGGTTTGGGGGCCCGGCCCACCCGCCTCTGCCACGTCTGCCATCCTCCCAGCACCCATGAGCATCTTTCAAAAATTCCCGGTGGGCGGGGCTGAGCCGCAGCGGCCGCCTCTGGCCCCCTCCTCCCAGGCAGCTAGTGCCAGATGAGACCGAAGACAAAAGTAGCATTTTCCTCATCCTCCTGGGCTGGCAGCCGGGCCTCCCCCCTGCGCCACTTGGCTCCTGGCAGGCCTGCCTCCGGTGCCGGGCTGGCCGGGGCTCAGGCCATGCCAGCCGGTACTGAGAGCCCAGCAGACAAGGACGGGGACTGGTACTCAGGCCAGCCTACCTGGACTCCCAGTCCCTGGACTTGCCCTCTTCATCTGGCTATCACTGACCAGCGGGCAAAGGGAGACCCTTCTACTCTCTGGCTATTGAGAGACCTCCTCCATCCATCCGCCTGCAGCCTGGGTAAGTCACCTCCCTTCTCTTTTGCCAGAGACGAACCGAGGGCTCTGCCATCTTGTGCTCAAACGCCGATTACATTCCCTCGCCTCTAATTGGTTATCCCAAACGCAAAAGCCTATTTCAGACCCCCTCCACACACACACCCACACGCACAAAATCTCGAGTGAAGTAAGTCCTGTCAGAACAGAAACTGCAGAAGTCAGACCCATGTAGATTGAAGACCCAAATCCACAGGCTTTACGAATCCCAATCAAAACGAACGTTTCTCTCTCAGGAGCTGTGTGCTTCATTATTGCAACTGGTCTTTCCGGGTCTGTTAAGACCGATTCCTTCTTGCTTGGTCGTCTTGGTTTGTTGTAGGGTTTTGTAATGATAGGATGGTGATTTTATTTTTGGAGGGGTGGCACCGGAGAGGCTAGGGAAAAAAAACAAACCAGTAAGTCTGAGTCTTTTATAGAGCCGGGGGCCAGCTGGGCCGACATACTAGATGGTGGAAGGACATTCATGTAGACACACGGGGAGAACTTTTATTTATCCTCAGGGCCAGAGCTGCCATGCCCCTAGTCCAGGGTCCCTTCTGTATATTTTATTTTATGAAAAAAATGAACGTTCTTTTCTGTTCTCTGCTCGGTGCAAGGGGGGACTCCTTAAAGCGGATTTTGGGCTTTGTGTATTTGAAGGGTGTGTTAAGAAATGTTCGGGGTTTCCACCCGGAAGTGGTATACCAAGCTTTTCACCAACCTGCCAAAGACCACGTGTGGGCCTCATGGGTGCCGGATACTGGACAGACCTCCAGGCAGGCCTTGAGTGGGCCAAGGGCCCTGACCCTGTGCAAGACGGTGATGGACTGAGGTTGCTCCAGCCTGTCCAGAGTCTAAAATGGGACCGCGATAAGGTTTGGAGTCCTGGAGGCCTTTGTGCCTTCAGCCACAGCATCGTCACTGTGGTCTGGGTTTGGTGACTGCCCGACTGTCCCCATTTGTCCCGGGCCCTTCGAAATCACTGAACACTTTCATTTTGGAGACGAGCAGAGCAGAGAGCCACCAGCCACCTCCGTCCTCGGGCAGGCTGACCAAGCCAGCTCTGTCTCCTTTGGTGTGCAGGCAGCTCTGATTTATGGAAAATGGAAAATCAGACCTAGAAAGTTTGGAGGCATGCTCAGATGGGAATTCCCAAGTCAAGAAACCTTTGTTTTCCTCTGCCAGAGGCGTTTGGGCCAGGCTTACGCAGGGCTCAGCCAGAGCAGCTGGCCCGGGAGCCACCAGCAAATCTTACAACTGAGCTCAGCTCTCGGGAGCACTTTTGTTTTCAGATGAGGCACCGGTGGATACCGGAGGATTGGAGTGGGCTTCAGAGACAGGCATGGATTGTGGGGATAATTGAAACACTTTCGTGGGGTGACAGACCCATGCTCTGTGGCTGTAACGCGGAGCAACCCACACTGGGCAGAAATAAAACAGGGTTAACTGCATCTGATCGCCTTCAAGGGTAAGCATCGAAAGGCTAATGGGATGGGGAGGCATAATCACATTTAGAGAATTTAGACTTTTAATAGCGTCCCGTCCGCCATCATTTTAGTTTTAATTTTTGGTATAATGAATGTAGGTGGACCGATATTGATCCTCAGCCTTAGAATTGTCAACAGCAAAATTTCCTTCTCATTAATTTTTGTCTTTTACAGACGTGTCGCCAGAAAAAAAAAAAAATCAATTCCGTTACGTAAATGAGCATTTTGAGTCTAAATGGGGGTTTTCCACCGAGATTGTATTTATCTGATGTTTTTGAGATCGTGTGTGCGGGTATCACATTTTCCCATGTGCACTTGGGGAGGGTGGGACGTGATAATACTATCCTTTCCCCAAATCAGTAAAATTCCATAGATTCTTAAGAAGAAAAAGAAAAAAAAATCAGGCAAAATATCAACAGTCTCCAAGTCTCGGCGGTTCTGTTGTGTGTGTTTTTAAAAGAAAGTACCACGCAATGTTCTCCTCACATGATCATTTCTATATAAATTCTATATATAAATTCCACTATAAACTGACATGATATATTCTCACAGCGCAGATGGGCAAATGTGTCATCCCAATCGCCGGCACTTGTTGGAGCCCTCAGCTGATTGCAGTTTGTAGGATCAACAATTTTGAAGAATGGAGGTCAAAATAAATAAATTCCATTTGCATGTAAAAACAGCCCCTATGAAATGAAATGCCTTATTCCTTGAAAAATTGGGTAGAGCATGAACCTTCACCTTTATTCAATTTTGATTTAATTTTTTTAGCCTTTGTCTTCGAAGGTTCCTGACGCCCCGTGTCTTCATCCACGGTTTCAGTTTTCCCTAAATTTTTTTTTTTGCAGCGTGGATACAGTTAAATTCAATATTGTGTAGGATAGGGCTTTTGATTTTAATATTTTCATAATCTCTCTAGGAACCATATTAAATCTGTTTGGATTTACATGTAATTATTTTGAGATCTTTGTGGAAAATCAGATGATAATGTATTTTGGATTGGAGGGTAGAAAAGTATATTTAAATCCAAATGTTGCTCTTTAAAAAAAAAAAAAAAAAGCAGGTACAGTATGGAGAGTAGTTATAAACTTAAAAAAAAAATTATCTTGCCAAGATAACACGGTAAAGAATTTATTGAACCCTATCAACACACATGAGGGCTGGACAGCTTTATAACCACAATAATTTGTGAATGATAATAGCTGTTTATTTTGTGAATTTGTTCATGTGATGATGATGTCATCAGTTTTAGGGTTGTTTGGTTAGGTGGTTTTTTTTCCCCATCTTCCACTCCTTATTTTTAAATGTTTGCTTCTGTGCTTCTAAATTCTGGATTCTGTGGTCCGAAATTAGCAGCCTGAGAGACTCAGAAGCTGATGGACGGAAGGCATTGGCTCCGCTCTACTCCAGCAAGCTCTTCCCAAGCTACAACTTCCATTTGTGAATCCAAGTGTTTTGCTATTGCTTGCTTGTTTTAAGGAATGTACTTGTTGAGAGATCATAGGGAACAATGAGAAAAGGGAACAGCTCATGAAATTTGCCTGAGCAGGTTGGGAGCCTCGCTCTCAGAGCTCTGCCAGGTTTTGAGCCAGTTAATCCTTTCTAATTTGAGTCTCGGGGTCAGAAGTGTATTTATTCACCCCGTGAAGATGGTATTGGTCCGCAAGTCATCAAAGATGAGGCAAAGGGAAATGGCCAGCCTTCACAACTCGGTCTCAGGACAGTAATACTACTGAAGGGGGGGATAGTAATAATTTGTAATAGTATTCTCAGGTGCCTGCTAGGAGTGTACCCAGCAACCAGCTACTTTTCAGCCTTGGGAAAGCTGAGGGACCCGACCCCTTGGTTCAAGTTGAATCGTCTTCGTTTGTTGGCTATGTTCAAGGGCAAATTATGCCGCCTTCCTGTGCCTCTGTTTTCTCATCTGTAACATGGGAGAATAAGTGTCAAGCACTGGGCGGCACCCCAGTTGGAGTTTCCTTGCTGCATGCAGTTCTAATCCTCCCAGCATGCCTGTGGGGTGGGTGTTAGTGTGACCTGCTTCATCACTGGCCACACTGAGCCTCAGAAAGGGGGCATGAGTTCCCCAAAGTTCACCCGGCTGATGAGGACTGGGCTGGGATTTGAACACGGGCATGCTGTGCCTCATAGAGCACATTGGCTCTGGTGTGGCGTTAGAAACACACATTTACATGCATGTATTAAATCATGCGAGTTTGTGCAGCGGGCTGGTGTGCATGGGGTACCTCATCTGGGGTGTGGGCTTGTTGGTTCTCACAAGGCATGGGTACACAGGTACACAGCTGCCAAGTGCTTCCCCACCCAGGCTGTGCCCACATGCCCTGGGTCTGTTGTTGTTGGTCATCGAGTTGGATCTGATTCGTAGCGACCCCCTGTATAGGGCTTCCCAGAGCACCTAGTGGGTTTGAACTGCTGACCCTGCGGTTACCAGCCCAGTGCTGATCTTTACAGCGCCACACCAGGGCTCGATTGGTGGTTTCCAGAAGGGCAGACCGGTGTCCGGAGGTGTCTGTGTCTGCTTGCGGCTGGCCTCAACATGGCGTCTGTGTGCCTCAGAGTCTCTGGGCCGCCCTGGGGTGGCACAGTCCCAACAGCCACAACCAGCGCCAGTGAAGCCTGCAGTGGCTTTCCTTAGTCCAGGGACATGTGGATAGGCCTCAGAGTCTCAGCCCACCCGGATCTGGCCGGGCACACCGTGGTCTGCTCACAGCGCCGGCCATTTGCAGTCTGGAGAATAGCAAGGAGGCTCCAGGCCCAGGAGAGGAAATGGCGCCGCGGGCAGGCCCAGAACAGGCTCCCGGGAGGCGGGCTAAAGGAGGGGAGCAGCCGGAAGGCTGTGTCAGGTGGTCAGCTGTTAGTGGAGGACCACCGGGCTGGGCCTTCCCGGGCAGACTGGGTGCATGTGCATCTCTGCATGCCAAGCATGGGGGACAAGAGCCTACCTCACCACAGTCGTGTGGCGGGAACCCCCAGCACGCTTCCAGACAAAAAGATCCTGATTAAAAAAAAAAAAAAAAAGTCATTACTACGATAAGGCCTCAGTTTTCTCATCTTTAAAATGGGGATGGCAACAAGGGCGGGGATGTCTATGAAAGCTGTTTAAAAGCCCTAGGTGGTGGGTCCTTCTCAAGGTGACCTTGTAGGACAATGCTGTGATGAGAAACAGGAGCCTGGCCTCAGTCGTCCCCACCTAAAAAAAGGGGGGCAATCAGATTAGCCGCTGGTGTCTCCTAGGCTGAATGAGATGGTGTGACTGGATGCTCAGTTAGCACCCCTGGGGCAACAGCTGCTGGTGGGGTCCTGGAGGGCACTCTGGACCTCTGAGTTTGGGGTGGGCCCAGCCTAGCCTTGTAAGTCCCAGAAGGGATCCGCTGGGCTGGGTGCTCTGGGAGGTGGCTGGCAGCTCCCCGCGTGTGAGGGAACCTCAGACCAGGTTACCTGGGAGCTAGCTTGCCTTGGATTCCTGGAATAGGTGTGCCGTGCTTCCGGCCAGCGTGGGTGGGGGTTCCGGGTGAGGAAGCCCAAGGTTTGCAAAGCTTCTGAGTTGTTCTATTTCCTCTGTTGGATGAGACCCAGGAGCCGCCCCCGTACAGCGCGGGCCTTCCGAGCCCATGGCGGCGCTCCCAGCTCTGGCTGGTTGTCGGTAAAACACAGATACCAAGTCGCCTGACCATGTGGGGCTTCAAGGGTTCAGGCCCTAACACCAGGGGTGACTTGTGACCCTGAAATGGGTCACACTCCAACAATCAACCCTCGGGACGGTCCAGCTAGGCCCTGCCTCCAGAGATGCTGGTGGAGGCCACCTCTGGCCTCAGATGGCCACGACCAGTTGCCACTGTGTTCCAGTGCCCAGAGAGGGGTGAGTGTGACCGGCTGGAGCAGGACAGTGTGGGGACCCTGGGGATGCAGAATGGTTCGACCTCGGCCAGCCGGGAAAGGTGGGGCCGGCACCTCAGGACCACTCCTTGGCAGGATAGGAGCTGACCTCTCTGTTAAGCACTCACAATGTACCAGGCTATTGGGTTCCACTTGATTTTAGCGTCTGCTCTGGACCAGTCATGGAGCACCTCTGGTGCTATTACATGCGTAAAGGACAGTCAGCCACGCATGCGTAAAGGACAGACTCAGCCCCTGCCCTGGTGTGGCTCCCACCCAGGTGGACGCTGCCCTCTGTTGGAGGAGGGCGGTTTGCATCGGTTTTCCGTCTGAGAAAACCGAGGCTCAGAGAGGCTTCCATAACTTCCCCAGAGCCACACAGCTTGTGTGACAGCAGGGTCTGCATTCAAACACAGATCGGTCTGATAGCAGGATGCTGTGCAGGACAGGCCCCAGCTCGGGCTCATGTCTCAGCCTGAACAGTCAGTTCTCCCCAGACCCCAACCCTCCCCGGGATTGCCTGGAGTTTCCCGGCCCCGGAGGCAACTGGAGCGTCTTCCTGTGTCCCTCCAGGAGGCCCCAGCACCTGGACCTTGTGTGGGTCCACACACAGTGTGGCAGCAGGTGGTGGGAAGGAATGGGCCGTGCGGTTCTCCCTGTCCTTGATGTTGAAAGGATCTGCGGATCTCCAGGGAGCTTCTGGAGAGAGCTTGGGGTTCAGTGCAAGCAGCAAAAACCCTGGTGGCCACACAGTAAGGCAAGACCTCCCTCAGACGGTATCCAAACCGAAACCCGTGGCGATTGAGTGGACACCACTCTTGGGGACCCTGTGTGTGCCACCGGCTTTCCAATGGCGTGTTCTCTTGGAATTAGATTACCAGGCCGTCCTTCCGTCATTATCTTTGGGTGGACTTGAACCGCCAGCCTTTTGGGGAATAGTGTTTTCCAAGTAGCCAACTCTATACCTTCCCATCGTCCCGGAGCCCTTGAATTTCGACGGGACTTTTTCAATTGGGCTGTTACGGACACCATTCAGACACAGATGTTTCAGGGGCCTGAGGATCTAGGTCTCCTGCCCCGTCTATCCACCAAGCTGAACTGGGACCTCTAGGTCTCAACCCTCAAGATTCCTTTCCATTTCAAAATGGCTTGGGCATGCTTTGTTCTCCATGGCCCCCTCAGAGAACTGAACTCTGAATCTTTCTCTGAGCTGGGGTCCAATCTGGGGACACTGGTCACTTGCCAGCACACTGCACAGACTGAAGGAGCACAGTCGTGACTGGTAAGTCTGTCTCCCACATCACGGTTCACTTGACGGCAAGGTGGAGGCAGAGGTGGGCTTCAGGCCATCAGCAAAGTGCGTTGGACAAGGCCAGACCTAGGCCTGGTAGGGAGGTCAGCTAGGGGCACTGGCTTCAACTTGAGCACCGGACGGTCCCAGAAGCCTCCAGGAGGCGACAGGCCGGCAGCCCCAGGCACATTGCCAACGCTGACCGCGAGGCCCAGCTCACAGGCCCCCTGCCTTTGCGTCCAGCTCAGCCTGCCACGTCCCAGGGCCCTGCTGCCAGGCGCCCCCACCCTCCACCTCACCAGCCCTCCTGCACAGGCCACATCTGCTGCAGCAGCCACGCCAGAGCCCCGCCCCCGGCTCCGTCCCCATGGCAACCAATGGGGGGAGGCAGGGCGGCCTCCTACTGCGTTTGGCCCGCTGACTGGTTTCTATTAGGGCAGCCTGATTTCCCCCCCTCAAGTTCAAGGCTTCTCCAGGGGCTTCGTCCCTCATGGACAGAACACCAGCTGGTATAGACCGGGTACAGGGGACCCAGTGGTCTGATTGTGTCCTGGCTGAGACCCAGCCCCCTGCCCTGGGCCAGTGATGACACGTGATAGCGACAGACCACTATCTCAGACCCCAGACTTTTCTGGCCGGGGTCAGCAGCTGTGGAGTCCTGGTGGCCAGACCAGAGTTGGCCTGCTGTGGCTCCCAGGGTCCACCCCACAGGGGGCTTGTCAAATAACCTTCTTCACTCAGAGCCTCAGTGTACCCATCTGTGAAATGAGCCAACTAATGATCTCTCAAGTTCTTCGCGAGGCCCAAAGGGAAGAAGGCGAAAGAGGAGGAAAGGAGAAAGAGAGAAAACACAGGAATACCAACTCTTGGTGGAGTAGCATATGGGATTCCTGCTAGTCTTCAAGGAAGATTTTTGTAAGAAAAGGAGCCGTGGGATTTCACCAGAGAGACTGGCTGAGAGGTGGCAGACCGAGGGAAGGCCAGTGTCCACAGCTCTTTTCACTCAGCCCCAAGGCCAGCTGTGAGGCAGAACATGCTGTACCCGGGTCAGGAGCCCTGGGAAAGGGGTTTGCCAAGGTCAGAAGTGTGGCCAGAAAAGGAGACCCTGTGCTTTATGGACCGGTCAGTTCCTCCCCAGGGAGACTCCGGAGGAACCTGTACGAGGCCAGGGGAGGTGACTCCAGGGTCTGCTTATGATGGCCACTCACTGTCGGTGGTAAGGTGTGTCCAGGATGGCGCTGGCCTTCGGGATCTTGCTGGCCCGCGGAATGGCGGTTAGAGTCCTCCTGAGGCAGGGAGGACTCTCAGCAGCCACCTCCTGAAAGCCGACGGGGGTGACTCAGGGTGGGCCGTTCTTACCCGACAGACAAGACCTCGCTCTGACAGTGATTTCGTAGTCTCAAGGGATCTTGTGAGAGGGGTCCCTGATGCTTCAGAGCTGTGCTCCCCCAGCATTCTCATCACCACCAAAGCAGGTCCACACTGCAGCTCCGGGACCCACAAGCAGGCCATTTCTCATCCAGCTCCTCTCTGGAGAAACGGGCTCACAGTGATGGCCAAGTGGCGAGTGCCCTCGTCCTTGATATCAGCCCAGATGCTGCATTCCTGCCCAGCCCACCTGTGGCCCCTACCGCCCGCGCCCTGTTGCCTGAGCTTGCTTACCATCTATGGTAACGCTTTCTGAGTTTTCAGTTTGGGGCAGGAATGAAATGTCTCCTCTTCATTTCCATGTCACTGTGGCCCCCGCATCTCCCCACGCCACCTGCCCTCCCAAATAAAAGGCATCTTCAGGAGCCAAGTGCCGGGAGCAGGTCGGCAGCCTGGCGGGGGCTTGATTTAGATGTACCCGGAGCCTGGGATAATGTAGGGAATGAAGGGAATTTCCCCAGGGAAAGGGGGAAGAAAGAAAGAGGAGCTTAAGTGCCCAGATAATTACACAGGATGGCGCGGTGATTCACTGCCAGGCGGGCAGGCTCCTCTCGAAGTCTGCACCCCTCCCCTCATAGCCCCCGGCCGCCCTGGAAACCAGCTGCTGGGAGGCAGTGAGCCGGTGGGCACTGCCCAGTGTCCACGCCGCTTTGTTTTCTGGGTACCCGCCCCTGTAGGCCCTTGACAGGAGGTGTAGGGAGGGCACAGTTCCCTCTGTGTGATAGACCCTACCTCTATGGTGGGGTGGCTCCACTGAACCCCAGCATACCACCTATCTGCAGATAGGGAAGCCAAATTTGGGGGCAAATCCTTCATGGTGGGGACTGGGTCTCCCCTCCTTCCCACAGATGCCTTTGGGGGCCTCAGAATGGGTGACCTGGGCAGAGTGGCCATGGCAGCTGCCCTTGTTGGCCTTTGTGCAGTTAAGAGGAAGACGGTGCAGGACTGGCTGGCACACACCTGGACTGTCACTGGTCCTGGGTGCGTTTCCTGGGCAGAGGCCTTGGGACAGTTTCTCCTGTGCCCCGGAGATTCCTTTAGCAGAGCTACACCTGCTGCCCTTGCTAATTCCCCGTCATTCCTCGGGGGCAGTGGGGTCAGCTGCTGGCCTACAGGGTCATCACTGCCTCCCCCCAGACCATCCCTAAGCCTTGTCAATTCTGCTGACTTTTAGCATGTCCCCAAAATGCTTCTGTCCCCCTTGCCCTCCCCTGATTTGGTCCGGACTCCAAGTAGCCCTAATTCGGAAATGTGTAATCAAAATGTAAGACCCCTTCCCTGCCCCACCAGCCCTCAGGGCTCCTGCCCTGCTCCTCACTAAGGGCGTCTCCATTTGTGGGACTCACATAGCCCATGGCTGCCAGCCCTGTCCCGTCCATTTCTCTGTCTCCACTTCTCTAGACTGAGGTCCAGGTGGCACTTCCTCCTGGAAGCCCTCTATGATATCCACTTGCCATCTGCCTCAAGCTGGGAAGGTCAGTTCCTGTGTATGTGTCTGCTCTGAATAGGAATCACCTCTGGACCCTGGCACCCGACTGCAGCTGGACATAGGGCAGGCTCTTGGGAGATGAATGAATAAAAAGGACCCAGGACCTAAAACACAGTCTGAACTCGGAGAACTAATAGCTGAGTCGGGGCCTGGCCTGAGGTATCAGCTCGCTAGCAACAGTTTTTGTTCTCATCTCCACCAAAGTGAGGTGTTTATGAGATGGAAGGGGGGATAGTACCCCACCTTGGGCAGACCCCAGCTAGCGTAAACCTACCACCACAGAGCAAGGAATGGTCTTTCAAAGCAAGGCTACCAGCATGGGAAATCCCCAACAAGCCCTTTGGGGCTTTCTGTCAAGAATGTCAACTCTCAAGGTGGTTATAGATGGTGGGAATCTCTGGGTAGACGAGCTGCCTTCTAACCAAAAGGTTGGCGGTTACCTAAAGGTGCCGTGGAAGGATGGCGTATTATGTAACCATACTTCTGAAACATCACAGCCACTGAAAGTCCTACAGAACACGTTCTACTCTAACACACATGGGGTTGTCATGAGTAGGAATCCACTTAGTGACAGTTACCATTTTGGATTTTTTGGTAGAGGGTGTCAAGGTGAGTGGTGAGGAGAAGGACTACCACGTTCCGCCCAAAAAGTCTCACCTCTTTTCCAATCTGCCCAAGAACTGAAGCCGCTCCACCACGCAAACCTTTTAAACAAAAGAAAATCTGGGGGCAGTCACCCCGGGCCTGCTCTTCAGTGGATGTGCTCTGTGATCTTGAGCCCGTCCCTCCCCCACTCTGAGCGTCATTTTCTCCATTGTTGCTTAAGCTCTTTGATCCCACTTCTGACAGTTGAGATTCTGGAAGGTTCTGAGGGGCCAGGTTTGGGGTGAAAGCTTTGGGATCCCTGAGGAGCTGAGGAAAGACTGACAGTGTGCATAAAGATAAAGGCATTCATCCCAGATCCTCATAGAAAATGACAACCTTCTTTCTCCCAGAGCTAGGCATCTGGGAAGTACTTGTGAACAAGTTACCTGATGGGGTTTTATGTAGCCATTCAAAATGATGCCACAGTAACAATATGGAAACCTTCCCCATCCACCCCCAGGCCTCATACAGCTAGGCTTGGCGGGGGAGGGATATAAGGGTTGGTTTCTTTTTCCTTCTTTGTTCGGTTTTACAAATCTCATTTAATGGTAGCGTAATGATTACGAATCGGGCTGCGAACCTTAAGGTTAGCATTTCGAAACTGCCAGCTGTTTCGCGGGAGAAAGATGAGGCTTTCTGCTCCTGTGAAGATTTACAGCCTCGGAAAGCCTGCACAGGGTCGCTGTGAGTCGGAAGCGACTCCACGACACACGACCACCACCATTCTGGTGTCTTGGTGTGGCGCTGTGGGCTAATAATGCGCCAGACTGCAAAGCCATTTGAACTGCAAGGTCGGTGGTTCAAGCTCACCAGCTCCTCCTCGGAAACCCTACACCGGGTCTCTGTGAGTCGGAACGTACTCGACGGCATTAACAACAACAACTCTGGTAGTGTAGTGGTTACAAGTCAGGCTGCTAACCTCAAGGTCTGTGGTTAGAAGCTAGCAGCTGTTCCGTGGGAGAAAAAAAATGACTTTCTGCCCCTGTGAAGATTTGCAGCTTCAGAAATCCTATATAGTTTCGCTATGGGTCGGAACCAATTCAGCGGCACACAACCATCACCACTCATTTTGTAGTGAGTCCTGGGGGGCACTGCAGGGTAAGCGCTGGACTATATTCCAACCCACCAGCCGTTCTCGGAAACCCTGTACAGGGTCGCTATGGTAGGAGCAGATTCGATGGCAGACAGCAGTAACTCGTTTTGTCAGGAGCCCTCGTAGCACAGTGAGTGAAGTGTTGGGCTAACCAACAAAAGGTCAACAGTTGGAACCCACAAGCCACTCTGCAGAAGAGGGATGAGACAGTATTTATGCTTCCATAAATATTTACCCTGTAGAAAACCTACTCTTTCTTACAGGGTCTCTGTGAGTTGGAATCAACTTGATTGCAGAAGGTTTATTTGTGAGATTAAAGAGCTCCCCTGTTAATAGAAAGTTGGGTGGTTCAGACGCTCTAGCCACCCTCTGGGAAAAAGACATGGCAAACTGCTTTCCTAAAGGTCCCAGTCTTGGAAACCCTATGGGGCAGTTTAACTCTGTCCTCTACAGGCTAGCTGGCCTCCTGGGGTGGCGCTGTAGGTAAAGCACTGGACGGTAAACCACAGTCAGCGATTCAAACCCACCAGCTGCTCCTCAGAAACCCTGTACAGGGTTGCTATGAGTCAGAATGGACTGTATGGTATTTAATAACAACAACAACACAGGCTACCTAACTGAGTCGGAATCAACTCGAGAACACGCAACAGCAACATGCATCTTTTTTTGTTTTCGGGGTTTTTTGTTTGTTTTGTTTGTTTGTTTTAGTAACACAAAAAGGATTTCTGAAAACACAAGAACATTGATCATTCGAAGGGGGTATCACAGACTTCCAGGACGTGGAGACTATGAATTCCAAAAGCTCTCCCTTTGTTTGTCGGTACAAAAATAAGTTAAAATTACGAAACTAACCATCTGGCTTGAATGAAACTGACCAGCCCATATGGTGCTCTAGCTCCCTCTGAATCTCTGGGTGGGTTCAATACATCAACCTTTCAGTTAGCAGCTAAGCGCTCAACAGTTGCACAACCAGAGTTCCTTTAGCATGATCTGTTGCTATTAAGTGCTACCAAGTCGGTTCTGACTCAGCCACCCTGTGTAGGGTTTCAAAGGAGCAGCTGGTGGATTTGAACTGCTGACCTTGTGGTTTGCAATCCAGAGCTGATGCTACACCACCACCCCAGAAGTCCTATCATGATATATTCTCCCCAGAAAGAGTTGTTTTATAAACTGTGCACCATAGGGTGCGCGGGGCATTCTCGGCATCGACGGTGCATTTGGAAGAAGCTACAATGGCTTGTGGGGTGGGGAGAGAGCTGTGGGTGCCACAGGTGCCCATGGTGGGGTTCCTGAACAAGCAGAGCCCAGCCTTATTAGGTGTCCAGTGCCTGTTTACAACGTCTGACTCTGGTGTCTGGAAGTGGCATTGGAAAAGCAGGATTTGCTTTCGTTGCATTTGAACGGGGTGGTGAGCGGCCATGACTTTGCCTTTGTAGATGGAGACATTGTTTGTGCTCAAGCCTCACATTAGTCAAGTTGGGTGTGAAGACAGGACACATGCCTGGTCACACCCACCTTTTCCTGAACCAACAGGTGGCTGATGAGATGCTGACCTTGGGGGAGAACCTCCTGTAAGCGGACCTGCTGCTGGGAACTTTACCTTCTTCATGTTCCCTTCTACTTCTGACATCAGCTTCATATAGTTGGGATAAAGATCTCAGATGTAAAACTGGAGTTCAAAGAGGTCAGGTTCTTGAAGGCTTTATAGCCTGGAAAAGTCTAAGGGGTCCATCAGGCTCCGAGTGTGTTTTCCCCCACCAAAATCCATATTCTGGAGAGTTGAGCTCCCTTATACCCAACCCATCCTAGGGAACCATCAGCTGGGGTCATAGGATTTTCTAAGCTGCCATCTTTGCACGTCCAAGTGAAGTGGGGGGGTGGGGGGACACAACCATGGTTTGTGCAGCTGGCAAACTCAGGGAAGGCAGCGGTCTGCAGCTGCCCCCACTTACTGGGATATTATGTGTTTTGATGCCTCCAGAGCCTTGGGTATCTAATGAGGTATCATCCAGAGGCCAAGCAAGGTCTCCTCCATGACACGGTTGTGCATGAATGGAGAGTGTGGTTCCGTGTGCAACTTGACTCGTGAATTGTCGGCCTTGGCGAGAGGGTCATTCCTTTGACAGGGGCCAGGTTCAGTCTTGATATTGCTGTTGAGTCAGGTCTATCCCCTAGCAGCCTCGTTTGGCATAGTAGAACTGCCCCTTCAGGCTTCGTAGCCGGTCATCTTTACAACATATCACCTGGTCTCCTGCAGAGCCATTGGCTGGGTTTGAACTGCCAACCTTTTGTCTAGTAGCCAAGCGCTTAACTGTGACACTACCAGGATTCTTGTGGTAGATATGATGGTAGAAGCGAAACCAAGCATTTGCTATCTCAAACTTTCCTGACGTGTACAATCTGTCAGTATTGTTTGTCATTGTTCTGGTCCAATCATGGTTGTTCATTTCCAAGTTGTCCAGCTCAGGACATGAATGTAGGTTGCTGGAATCCTTTGGGAGTCTTTGCACCCAACTGCAGGGAGGTCCTCCTGGCCCTTTAGCCGCCCCTCAGGCCCAATGCCCCCACCCCCTCACTAGTGTGTCCTGGGGTGGTGCTGCAGGTTAATGCGCTGGACTGCAAAGTCCGTTTAAACTTCAAGGTCAGCGCTTCAAGTTCACCAGCTGCTCCTTGGAAACCCAGGGTCGCTGTGAGTCAGAACCGACTCAGTGGCACTTGAAATAATCGCAACCACCGGTCCATCTAGCTGCAGGCCTCTTGCTGACTCCATGTGGATCCCTTTCCCCAAAGTTGATGTTTTATATTCTGTGTGAATTCTGAAGACTCAGCACTAAAGCCCGGAGTGGCTCCCAGGGCCTCTTCAAGTGGTGGCCACTGCTGGCCACTGTGCCAAGGATGTTGCCTGTGACCCTGCATGTAAGTCCGAGGAGGTGACAGGAGTCTGAAGCTCAGGGTTGAAGGGGCAGAGCTGGACTACCCTGAAGATGGACGGGGTTCTGGAATTCAGGAGGCTCCCGGGCCCCTAGGACAAGAAGAGGGCCAGGGCAGAGGATCACCCCTCAGAGCCCGTGCTGGTTCCGAGGTTGGCCATTAGCCTCGATAGACCCAGAGCCTCCTAGAGCTCTGGCCTGCGTTCACAGAGATGACCATGAAGGTGACTGGGCTGGCATAGCCACTCAGTGACCCGGTCATGGGGCCCCTAGGGCTGGGAGTAGGGGAGCCAGAAGCCAGCCCTACATGAAATGCTGTCACTCTGTGGTGAAGGTAGATTCACCCCAAACCCCAGAACAGGAGACCAGCCAGGAGAGGCTGAGGTCACTCAGCAAGCCCACGCCCAACCATTTCCGCAACAGCTTGCCTATGGCTCCCAGAAGTTGTGGGGTAGGTGGCATAGTTTGCTCATGACCCTGAGACAGGAAGGCCTGGGAGTATGGGGCCCCCCCTTTTGTCACTACGCTGGGGGACCAGTGACTCAGGTGTAGACAAAGTCTGGAATGTCTGGCACCCTCCTGCTGAGACTTGGCACACCTGGAACCCAGTCTTCTTCCCTGGGCCCTGCTCAGAGCTTGGCCCTGCAGAGAGCGTCAGGAGAGGAGGCCCCTGCCCCTGCCCTACATGTCCAGCTGAGGCCCAGCAGGATTCTGAGATGGGTGGACCCACTGTGCTGGAGGCAGCCTAGAACCACATCCACTCCTCCCTTCCCCAAGATAAGAGTAAGCCCACCACCAAACAGCTATAGGGTAGCGGGCTAGAGCCGGGTTTTGAGTCCAGACACCCAGAGCACAAGTGGAGGAAAAGTAGGTACATCTCTGCTTGGAGCCCTTGCTCTGTGTGGAGTGCCCTATGGGGTCTGCTAGGTGAGGTGGTCGTGAAGAGCTAAGGAGAGACGGCAGTTCAGACTGGCGGGTGGCTGCACCCGCAGGGGGCTGAACCAGGTCTTTCTTGGAGGTTCCGTGGTCACAGAGTATGGTCAGGGTGCACTGATGGGCTGGCCAGAGGGCTTGGGTTGGTGTCCAGTGTGCCTTCCAGGTGTGACTACAGCCCTGGCCTGCCCGTCCCCCCAGCAGTATCCTTCCCATCCATGAGTGCCACCTGCACATAGTGACCATCCGAGTGTAGACACAGAGCACATTCCGTGTGAAGACAGCACTGGCCCGGCTTTGTGGGGTCAGACAGTAACCCAGGCTCCTAGACGCTGGGGACTTGTTGGTAGCATTTCTGGACAACCTGACCTTACGTCAGGGCCAAGGGACTCAGCACCCAGGAGCCCAGGCCTGCTATGGCGCAGCCTTGGGGAGGACAGAGGGTAGGGACAAGGTCTCAGGACTGAACAGCTCTCACCGTGGTCTGAGTCTGCCAAAAAGTCCCAGGTCAGGTGCACAGCCTCCTGCAGCAATCCCAGGGGGCTCCCCTGTAGGTCACGACACCTCCATACCCAGACTGGACCGGGTGAGTGGCCACCGTCCTGAGGGCTTGTGGTGTGTGTGGCCTTAGGGAAGCCATAGACCTCACCTCCTGGACACTGGCAGGAGAGGAGGAAGGATCCAAACCTAGCTGAGAAGGGGGGGGAGTCAGGATGAGGCTTGATCATATGGGCAGGAAGGGTGAAAGTGCCACTTCACTTCTCATTGTTTATGCCCTGCCACATTACAAATGGATAAATGTAAGCAGCCAAGGAAATTGAGGCAAAGGGGATATCGTCGGACTTCCCTATCAAGGGTGGTGTTTCTTGTTAAGTGCCATTGAGTTGGTTCTGACTCACTGCGACTCTGTATCGGGTTTCTGAGGAGCAGCTGGTGGATTTGAACTGCCAACCTTGTGGTTTGCAGTCCAATGCTGATCCTACCGCACCACACCAGCAGTCCACCAAACGTGGTGACCTGAGTTCAGCTCTGAGTTCCCTAGCAGGCAAAGCAAAGAGAGAAAAATCACCCCATACTAGAAGTACCTGTAGAGAATTTGGTCCATGGTGTGCCTCGGAAACCTCATCAGTACTGATGCCCACTGACCCCTGTTGAAGCCTCCCCCCCCCCCATGAAGCCATGGGAGAAAGAAGAAAGGAACTCCTGTTGCTACCAGTGTCAGGTTCTTGAAATCACCCTCAGCGCATCCCCCATTGGTTCATTTGATTCTCCCCAATCCAGAGTGTGGGATAGGTGGGCAATCACTATTGTCCCAGAGAGGCAGTGAATAGATTCAAGCCTCGGCAAGCATAGCTTTGAACTTGCACCTCTCTCTGACCCCAGAGTCCACACTCTGGCAGCTCCACCCTGCTGTGGGCTACCGCCTCTGGATGGTGCTAGACCCCAGAATGCCAGGGTGCCCTACTAGAGGGGCTCTAGGGGTACTGGTGGGCTCCTGAGCTGTACCAGGGCCAGCAAGGTCAGAGCCAACAGGTACAGAGAGATAACTCCGGTGGATCCCACACGCCATCCAAACTCACCTGCATCTCTCCTTCTTCTAAGGTCTTGCCGCTGCTTCTGAGCCACTTCCCGGAGGATGCTTGGAGCTTCAACGGACGGGGCTCACTCAGGTCAGTGTGGATTTGAATGTTGATGCAAATCTTAGGCACCCGGATCCCCTCCCTCCTGGCTGTCCCCTCAACTGTAATATATATGTATAATGTACATATGCAACACACATGTACCATACAGGCCACCACTACCACACATGTAGAATACACACGCACAACACATGGAGTGCTACACATGTATGTCACACACATGCAATATACGTATGTGATATGTACATGGTTTACTTATTGTGTCGTGTATAACATGCATGTGTTTTATACATGTGTGCCATGCACATATACACACACACTCACCCACTGGGCCCCTGGAGGCGGGGCAGTGGTCCTTAGCAGAAGCTTCTTGCAGCCCCTCTCAATGGCAGAGGGGGCAGAGCAGCTCTGTTGGCCCAGAGCCGGTGGTCTCCAGGAATCCATGAGGAGAGGCGCTGGGGGGTGAAGGCAGGACAGCCGAGGACCAGCCATCCGGCTCCACTGTAGACATGGACACCGTTTAGAGCCAGGCCAGGGTCACGGTCTCCTCAGGCAAGGAGGTGCCTCTGCCCCATGTTTCACAGCTGCTGACCTATGCTTGGGACAGGGGCTGGTCTTCACAGCCAGCCAGATTCCAGCCATCTGGGGAGTTGGGATAGGGTGTGTGGGAGTCAGGGTGGTCACGACTGGTGCAGCCCCCTTTCCCAGGGACCCCTGGCTGTGCTGTGCCAGCAGAGAGCTGGAGCCTGGCTGGGTCCCTCTGCCATGCAGGTCTGTGTACACACCAGTCTTCCACCATTCCCAAGGCTTTGGTGTGCGTCCTGCCAGGGGGACCGAGGAAGAGTAAGAGGAGGAAGTAGGGGGTGGGGGGCAAGGGGGCAGATAACAGAGAAGGAAAAGAGTATCCAATGGAGCAAGGATGTGCGAGAAAGGAGGAAATATTTATGGGAACCCCAGAAAACACAGAGGGAAATTCAGCCTGAAGGTGCAGCTGGCCCAGATGCCCAGTGTCCTGTCCCTTTTGGTCTTGGAGCTTCTCTTCAGAGGAGCCAGGACTCTTCCAGGTGCCCACCCCAGGTCCATGCTGGCACTGGAACCTGGGCGTCCTGGCCCCGAGGAGCCATGAGCTGGCAGCGTCCCCGGGGGCTGCTGTGAAGGGGGCACCTTTGTTCGCATAGAGAATCTGCGTCTCTGCCAGCCAGAGGTGGTGTCCACCTCATGGCCACGGGGACTTTGGCTGCTGCCACCTCCCCCAGGAAGCCCCTTCCACACAGACGCGGGACAGCCCTGCATTGCTTCTGCCTTGCTCCCCGCATCTCCCTGGCCCTGGTAGTGCAGGACGGTAGAACAAGCCCCCATGTGGGGAGTCAGGACCCGTGACACCGAGTTCAGGGAGCTGGTGCTCCATGCCTTTTGACTGAGCACGCACAGTGTGACGGGATGTGGGCCCTGGGGCAGAGCTGGCCTGCTCCCCGTCTGGGAAGGGCAAGGGGCAACTCGTACAAGCCCCCAAAGTCCCTTGGGTTCCTCTCAGCCTGCAGGATCCAAATGAGGCTGAGGTGAGCATCACTGCTAGCAACTCAGGCACTGCTCACGAGGCCGGTCCTAGAGAAACAAGGCAGGGAGCGTGGACTGCCACTGAGGACCAGACTGTGAGAGGGACAGGCTTGGGGAACAGACATCCCAGGGCTGCGGTGCACACAGTGGTGCCTACTGGGTGCTCACTGGGTGACTCGAGTCACCGCACTGATGGGAACGTCTTAGACCAGCAGGGAGGAATGGTCACTGCCCTAAATGTCATACACCTGCTGCCAACCTCTCAGACTGTCCAGCAGCAGTGGCCTGGGCCGGCTGGCCTCTCTACTCAGCTTTTCCCTGAGAGAGGGACGCCGGGAGCTGCCTCAGCATCTGTCATCTGTCCCCTGGTAACCCAGAAGGCTATCGGGCATCAACTTGAGCCGGGTTGTCCTCCAAGGTCCCCTCAGCAAGGATAGTCTGTCGTTTACCAGCTTGTCCTTTCCCAGGTCTGGAAAAGGACAGAGGCTCTGAGGTTCTCTGTCCACGCAGACCTGGGAAAGGAGGGGCCTTGGCACAGTGACACCCCCTCCTACACTGATGTTCAGATCCTGGAGAGGTGTTTGCTGCCTTGGTCCAGCTTCCCAGGGGGAAGTTTCCCCTCTTCTTGGGGCTCAGAGCACCTTTGGGTAGAGGAGCATATGCAGGTGTGGTCTCCTGGGAAATCAAGGCAGAGGGGCAAAAGGCACAGCCCCATCAAGAGGCCAAGCTGACCACTGTTTGGCAGCCATGGGGATGCTGGGTACCTGGAGTGTTGTACTAACGGCAGGTGTAGGTGTGTGCCTCATCTGAGGGGCACAGGGGTGGTCCATCCCAGGTCCTACAGGCAGGCGTAGGGGACAGCAGTTCATGCGCCCAGGGTCTGACCACCATCTTGCTTTTGATTCTTTGGTCCCAGAGAAAAGAGAGACAACACATGGAGGCATGATCTTCGTCTGGCTCGGGGCAGTGAGTGGGGGAGGGCTGGGTATGAGTCTCCTATAGGACCACCCTAACACACACCCCACAACAGACTGTTTTCTCCATGCTTAGGAGGTGGGCGTCCAGGTGTGGTCTCAATACTTAACAAGAAAGAGCCTCGATTTCCAAACGGGGTCCCACCCGGAGATACAGGCCCCACGACTTGAGGGTCCACAGCAGTGAGACACACTTCAGTCCATCACACCCTGTTCACGTCCTGAGGGCCTGGCCCATGCCAGCCCCCTACCTTTTGCGTCTTAGACCCTCAGGAGAAATACAGCCAGGATGATGGCTCTTGGGGTGGGCTTGGGGGCTACCCCAGGTTCCCATGACTGAGCTAAGAGCAGGGCCTGGTTCTGTGGATTCATGTCTAGCGTGGCCCCTTCCCAACCTAGTGTGCTCGGTAATAGGACATATGGCTTACAGCCTTGCAGAAAGCCCTGGTGATGCATTGGGTTAAGCTAACCGGAAAGGTCAGCGGTTTGAACCCTCCAGCTTCTTTGTCCTATGGAGTTGACAGGACTTGGAAATCACTCAACCACAGTGGGTCTTCCTGTGAAGCCCAGGGGCCCTTCCCCAGTGGTCCCAGGTGTCCTGGCCTGGACTCGGCTGGCTACTTGGCCTCAATTCTCTCCACCTTGGAAGCTGAGCTTGTCCAACTCTGGGTGGCTCTGTCCACGGACCCAGTGTCTTCACTCCCTCAGGCCCGGGCCAGGGATGCCTGGCTGGCCTTGGTAGTCTGGAGACCCTTGACCATGACCCTGGGGAAGGGACCTGGGCTCACACAGTACAGAGGGTGAGTGTTCAGCCAGAAGACCAAGCTGCTCTCGGGGCCGTGGAACCTCAGACGGGTACACATCTCTGTGTACCACCCCGGCTGTGTGACCCCAAGCAGGTGGTCTAGCCTCTCTGGGTTCCATCCTATGTTGGCAGATCAGACTGCACCGAGTTTTACAGAGCCGACAGGTGGGGTGAGCACACGCAGGTGTCTGATCAGTATAGGCAAGCAAGGATTTGAACCCATGACCCTGTGCTTACCCCAAGTCCCGGGTATCCCAGGAGAAGCCTCACTCTGGGAAGAGTCCAGTGAGGCTGAAGGGTCACTCATGCCCGGAGTTGTCATGGGAGGTGGCACCTGAGCTCCACACCACACTGTTGCCCTGACGATGCCCCCACAGCACTGAGGTGGGGTCTTCTCTCCTCACCTCTTGTCTCTCTCTTGCTTCTGACATAGGCTCTGCCTTCGGTTCCCCACCCGAGATGCCCATCGGCGCCCATGCTGTGTCCTCAGGTGTGTGAGTACTGCCCCTCCCTGACCCAGGTGCCCAGTACGTGGAAACCACCGTAAGGAGCCAGTGATGGACGAGCTCTTTCCCCAGGCCTCAGTCTACCTGTCTGTAAGGTAACCGCAGGTTGTCACATAGTGTCAGGGGCCCAGGCTGGGGGGCTGGCCTGGTGACCACACCATGCTTTCTGAGACAGCACTTGTTTTTGAGGACCATAAATAAAGCTTCTTAGAGGCTCTCAGAGGCCAGGGCCAGAGAGGGGCAGGAAGATGTCCCACTGCCGCTCTGGAATGGACTGTTGTCCATCTGTCTGTCCATCCGTCTGTACTGTAGGTGTCTGGCTCTGGTGTCTGCTCAGAGTCGTGGGGAGCCCAGCAGAGTGTTTGCTGGGCAGCAGAGCCCTGCGGTGGTTTAGAGGAGGTGAGGAGAGGGCTCCCAAGAGGGGATCCAGGTGCAGCTTTAAATGACAACAGACGAGTGGGACACAGGTCTTGAGGCTCAGGACTCACTAGAAAGGAAGGTGGCTGGCTGCGTGTGGCTAGAGAGGGCTGGTGGGGGTCAGTGCTGGGAAAGGGTGGCAAGGTGGAGAGTGGCCCCCCAGCGTCTCCTTGGCGGCCTCCCTGGTATCTGCACTGCCCTGGCTGGCCTGGGTCTGCCCGCTGTCCTGGGCCCATCCACTGACCCTGTGATGGGGCACAGCCTACACCCTGACCCCCAACTCTGAAGGTAGCTTCAACCTTGGACATATGAGGATCCACATGCCTAGGGAGACTGAGCCCTAAAGGTTTGGGGGCAAGGCCGGATTTTTCAGAAGGGGATTGCCAAGCCTTTCTTCTGAGGTGTATCTAGGTGAACTCAAACCTCCAAGTGTGCTCTGGGGACTGTGGAGGTTTCCTCATCCAGACAGAGCTGGGCTTGGGAGGCCCTGAGCCTGTGTCCACCCACTGCCCCCTCCCGTGAGTGTCCCCATCTCCCTGGGAGGGTGGGAGGAGAGTGAGTTCCTGCCCCTGGCCCACCCAGAGCCCCTTGGAGGGACCATAGCTCTGTCAGGTGACCAGGGAGCTTGGAAAGGAGAAAGGTTCCGGAAAGGGCTCCACCCACCCTCTTCCCTGGCCAGGCGGCCATGTCCATGCGGACACCCGTCCGCCCCTGGCTCCCTGCTGGCGGTGCTGCGCCGAGCCCTCCACAAAATGGCTGCCAGGGCCTTCCACCATTTTGTGGACGAGGCAGGCAAGCAGCCTGGGGGTGGGGGGAGAGAGACCACTGCCTGCCTGCCTGCTGGGGGCCCTGGATGGAGCCCAGGGCCAGCCCCCAGCCCAGCCCGACCTTGGCCCCGGCTGCCCTGGTCTTGGCACTGGTGAGTAAGCAGCTTGTCAAGGCCACTGGGGAGTCCTGGCCCCTCACCCGGCCCCGCGCAGCCCCCCCGACCCAGGCTTCCCTGCCGAGAAGGCAGAGATGCAGCAGAGAGAGCCCAGAGCAGCCGTAATTAAAGCCGTGTAGCCCCATCTCCGCGGGGCCAGCGTAGACAGTTCTAGAAAGAACACTGGCCAAGTGGAGTGGACTCTCCAGACAGGCCGTGAACGGGGTGGGCTTACTTAGGTAGAGTAGCTAGCCCTGCCAGAGGGGCTCTGTGCCGGGGATGGGGTCTCAGGCAGTCAGCCAAGGCAGGAGGCTAGGCCAAGAACACAGGACTCTGCTCTTTGACTGGACTTCCCCTGGGATCCTGGCCCCATGTGATCCTGGGAGCCTAGGCTCTCCCCGCTACCCTGCACCCACAGGTCCACTTGCAGAACCCACAAGTCCAGAGACCTCAGCCACCCACAGAGCTCTGCCCCGGGGTCCAGGAACCCTGTCATTGTAGGATTAGTCCTCTCTCTGCGACCCCCTTACTCTTGGTTTAAGCTCAGGATGGACACACTTGCTCTCCGCTGGCCCTGCCCCCAGCACATCTGAAGCCCCACGCTTCCCTGGGGAAATGGGAGAGCAAGAAGTTCCCAGCCACCAAGAGGAGGTCCTGGGCAGCGCACAGAAGCCTCTATGGTCTCTGGGTCCAGCCCTGGGGCCATGCCGTGAGGTGCAAAGGGGACTGGGTGTGCCTGCAGGCACCAGCAGCCCACCGGCGGTCAGTGCCTCAGTACACTGCGATAAAGTCAGCCTACTGAATACACCTTGACCTGTCAGAACGGACAAGTCCACCTTAAAAGAAATGCTCTTTAGAAGCCGGGTGGCAAGACTGGCTCCCTTACTTTGGACACATTAGCAAGAAAGACCAGAAAATGGTGTCACGTTTGGTAGAGGGTCCATGAAAACCAAGGAGCCCTCTTTGAGATGGACAGACACCGTAGTCCCAACAGTGGGCTCAGACAACATCCTGAAGATGGCGCAGAACCGGGCAGCGTGTCCTTCTGTGATGGACACAGTCACCATGAGTCAGAGCTGACCAGAGGGCAACTAACAACAGCTAAAGGGCCAGCGTGGCGCCTTCATGGAAGAGGGGAATTTCCAAGTGGTGTGGCCATGACCTTGGATAGCAGCATGTTTGCTTTCTGGGACTGAAGTCACTACTCCGTGTGACATGGATGGAGCCTGGCAGGCCTGGTGAAGCCCAGCCTTGCTCCAGGTTGCAGGCCTGTGCCTCACTACTAAAGAATATGGAGGGAGGAGCTCAGAACTGGAGGTGTCTTTTCCGGTTACCCTTGGGGTCCCTGCTGAACCCTCTTGGCCTAGATACACGACAGAACCTTCCCAGACAGCCTCGCCTTGTTCCCGGAACAACATTCCGTGGAAATAAAAGGAGGTTTGCACACAGGATCTCCCCTTAACTGGGGGAGCCCACCCGAGGTGGGGATGATGGGATGTGTCCGTCCCTCCCACGTGTCAATGCTAGACGAGGTCCAGAGCACCCGGTTTGGGCCAGAAAAGTGATCCCAGGTGGGCTGCCTCCGGTCTGGGTTTCATCCGGGGCACTTTTAATGACGTGGCTGCGTGTGGCTCCCCTACCTTCCCACCTTCCCTGCCTTGTGACCCAGACTGCGACTTGAGTTAAGGATTTTCCAGAAGTTTCCAAGCCTGAAGCTGTTGCCTATTGTTAGACCCACCCAGGGATGCCTGTGGGGGCAGAAAGGAGCTCCGTCGTTGTCTTCTTTCTTCTGATAATGGTGGTGGTGGTGTACAACCAGCCAGCTTCTGACTCAGTGTGATCTCGAACAGGGTTTCTAAGGCTATAAATCTATGCAGGAGCAGAAAGCCTCATCTTTCTCCAGAGGAGCTGCTCATGGGCTTGGACAGCTGAGCTTGCAGTTAGCAGCCCACTATGTAACCCACTACGTCACTAGGGCTCCATTCTTCCCTCTGAGCTCCGAGCAGAACCTGGGGCATCAGAGAGGAGCCCCTGGGTGCTGACTCAGAGGTACCTCAGATAAAAGATCTGGAGATCTGCCAAAACAGCAACCATAGATGAGCTCCGAGTCAAAGACAATTTCTTGGTGGAGGTTTCAAGAGCAGCTGCCCCCTCTGTGCACAGACAGACCCTGGTGTCAGGCACTGCAAGAGGAGCAGGCTGGCCACAGGTCATCCCATGGGGCAGCTAGCCAGGGGGAGTTCTGAAAAGAGAGCTGGCTAGGGGACCCCTTCCCCGCCCATAGCC
Organism: Chrysochloris asiatica; assembly: GCF_000296735.1. Taxonomy (NCBI): domain Eukaryota; kingdom Metazoa; phylum Chordata; class Mammalia; order Afrosoricida; family Chrysochloridae; genus Chrysochloris; species Chrysochloris asiatica. The sequence goes on along the minus strand of NW_006408615.1, from coordinate 5,134,672 downwards.
CCGTGTCCCAAGGTGTCAGACTAGATGAAGAGCACGGATTCCCAGCTTTAGGGTCTCTAGCTTGGCTACTGAGCCATGACCTTGAGGGTGAATTGGCTGCTGGACATTATCCCGACCTTGACCAGGGCTCAACCCCCTGCTGGAACCTGCGACAAGGGCAGAAGCCGGTCCCTTCTGCTGCATGTTGTTACGGTGGCTTCACATTCATCTTTAATGTTTGTAATCAATCGAGTCCTGGTGTGGTGCTGTGGGTTAATGCCTTGGGCTGCAACATCAGTTTGAACCTCAAGGTTAGCAGTTCAAGCTCACCAGCCAGTCCTATACAGGGTCGCTGTGAGTAGGAACCAACTCAATGGCACTTAACAACAATGTTGCACGAACATGGTGTGATGTGGGGTAGGTTTTAGCTGCTGACTGCAAGGTCAGCAGTTCAAACCCATCAGCCGCTCTTAGGAAGAAAGATGAGGTTTTTGGCTCCGGGGAAGAGACAGTCTCAGACCCTAGGTAGGGTCGCTATGAGTCAGAATGGACTCAGTGACAGTGGGTGGGTTTGGGGCACCCCCTTGAAGTTTTGCACCCCAGCCTCATCCGCCTGGTGTACAGTGGGCGACAGCTTGTCCCCAGCACCCCCCACCCCCACATCAGGGGCAGAATGCCCAGGCACACATCTCGTTAACTTTATGGGAGCCCTGCCTCCCCCAGCCCCCCCCCCCGGATGCCTCCCCCCACGTCGTTTTCCCAGACTCCATTGTTGGCATGGCCCGCTGAGCGGAAACACTGGCTGCTTTATGGGGAGAAACCCAATCAGGGTGGTGGGGCGCGGCCAGAAGGGGGGGTGTCCGCTCCCAGTGGCCCAGAGCCAAGCACGAGGTGACTGCAGGGTGACTCCGTCTGTCTGCCCCACTGGCCCAGACGTCCGCCCACAGAGGCCTCCGCACACCTGGCCCCCGGCTGCCCACCCACCCCCACCCCCACCACTCCCTGTCCATGGGCTGCGAGCAGCGGGCTCTCAGTGGCAGCTGGCAGATGGCAGGGCGTCTGTTGACTGCTCTCACACACACACACACACACACACACACACACACACACACACACACACGGCAGCCTCCCCCACCCCCCACCTCTGGGCTCGTCCGTCCTCCTGGGAAGGGTCCCTGTGGTCTGTCTCAGGCACCCCACCATCCCTCCAACACCGCAGCCAGAGTCACACCTAGTGTGGCAAAGGAGGTGGTCCACAGAATCTGGTCTATTTCCATTCGGGCTCAGAATTGTTGTCATGAATGGTCATACACACAGGAGTGTCTATCTATCTGTTCCCCAAATGACCTGACCTGTTAGCTGAAGAAAGCTGGGATTCCAAGTGCAGCCTCCCTCGGCAGGGCCCCGCCAGAGTGGGGGGGGGGGGGCTGTGAGGACCACAGGGGACACAGGCTGGGATGGTGCAGGTAGCTTCTGGACCCTGGTCTCAGTCCCCTCCTGATGGTCCATATCCCCAGTTCTCTTATTGCCGTGGGGCCTGGGAAAACCCTAGCTTCCCCCAAGCTCAGGCCTTGGGGACGCTGTGACCAAGTACACCAGCAGGTCCACTGCCCAGGAGGACGCAGTATCCCAGGGACATTGGCCACCTGACTGTCCACGACAAGGCCTGAGTCTTGGTCATCTCTGGCCTTGTGTGGTTACAGTAACCATTCCTTTTAGGCTACTGTGTTGGGCAAGAGGCTGGGATCCTCCTCTGATTGTGTGCCAGGCCCCAGGAGGGTGGGCGTGGTCACCCTTCTAAGGCTGACACCACTGTTTTTCTTCCTAACGCCAGCAGGTCGAAGGTTCCCGTCTGTCAGCTGCTCATCACCCAAGATGCTTCTGAGGCCAGCCAGCCGGTCCCCCTTCCCAGTCTCACTGAATGCCCAGGTGACTCCCTCTTCTCCTTTCACTCTGGGAAGTAGGGAGCCTTAGAGGATTCTAGTGGGAGGGATATCATCAGATCCTATCCATCAATCTGCACTGCAGGCCCCACCCACAGACACAGAGGTCCTTGGAAGTGAACCCAGTAGTTCCACCCACATCTCCTCCAGCTCCGCTTCCAGGAAACCCCTGGGTGAACCTACCTCCTCTGCCCACGCACACTTGCGTCATCCTGACCTTGGACCCTGTTGGTCTCCATAGGCTCTCACAGGGTCTGCTCATGGCCTTCAGGAGGCGTGGTCCCCTGCAGGGAGGAAGGGGCAGCCCTGTTCCCGTCTCAGTGAGGGCTCTCTCTCCCAGGACCACTTCTGGGGCCAGGAGTCCCTGAGACACCCCCTTTCCCTCCCAGTCATCAATTAGTCATACCATCAAGCCAGCATCAGCAAGGTACTGCTCACAGTGAGTCTAGCCCCCAACGAGGCCATTTGGTCCCAGCCTGCTTCCCCCAGGCTGAGGAGGGGATAGCTCACAGTGGACTCAGGGTCTCTCTTTTGGTCTGTGCCCATCTCCGTCCCTAGCCTGTGGTGTGGTCAGCAGTGCTGGCTAGGGGCTGGGCCTGGACCTGGTAGGACAGGTGGACACTTGCTACAGGCAGGAGTGTTCACTCAAGTTCCATCTCCTGTTGTTGAGGGCATCCCTGCGTGCCCACGAAGCCACATCCACCCACAGGAAGGCCCTACACCACCCTCAGCCCAGGGGACTGAGTCAGGAGCTAGGTCATGTGCCCCACCAGGCCCATGTTCCTGAAGTCCGCTGAGGAGAAGTGTGACTGTCTAGGCGGAGCCGGGTCCTAACAGGAATGAGGTTAACCACACCCAGTCCCTCCATAAACAGCTGGAATCTCCCCACTGTGGAGGGGGCGGGGGCTGTGTCAGAGGAGACCCCCACCACTCTCCTAAACCTGGCCCACTCAGCCTAGAGAGGCTTTGGGGAGATTCTGGCCTAACGCCAACCCAAGAACTCAGAATCGAAGCAAGGGGTCGGGAACCCCAGATCCACTCATGCAGACTTCATTCTAGGACTCAAGGAAACATGGGGTGCCCATGCCCCAAGGCGGGGTAATGCCAGGCTGTAGGGGGGCACCCCTGGCCCTGGCCTCCATTTCCGGTTAGTGATTTTCTCCAGCAGGTTCCGTCCCCGATGTCAGACCTTTGGGGAGCTGGGGAGGGGTTGCTCAATGACTCTGTAGAGCCTCTGTTACCCATCCCACCCTGACTGCCCGCCCCCCAGGAGGTACCTCCGGAGCTGAAGCCCACCTCGGCTGAGACAGAGCGCCCTTTGGGGTGAGGTAGTAGGTTGTATAGTTTGGGGCTCTGCCCTGCTTTGGGATAACTATACAACCTACTGTCTTTCCTGAAGTGGTTGTAATATCTACGCTGGACAGAGTGGACAGGACCCTGGCAGGTGGCTTGTGTGGCTGCAGCTGGGCTGGGCGGTCAGTTGGGGGTGGAAGGGGTGGCCGGGGCAGTTAAGAGTTTGGGGTCTAGGTTTTGCTTGCTGTGTGACCGTGGGCAAGTCCCTTGGCCTCTCTGGGCGTCAGTTTCCTCATCTGTGGAATGGGATTGAATGAGGATAGAAGTGAAGCCTCCAGTAGAGCTCAGAGCTTGCCATTCCTTCCCTCTCCCCTAACCACAGAGAGAGCAGGTGGGCTACGTGGTGGTTGTGCAGCCTCTGCCCACAACTCTAGAACCAGTCCCTGAGGAGAGTGGGGTTTGGGGCTCTGCTCCTCAGCCCTGACCTTGCACCAGGGGGAGGCAGGATCAGGTACCACATGGGCTTGTCCGTCCCCACACCAACTCTGCCCAGTAGATGGTGTGGCTGCACTTCACTGAGGGCCAGGGTTGGCCCTCCCACAGGGCAGCATCTCCACCTCCTACCTCCCTCCCCCTGCGCCTGCCCAGCCCTCCAGCCTGGCTCCAGGGCCACCAAGGACACCGGGCAGAGGCCTGGACTGGGCAGGCGGCAGTGGGATGATGCGGGCCTCTGGCAACAGGGCATCGCGGGGTGAGGTAGTAGGTTGTGTGGTTTCAGGGCAGTGATGTTGCCCCTCGGAAGATAACTATACAACCTACTGCCTTCCCCGCGGTGCCCAGTACACCTCCCCCGGAGGGCCCGCCACCCCAGCTGGACCCTTGTTCCATGTCTTGGACGTGGAGAGGGAGCCCTGAGCCTCCGGCAGTGGAGAATACTGCCCAGTGCTTTCCTCTGGTCAATAAATGCTGTTCTATTGTGATTTTGGAACCGACTCCTTTTCATTCTAGAAGCCCAGGACTGGGCAGTGGTAGGCATGAGGGGTGGGAGGACACATCTGCGTGAGCCCACAGGAGCCTGCTGGGCTCGGACCTGGACTCCCAGTCCCAACCTAACCGCCATCCTCCTGCGGTTCTCTTGAGCCCAGCCACGCGGAACACAGTGGATGGGACCAGGTCCTGAGGTACTGCTGTTTGCCAACGTGGTCCCCTCATGATGGAGCCAACCGCGGTCAGCGCCTCAGCACAGCCCAGGGCTGGTCCAGAAAGCAACTTGACCACCTGGAGCCCACCACACTCAGTAGTCTGACCTGCCATGTCCTTCCTTGAGTCATCCACACCTCTCCTAGGTCAGAGTGGGGAAACAGGTCCACAGAGCCCCTTCCCAGCAGGCTGGTGTGTGGAGGAGAGGAACCCTGGGAAAACCCTGGGTTTGTGGAGGAAGGTGCCCCACAAACCAGCCCTGAAGGGTAATGAGGTAGCTCCAAAGAGTGACCGGACAGGCCGCCCCACGGTGCCGGAAGACCATCACCAGCTCTGACCCGACACACACACGGTTGTCCCGACACAGTTCCCGCCTGATGCTCCGAGCCAACAAGGATGTGACAACCCCCAACCCCAGGACCCTGAGATGGAGACCAGGAGAGGTGTGGGCTGGGGCTGGGAATGAGACCACCTAGTTGGACTGCTGTCCCCAGTCCTGGGGCCTGCCCTGTGCCCTCCTTTCCTACCCTGGGTTTTGCAGGTCCTGCTTCTTGCCCCCTCGGTGCCCGATCCTGTGCTACAGATATCCAGGAGTTTTCCCTCTGCAGGAGCACGGAGGGCTTCCTGAGTGGAGCCCTGAAGTCTGTGTAGGAGTGCCCCATGTCTCCTCCCCATCGTCCTCTGGTCAGGACAGGTGACAAGCCCATACCTCCATTCAGACACTCTCCTGGTCTTCCTGCTCCTCAGGGTCCCACACACAGCCATCTTCCCACCTACCCCATCTTGAGTGCCTACCTGTGTCTGTGTGTCTGAGTGGGCCATCGACCCTAGAACACGATTCAGCCTTTCTCCTGTGCCCAGCCCTGTGCGCTTCACAGCCTGGTGGGAGGACAGTCAGTGACACACAGCCACCACCCACGTGGTCAGCAGCACAAGAGCAGCCCAGGACTGGGGGAGCCCCGGGGTCAGCATGGCAATCTTGGGAGGCTTCCTGGAGATGGTGCTTCCTGCCTTAGCATGCCCTTCAGACAGCCACTACCTTTCTGCTGACCAGCTATCCCTGAAAATGGAATGTCAGAACCCCCAAAAGGTAGGCATGAAGGGTTGGGGGAACCTGGTCAGCAGGTGCATGTCCCAGCAATTCCATTCCCAGTCAGACTCAATCAAGAAGTCAATTCAACGGAGAAACTCACTTGTTTTCACCCCCCTCCCTGGTGCTGGAGTCGTGGTGGATAAACACTGGATCAAAAGGCCATTTGAATTGCAGGGTCAGTGGTTCAAACTCACCAGCTGCTACTGTATTGGGTGGCTGTGAGTTGACTTTTTAAAAAATGTTTTATTGTGAATTATGTGATAGTTTACAGGGGAGAACATTAGTTTTACATTCATCCTGTCGTGCATCGTTTCATTGCCACGGTTACAATCCCCTCCGTGCATCATTAATCAACCAAAGGGTGTATCATACAAGTCTGCCCCACCCCACCCCACCCCCAGTGGTCAGCACACAGCCCCTCTCCCTCTCTGGGTCTAAAGTCCCCAGCTGCTCCATCTTTGCACGTCATCATCTCTGCCTCCATCTCAGATGTGAGTTTACTCTTAACCAGCCGCCATCCCAGTGCTGGAAAGCCTGCCAGCCACACTCTTCACACCTCACGGGTTCACAAGTCCCACTTCATCAGCGCTATAGGGAACTAAAGAAACCCTAGTGGTGCCACAGTTAAGTGCTGGGCTGCTAACTGAAAGGTTAGCAGTTCAAACCTACCAGTGACTCCACAGGAGAATGTGTGATCTGATCCTATAAAGATTGTTGTGACTCAGAGCAGCCCCATTGGGTTTCCTAGCTTGTCATCTTTATGAGATGGGGCAGGTTTGAACCGTCAGTCTTTCAGTTAGCTTAACCATTGTGCCACCAAGACTCCCACCCCGTAAAGATGACAAAACCCCATGAGGCAGTTGCACTTGGTCACGTGAGGTTGCAGTGCGTAAAAATGGACTCTGTGGAGGGCAACAGCCACACGGTAATAGGGGTTTAAGGAGACCCCAGAGCACCCGGCTTAGCTGGAGCTGAGAAAGGGCCTGGCGCCCCCTGCTGTCCACTCCAGGAAGTGACTCCTGGCCTAGCTGTCGCCTCTGGGCTGGGAGGCAGCAGAGAAAGGGGTGCATGCCTGCCCTCCAACCTTGATAGCCCTTCCTAAGACATAATGCCTCCCGGCAGATGGGAACACTCACACACACACACACACACACAGGGATGTGGATGATGGATCTTCAGAAGGAACCAGCTCCAGTATGTGTGTGAGGTGGTTGTGTGTGTGGGTATGAGTGTGTTAGTATGTGAGGTGGTGTGTTAGTGTGTGTATGTGTGTTAGCATGTGTGTAATGTGAGTGAATACATAAGTGTTGTGTGTGAATGTGAGAGTGTGTGTTTGTGAGTTGTGTGTGTGAATCCCCATGTGTAGGGAGTACAGCTTCCCAGGGTCCATGTGTACCACGCTGCACAGGCCCCTCCCCAGCTCCCTGTGAGTGTCCTATAGGAAGGGGTCTTAGTTACCCCGTCCCCCACCTGACCATCAGAAACACTGACTGGGGTGTCCAGCATGGCCCGTCTGAGATCCACGACCCTAAAGGACTTGGACTTCCAGGGTCAGGGAGACAGCTCTGGTCACTTCTAGAAGAGGGACCCTGGGGAAGGAGAGAGACCTGGGGTTCCATGGGACGCACCCAGACACCTCTGACTTTGGGCCGCCTTGTAAGGTCGAATGAGCCCACTGGTCACTCAGCCCGGCCATCCTGCTTGAGTGGGCACCGAGGGTGGGGACATTTCAGGAGGCTCCCCACTCAGGTACACAGGGTGGTGGTATCCATCAGACAGGACATGCAGCACCCAGGCCCCATAGTACTGTGAGGGTCCTCGAAGGGTTTAGGGTTTTCTTTAGAATCCGGAGAAAAAAAGAGTCAATGTAGTCATCTTTAGTTTGAAAGAACGCGTCCAGCCTGGGTTCTACCCTGTCCTTACCCCTTGTGCGCATTTCTAACACATGCTCTGAGGATTCTTATGGAGGAAGAAGCTGCTCTGGGGGCACCCCACGCTCGCCTCCCCCTGGAAGAGTGACTTCGCCTGAGATTTCGCGCCCCCGCCCAGCTTCTCTGATCCCAGCCCCAGGGAACCTCCGCATCCCTGCCATGCGACCATGTGTTTCCCAACAGCGACACCGTGTGGCGGCAAGAGGCCATGGCAGCCAGGAGCTGACAGACATGGGAGGGGCAGACACCTAGCTGTGGAGATAGCCACCCAGCGTTTCACACACACACACCCGGCAGCTCCCCCCTCACCCCCACTCACAGGCAGACAAGGGAGGTGCCCACAGAGCTGGGGCTCAATCCAGACAGCTCAGTACTACTGAATCACTCAGGTGGCATGGGCTCCGCTCTGGGGTGGTCAGAGGTGGCCAAGCTGGTGTCTCACAGAAACCCACTATCTGCCTCACCAGCCACACAGAAAGCCTATGGGGACTCAGAGGGACTGACCGCATCTCTGCCCACTGGCCTCCTGAGAGAAAGAACTAGCATTCGAGCCTGGAAGGACGAGAGGCAAGGCGCTCGATCAGACTAGTGACCTGTGAGGTTATTGATGCCCTTAAGTGGGCCCTCCTGTCCCTGTCTTCAGCGATAACATGTCCACCTCTGGGACATGACTCACCTGCTAGGCTCTCACTCAGCTGCCAGGGTTTGTGTTGTCTTATCCCTGCAGGACCTCAAGCCCGGGATTGGCACACAGCTAATATATTAGGTTCTCTCCCGACCCCATGCACAACAGAATGAAGTACTGCTCAGTCCTTCACACAATCACTGCTGTATCTAAGACCATTGTGGCCACCACTGTGCCGATCCACCTCATTGGGAGTCTTCCTCTTCTCCACTAACCCTCTACTTATCTAAGCAGGATGACCTTCTCCAGCAATTACTCCATCCTGACAAAATCTTCAAAGTACGTGTGACCAAGTCTTACATTCGCACTTCTAAAGATCAATCCAGCTGTGCTTCCAAAACAGATTTTGTCATTCTTCTGGTGGTCCGTGGTATGTTCAATATTCTCCACCAACACCATCGTTCAAAGAAGGTGCTCAGGAAATATCCCAGTGGCCCAATACTTCCATTTCTAGGAATTGGTTCTACAGATCTACTTCCTCACTGCACCCTGAGAGAGGTACATGTTCACAGCAGCATTGCTGGTAATGGCAAAAGGTTAGAAACCACCTAACCATCTATGATTAACAGATTGGTTAGATAAGGCATGTTGTTGTTGTTGTTGTTGTTGTTGTCAGGTGCCATCGAGTCGGAACCGACTCATAGCGACCCCATGCACAGCAGAACGAAACTATGTCCACTCCTGGGCCAACCTCACTACCTCTGCCACACTTGATGCCATCGATGCTGCCACCTGGCTGATCCATCTCGTTGGGGGTCATCCTCTTTTTCTCTGACCCTCTACCTTACCCAGCATGACATCCTTCTCCAGCGACTGTTTCCTCCTGACAATATGTCCAAAGTATGAGAGACGAAGCTTAGCCATCCTGGCCTCCAAGGAGCACTCTGGCTGCACTTCTTCCAAAACAGATCTATTGGTTCTTTTGACAGTCCATGGCACTTTTAGTATTCTCCTCCAACACCACAACTCAAAGGCATCAATTCTTCTACGATCTTCCTTATTCACTGTCCAGCTTTCGCACCCATATGAGGTTATTGAAAATACCATGGCCTGGGTCAGGCGCACCTTAGTCCCCAAGCTGACATCTCTGCTCTTCAATACTTTAAAAAGTTCCTGTGCAGCAGATTTGCTCAATGCAATACGTCGTCTGATCTCTTGACTGCTGCTTCCATGAGTGTTGATAGTTGATCCAAGAAGAATGAAGTCCTTGACAACTTCAAAAAAAATACAGTGCAAGTATTAAAGTGAGCATCTAGTGAGAGAGGAGTTGGGGCAGTGGGTGACAGGAAGCACCTCCTGGACACCCAGATGACAGATGGCGTCCCCACACAAGGGCTTATGAGGTTCTCTTGGACAGATATGTCCTCTCATGGAGCCCCTTTCATTGGTTGGACCCAGTTTCCTAGGGAAGCTTGAGCATATTAAGCACACTTTTTAAAGTGCACAACCATCCCACCGAAACTGCACTTATCAAAGGCCTCCCAGCGGCTGTGTGGCACATGCCCTGTGGAGGTGATAGATGCCCGACCGAGAGTGTATACGAACACCTGGACCATAGAGAGGTGTAGCTCGGGGACTAGACTTAGAAACAGCAGGAAAGTGATGTTGTTGGGGCCTGGGAGTCAGCTGGGGACAGAGGAGGGGGCAAGTTTAGGTCACTCCAGGTTAACAGGGTGGATGGTCACTGAGACACAGGAGTCAGGCTGGGAGGAGGTCCAGGCAGGTGAGAACCAAGATAGGCCTTAAAGAGTGTCCTCAGGGTAGGGATGACACCTGGACCTGCCCTGCAGGGAGCCAGGCCTGGTGTCTGTCCACTCACGGTCCACCATTGCTCCTCCACCCTCCCGACACGCCTGGCTCCAGGGGTACCCCAGGCTTCCCTGTCCACCTGTCTGAGCCTCAGGGTCCGAGGGTACCCTTCATGCCCTGTCTCAGCAGTGGTCAAACTCAGGACCAGGGAGCACCCAGGGCAATGCTTAGAGACAGCGGTGCACCGAGGTGGCACGTGGGGACAAGGCAGGTGTGGAACAGTGAAGTTACTTAATGTGGCTTTTCTAGCCATTGTCTCCATCACTCCCACCAAATGATAGGGTGGAGTCCTGGTGAGGGGCTGGAGAATAAGCTAACTGCAAGGCTGGCAGTTCAAACCCACCAGCTGCTCCCTGGAAACCCTATACAGGGTGGCAGTGAGTCCAAACTGACTCAACAGAACTTAGCAACAACACAGGTCTCTAACTCAGGAGTTGGTCGGTTTTGTCATCCCACCAGGGTTTAAAAGGACCCATCTCACAAATAGGAACAGATGACACCAAGACCATAAGGAACGGAGGACCACGAGCCGGGCTGGAAATCCCTGTGCGGAAAAGCAGCGTTGGTGCAACAGAGGCACCGAGAGACAGAGCAGCTGCAGGCTTCCTGACCCGCTGACCTTCCTGGACGGGAGGCTGCTTGCAGACTGTGCCCTTGGAGTGTTTCTCAGCAGCCCTAAAGGAGTTTTGTGTGGCGCTGCAGGTTAATGCGCCAGACTGCAAAGTCAATTGAACTGCAAGGTCAGTTCACCAGCTGCTCCTCGGAAACCCTATACAGGGTCGCTATGGGTCGGAATTAAGGAGCTCTGGTAGCGTAGTGGTTACAAATCGGGCTGCGAACCACAAGGTCAGCAGTTCAAAACTACCAGCTGTTCCGTGGGAGTAAGATGAGGCTTTCTGCTCCCGTAAAGATTTACAGCCTCGGAAACCCTGTACAGGGTCGCTATGGGTTAGAACCAACTCCACGGCACATAACAACAACAACAATGGGTCAGAATTGACTCAACGACACTTAACAACAACAACAAAGGAGTTTTGTAACACTCACCCGAGCAGACAGAGGCCTTGGCTGGGAAGAGATGCTCCTGACAGGAAAGCTGTTGTATCCAGACGGCTTTTGATCCTGAGCTGTACCCTGTTCACTTCCTGCCTGCCATCTTTGAGTTCTGTGTGGCCATTACAACGGGTTCTGGAACCCAGGTGTGAAGCAGAATGTGCTGGGGGAGGGACGCTTGGTGTCCGAATAGGATAAAGAAGGGTGAAAGGTGGAGGCATGTCTGACCTTGGCCTCGTAGATATCAGTATTGGACTGATTCTGCGTTTGACTCTCCTTCCCCTTGTGAAGCCAGAGAAGGTCCCTATGCCATTTCTGCCACCAGGCGCCCAAAGGCAAGAATGGGCACACGGTTCTGAGAGACCGTTCTCAGGTAAAACCCTCATCCAAAATCCAGGGAAGTGGCCCCTGAGGATATCCTGGCCAATGTGGGGCTCTAGGGAAAGCAGGGTGGACTCTCAGACTAGGCACACTGTCAGGGTGCCCAAGCCCACATAAGGCTGAGGTCCCGGCAGGGCAGGGATAGGCGTTCTGATGTCCACTAATTTCCATCAGCTCCTGACACCCAACCAGGAGCCCCTGACCACAGCAAATAAACAAGCACAGGTCAGGCCCTGGACCCCAGGGGAGCCCAAGGTTTCACAGCCACTCGATTGGCCTCAGCTTCTCCATGAGAACATGTGGGAGGGCGTGGACTTAAGGGCCTGGGGGATTTTCATGGTGTTTTCAATAACCTCATATGCATGAGAAAGCTGGACAGTGAATAAGGAAGACCATAGAAGAATTGATGCCTTTGATTTATGGTGTTGGAAGTGCCATGGGCTGCCAAAAGAACCAACAGATCTGTGTTGGAAGAAGTGCAGCCAGAGTGCTCCTTGGAGGCCAGGATGGCCAAAATTTGTCTCTCACACTTTGGATATATTGTGATATACATTTGGATTTGGATATATATCTCCAGTCACTGGAGAAGGTGGAGGGTCAGAGAAAAAGAGGAAGCCCCCCAACGAGATGGATTGGCCAAGTGGCAGCATCAATGGACTCAAGCGTGGCAATGATAGTGAGGTTGGCCCAGGATCGGGCTGTGTTTGGTACTGCTGTGCATAAGGTCGCTATGAGTCGATACCAACTCGACGGCACCTAACAACCACAACCCCTGAGCACCCTGGCCAGAGTCTGGACCAGTATCCATGCAATGCCCAATGTGACCACCAGATGGCGCCCATGCCCTGATAAAAGGTCCTGCCGGGATGCGCTTAGGGCTCCTGGGAGTCCCCTTCAGGCCTTAGGCTTTGGGACAGGGAGGCTTGCTGATCAGAGATTGAGAAGCCCAGGGGGACAAGAGCACAGGTAAAGGGAAGACAAGGGTGACCCAGTATCATCCTGGTATGACCTCCCCCACAACTCATCCTGTACCCACTGGTGCTGTGGGAGCAAGTGTGTAGAGAGGACAGGACATTCAACCTTCACCTCTGCAGGGAAGACCACCTCTCCTCGCCCCTTCCCACAGCTCTGGAGCCCTGCAGGGCTGAGTCCCACCCCTCCACCTCCCACCCCCACCCCATGTCGGTCTCAAACGAACGCGGCCATGAGCCTCAGTTTCCTCCTCTGTAAAACAGGGAGCAATCTTCCCTCCCCACTTCCCTGAGTAGATGAGGCCCACAGGGAGCCCAGGAAGGAAGTCCTGCCCCTCCCCAATCCCAGCACCCTCCCTAGCTGCCCTCCATCTGTCCCTCCAAATGCACCCAGCCCCTGCAGACAGGGAGGTGGGTGGGATCTGAAAAATGGGAGGCATCGCCCTGTGCCGGGGGAGAGATGACACCAAAAGGTGAGCAGAGCAGAGAGACACTAGGGGAGAAGCCATGTCAGCCACCATTTACCAACAGGGGTCAGGGTTGATTCCCCCCCCACCCTTGCTCTAGATGGGGACTCCTGGTGTGGTGCAGTAGAATAAGCACTGGACTGCTAACAACAAGGTTGGTGATTCAAACCCACCAGCTGCTCCTCGGAAACTCTATGTTGTTATTAAGTGCCGTTGAGTCGATTACAACTCATAGTGACCCTGAAACAGCTTGTGGGTTTGAACCACCAACCTTGCAGTTAGCAGTCTAGTGCTCATCCTATAGCACGACACCAGAACTCTGGAAACCCTATACAGGGTTGCTATGAGTTAGAAGCCACTCAACAGCACACAACAAGCTCCTCTCAGGGACAGTGACCCCCAGGGATGGGGTCATTCCTCACTCACCTCTGTACTCCTCGAACTGCCCACAGACCCGGCAGGAGTGGTGGGCAGTAAGCATGGAATGCGGTGATCACATGGTCACTCCCAGGCTAGACATCACTGCCCAGAGGTATCACTGGGCTGCAGGCTGGGCCCCCTCAAAACTCTGGGCTCAAGGCATGTGGCCTTGCTGGTGACCACATTGGTCTACCAATAAGGGGAAGTGGGGGGGAAACAGCAGTGAAGTTGTGAGCTAAGTCCAACCATGTTCAATAGACTCCTATGAACCCAGATTGAGGCCTGGTTGGCCAGTAGTATGACGAGACCTGGGAACTCCTGGGCCCAGGGACAGGGACATGGTCTCAGAGGACTAGAATGGAGTGTGAAGCGTCCAGCTGATATGAAGTGAGGGCAGATGCACAAAAACACCCATATTTGCAGACAGTACCCACTCAACCTGGCTTCAATGGCTGAATGATCAGAACTCGACTAGAGGAAGAAAGAAGAGGCAAAAAAGAGTAATCCGCTACAATTTGATGAATTTGACCTATATTTATGGATGCAATACCTCAAAAGAGGGAACGAATCTTTACAGCGAGGATCATGCCCACCCCCTTGGTACACAGGGTTGATAGGGATGAGCAACTTAGACATTGGCTACCCAAAATGGGGGGCTACAAAGGCAAGAAGTAGCTGGCTTACAAGCTTTCAAGAGTGAGCCTAGTTTCCGAGGGTATGGGGGAAGGTTGAATCTCCACTAAGTGGTTTCCAATCTGTTGGAATGGGGCTAATGAAAGGAGATGGGGATAAGACTCTTGTGGTTCAATAGTGAATAATTGCTATCAGGACTGTGAGGGACAGAAATGTAAAGGTAGACATTTTGTAACAAAAGGAAGGGAATGGTTGATCTTGCAATCCAGAAGCAGAGGTCCCTGGGACAATTAAGGGAGATGAGCGGAGTGCAGGACCCTATCCAGAGAGGTAGTGATGGCAGAGATGGAGGCAGAGACAATGACGTGGAGAGATGGAGCAGCTGGGGACTCTGGACTCAGGGAGAGAGAGGGGCTGTGTGCTGGCGGCCAGGGGGCAGGCTTGCAGGGTATATGCCCTTTGGTTGTTTGAATGGTTATATAATCCTGAGTGTTTCAGTGTACATCCCAAAAAAACCCCACAACAACAACAGAGGGATTGGAAGCAAATGCTGTTGAATGATGATGCAGATAATGCATGGAAGGGATTTTAATCATTGTAATGAAATGAAATACGATAGGATGAGTGTAAAGCTGATGTTCTCCCATGTAAGCTATCACTCAATTCACAATAAAAACTTACAAAACAAAACTCTGGGCTCACAAGGGAGACTACTAGGGGGTGAGGAGGGCCTGGGCTGGCACACGGGAATGGCACAGAAGCCACCGGTTCACCCTGTCTGACCACCCTGTGCCCAGTGAGGTGGATTACCCCATTGATAGACCCCTGGAGAGGGGTCAGGCTGGGCACCTTGCTCACATACGTCCTCCTTCAATCTACCTGAGTTTCCATGACAGTCCCTGCCACCAGCTTCCAGTAACCCATAACTCCCCCCGCTACCGTAAGATCTCCATGCCTGCCCTAGGAAGAATGCGCTTCTCCTCCCGTGTCACAAGGAGAAACTTGCCCAAGGTCCCCTCAGAGAGAAAGCCACCCATTTGGATGCCCATCTCCCACCCACCTCCAGAGGTAGGCATGCAGTGTTCCCGTGTCCAGGGACCTCGCTGACCACCCTCTCTGACCACCGCTTCTCCTGCTCTGGCCCCATATTTGTTCCCTGACATCCTGTGTCCTGGCACCTCAGGTGTTGAGGACAGCTGCAGGGAGTTACAGCTCAACAACCTCTTGTAGCCTGGCCAGCTCAGATTGGCCAACACCTCGAGGAATCAGCCTAGCTGTAAATCCCCCCAAATCATCCTTCATTCAGCACACACCAGCCGGACACCAACCCAGAGTGGCTAATAACTGCTCAGTATTGTTAGGGAGGGACCCTGGATGGGAGGGAGGAGCCGCAGAGCAGGGGTGGAGGAATTTACGAAGAGCCACGTGAGAGAGATAAGTTCTGAGTTGGGTTTTGTGGGATGAGCAGGAGTTTGCCAGCTATAGCAAAGGAAACAGAATCATCCTGGAATTGTTTGTGTGTGTCTTGAGTGCCAATGGGGGTTTCTATGTGGAACACGAATAGGACAGGAGTGTGAGGGACCCAAAGGGACCAGTCATTCCTGAAGACAGTTTCAGAATTCATCAGAAAGCTTCAGGTACAGATGATAGAAACAGAAAACAAACTTGCTCAGGCCCAGAGGGGTTTTCTAGACCATGTAACAGACAAATACAGGAACTGGGTCAGCATCAGGTATGGCTGGATCCAGATATTCAGAGGAATTAGAACTCTGCCCCCCACCACCCCTGGTTTCCATGACAATACTTTCCTCCCACACCCCCTTCCTGTGGGAAGTACCCTAGAGTGGCCAGAGTACTCACTGGGGTCAGCGCTCACCGCTGAACCAATGGCCAGGGCCGGAACACCGTGTTTTCAATGGCTGGACTGCGCTGGGGTGGACGGACAAAGCTGTGGGTTCTGAGTGTTCTGAGGAGGCAGAACCAGCTGTAACCCTTTGATGCCCAGCCCCCTGAGCACTGACTGGGAATGGGGTGCCATGGTGGGTGGGCTCCTTGCAGTGACCTCAGGCTGTTGAGAAGTGAAGGTTCTGACCAACTCAGTGGGGACCGAGGGCCGGACCAGTGTTAGAAGGGGGCCTCTGCCCCAGCCCAGTGACCTCCGGGAAAACAAGGAGCAGCACTTATCCATAAGGGTACTTGGGCACAACAGAGCTGGCAGCTCCCCAAGAGTTCCAGAGGCACCTCACAGCTCCCCCATTTTACAGATGAGACCGTCCTGGCAGTAGGTAAGACAAGCAACCAAGCTGTCAAGTCTGATCCAGGCCCATGACCCACAACTTTCCCCTGGCAGGTCCAAAGTGCAGTATTGTGCAAACAGCCTTGGACTCCATGCCCCGTCTGTCTCAGGGCACAGGTGCCTCAACCCACCAGAGGGGGTATGGTAGTGGGCAGGGAAGGACAGCAGAACATTTCTACCCAGACTAGGGGGTCCACTGCACACACACACACACACACACACACACACGCACACACCTGTGACATCACCTGCACTGGGAGGCACATGAGAGAGGGGCTGGGAGCTGACATAGGAGGGGTCCCAACGCAGTTCAGAATCCAGAGGGAAACTCTGGGCCACCGCCCCAGGAGAAAGGTCACTGAGCCTGTAGTGACCCACCCAAGGAGGCCCGAGCCTGACACAGGCCTCCCTGCCTGGCTCTAGTTCACGCCTGGATGAGACACACACCCAGGGCACTCTGGGAAAGGCTCAGCCCTTCCCCTCCCGGGGTCAGGTAAGACTGTCTGAGGGAGTCTCAGTTCTCTCTTGCTGCTATAACAGAAATACCAAGCGTGGAGGCTTTAACTAGCAGAAATTATTATCTCCCAGTTTGGGCAGTTCAGAGTCTGAGTTTAGGGTGCCAGTCTTTCTCTGGGTCGGCTCCTGGGGAAGGTCCTAGCTGCCTCTCAGTACCTGTGGGCCCAGCGTTCCTTGAAGATCTCCATGAATTTTGACATCATTCTTTCCCTGGGTCTAGGAGCTCTCAGTGCAGTGACCCTGAATCCAAAGGACACATTCTCCTTCCAGCTTTTCTTTCTTGGTGGTGGTATGTCTCTCTGATCTCCGCTTGCTTGGTTAAGCTCAGAGAAGACAAACTCAGGATACACCGTAATTCTGTAGATTTCGTCCCACTTTGCTGACTTGACTGCCAATTCTGGTATAGTTCTGGCGGTAGAGTTCTTGACCACAAGATCAAACCCACCAGCTGCTCCTTGGAAACCCACCATAGGGTAGCTACAAGTCAGAACTAACTCAACAACAATTAACAACAACAATCCTACCTCAGTAGCATCCTTGGGTATACAATACATCAGATCACAGCATAGAGGACATGTACATCATACTGGGGACTTGGGACTAGACCAATAGATACAAATTGCTGGGGGAGGAGGGCGGGTGGGCATAATGAAAAACATGGCAGAGGGGAAGCTGGACCTGGTTCCACATCCTTGGCCTTCCCTGGTCCCGGCGCCCTCTCCTGTGTGGTTCCCTGCCGGACACCCGGTCCTGGGTACTGCCCTACCTCTAGCTCACTCTTCCATTCTTCACTCTTGGGTGAAAATTCACGTTGGTTCCCTTCCTACCCACTCAAGACTAGGTTAGCTGTACCCCTGCCCTCTCCCTGTCCCTCAGCCCCAGCCCCCTCCCATGCTTTCACATGTGCCACAAGGTCTGAGTCAGACCTTTGGGCTGAGCACCCATGTGCAGAGTGTCCACCCAGAGCTACCCTGCCCCTCCCAGCTGTAACCAGCTACCTCAGTAGCAGCAACAGGGTGGATGGAAGCTGCCCTGGGACCTCATGGGTAGCGAGCAAGGTCTTGTCTACTGCAGGATTCAGGAGCACATGAGATGCCTGGGCTCAGACCATCCCTGCAGGTAGGTTTAGGGGTACAGGCACAGGAAGCGCTGGGCTGGGCTGGGGGTATGACATCCATCACTGGGGCCAGTCCACAAAGTGGACCCCCCACCATCTATGGCTATAGTGCATGACGGCCTCCCAGTCTCACCAAAACCTTCCTGATGCTGTGAGGTCAGCAGGGCCACCAGCCAGTGTCCTTGGCCAACTCCCACCCTCTCTGGACCTCACTGTAGCCTGGTGGTGGTGGTGATGTGCCATCAAGTCTGACTCATAGCGATGTTGTATAGGGTTTCCAAGGCTGTAAATCTTCACAGAAGCAGACAAGCTGCTCTAGATTTGAACAGCTTACCTAGGGTTAGCAGCCCGGTCTGTCATCCACCATACCACTGGGGCTACTGTAAACTTCAGTGCATCACCAGTAATGGGAGATTTGCCCCAGAAGCCCTGCTCTGGGAAGTCTCCCTGAGTTCCCTTCTTCTGGCACCCCAAACAGTTCTGCCCCCCTGCACTCCAGTCAGGGACCAACTTGCCCTGGAATCAGTTGGACCGGACGGACCCCTCCGGACAGATCCAAGGCAGGGTGGACAAATCCTCTCCTCCCTCTGCAGAGCGGAAAGGAAGGGGAAACCAAGGTATGGGAGTGAGATGCTGCCCTGGCTTCCCCTGTCCACCCAAGCTGTGGCCATCCCAGGAGTCCTGGCCCAAAGCCTGCCTGGCCAGCTGGCCAGCAGCCCAAGAGACCTGCAGCTTCAGAGGGTGTTGGAAGAGGAGGTGGCAGCCATGCGATTCCAATGCTAAATGCAGAACTACACTTGGCCATGTGCCTCCCAGGGACAGCTGGGCTGCCCGCTCTGCCCGGGCACCTGGGAACACAGCCGTCCTGTCCTGCAGGGCCTCAGGGGTGGCTGCTGACCTTCCCAAGGACGACAGTCATATCTGAGCCAGGCACCGCCACTGTCCTCTGACCCACCGCCCTGCTGCCTCCCCAGAGCCCGTCCTCGGGACTTCCGATGGGACATGCTGAGTATGTCCTCACACTTCGTCATAAACCCAGTATGTCCAAGTCTCACTTCACAGACAGTTAGCAGAGGATGGTGGTAAGAGGGACAGAGTGTCCTCTGACCCCACCCACACTCTCACCCACCACATCCCACTGCCCCTTCTCTGGGGCAAACAGCAACTTATTTCACAGATGGGGAAACTGAGGCAGGAGGTGGGCAAATGCCCCAGGCCACACATCCCACGTGCACTAGGATGGCTCAGCTGTCCCAGGAGTCAGGGTGCCATCTTGTAGGGGAGACGGGCGGTAAGAATACACTGAGGGCACGAAGTGACTGGCTTACAAGTTTTCCAAGAGGGAGTTTAGTTCCCAAGTGTGCAGAGAGGAAGGTAGGATCCTCACTGAATAGTTTTCATCTTGTGTAGATGCGTCTGGTGAAAAGAGATGGAGATAAGATTTTAATGATTCAATAGTGAGTAATTGTTAGCACGACTAATTGTTACTGTCACAACTGTAAAGGTAGAAGTTTTGTAACAAAAATGGGGGAATAGTTAATCTTACAGTCCAGAAACAGAAGACCCTAGGACCATCAAGAGAGAACACAGCGGAATGCAGGATCTTATCCAGAGAAGCAGCAATACCAGAGATGGGGGCAGAGATGGGGACATGGAGAGAGGGAGCAGCTGAGGACTCTGGACTCGTGGAAAGAGGGAATGAGTGCTGGCAGCCAGGAGGCAGGCTTGCAGAATGTGCCCTTTGGTGATTTAAATTATTGTGTATTCCTGAGTGTTTCTGTGTACACGCCCTCCCCGAAAAAAAACAAAACAAACAGGGAATGGAAGCAAATACTGTTGTATGATGATGCATGGAGAAGATTGTAATCATTGCAGTGAAACAATGGCGTAAAGCTGAAGTTCTCCCATATAAACTGTCACTCAGTTCACAATAAAGAAATACATTGAGGGGGTGATCATGGAGTGCATTTAGGGCCCTGGAAGGTGTACCTTTGCCAGTCACAGAAGGTTTCCTGGTTTCACAAACCCAAGTCCTCAAGGACAAGAAGATGAGGAAGCAGCCAGAGGTGTGAGGTGGGTGGATGGTCACCGACCGTTCCTGAGGGCCACAGGGAGCCACCCAAGGTTTCAGTGGGACACTAGTAAGCTCTTTCTGACTGCTGTGTGGATTCTGGATCAGAGGGCATCAGAATTGAGACAGGGAAATTATGTTGTGGAGTGGGTCGGGGCAGAGCTCACCAGGCAGGTGCCACAAGGCAGAGAGGAGGGGTGGCCCTCTGGAGAGGTGCCAGGGAGGGAGGCAGGTGCTGATGGACAGAGCAATTGAAGAAGAGATTGGGACTGCACCCTGAATTCTCCAACAGTGAATGGGTGGGTGTTGGACAGTCCCAACACTCAACTCTAACTGTCTGGATCAGACTCAGAAATACATCCTGAATTTTTTTTTTTTTTAATGTTTTATTGTGAATTATATGATAGTTGACATGGGGGAACTTTAGTTTTACATCCTGAATTTTTAAAAACATTTCTCTATGCTACTCTGGGCTGGGTAGGGTTCAGACAACGGTCTCTACTTGTACCTTGGCCCATGAGTCTGGTGTTTTCACCCCGAGCCCCAGAGGACGCGGCAGATAAGACTGGCTGAGAGGAGGGAGTCAGGCCTGGGCCTCACAGCCCTCAGGGAGCCCTAGAGGGAGGTGTGGGTGGCAGAGACCCAGGTGGCATGGGCATGCTGGCCTGACCTGGCCAGTGGGGGAGGTCGTGCTGACTGTGGTCTGGACTCAGGGAGGCTGAGGACGAGGCAGAACCTCATGGGAGCTGAGGCACTGTCAAGGACTTACCATGGCGGATGGTGTGGTACGACCGACCTGGTCCAGCATCCCCTGGAGTCACTGGGCCAAAGGGGATCTGCGTGATGTGACCTCAAGAGCCCATAGCCTGGCCAGGACTCTCTCCCCTGCAACAGGCAAGTGGGCATTCAGGGGACCCACGGGAATGTGGTAGGGGAGTATCTGTACACTGTGGATCCTCCAGCCCAGCCTCCAGAGATGGACTGGGTGGGGGCAGGAAGCCCTGGGTAGGGGTGACTTCAGGCTGTCCTAACCCTCCTGCCCTAGAGAAGGTCCCAGCCTGGCCTGTGGGTTACACATCACGTGGGCCCGTAAGAGCCCAGCGCTTGGGGGCAGAGCTGCAGGAGTCAGTGGGCAGGAAGTTCATTGAGGTCCACAGGGGCCTGAACTCTTCGGTCCCAGACCTTCCTGCCTCCGGATGCCCAGCTGGCCTCTTACCCACTCAGGCAAGTCTGCAGGGCCCGCTGGCCCTGCTCCCTATGAGTCCACGCCCAGGAATTCTTGCCTCCTGAGTGTGGCTGGGTCCATGGCGTCTGCCCATGAAGGGGTCCCAAGACACCAGGAATCCCATTGACACCTTTCTGAGGTAACCCTGATGGAGAGTTTCTGTGTCTGGGAGGAGTGAGCAGTGGGTGAGGGACCTGCTCACAGATGGCTCAAGGGGGAGGTCAGGAGGTGTCCCCGAAGTCTGAACATAAGGGTAATCAGAGAAGCAGCTGGTTGGGGGAGGGGGGGCAGTTAGGGACACCGTGGGCCTCAGTTTCATCACCTGTACAGTGGAAAGATGAGGGCCACCCACGGGCCGTGAGGCACAAGGAGAGGAAGGGTGAAAATGCTCAGAACCCAAGGCCCCTTCCTGGGCTTCTGCCTGCCCCCTCCTACCCTGGCCTCTGCCACAGAGCGAGCAAGTCCCTCTGCTGTGAGTCTGACCTTCAGCCTAATCCTGTGTGCCACCCACAAGGAGAGCTGGGATTTCCCCATCCCAGACCATGACCTCCTCCTCACTCAGGGTCAGAGAGGGTGAGCAATCCACTCAGAGTCACACAGCCATGTCTCAGGTGGAGCACTGGGCAGAGGTGCTGTTCCAGCTCTCAGGTCAGGGCATGTGCATGTGTCCATGTGTGTACCCATGTGTGTGCCCAGGTGTGCACTTGTGGCTATGTGCTGTATGTGTGTACTACATGTGTGTGTGGACATGTGCATTGTGTTTATGAATTCATATGGTCATGCATGCCCACTTACCTGTCTGCTTGCATGTGTGTGGCTATGTGCACACAGGGAACCATTCATGTATGTCTTGTTGCAGATACATTCATGTCTGTGTGTAAGAGAGTGTGTTCATGTCTGTGTGAGTGTGTTTTGTGTATGTTTAAGTCTGGCTGTGTCTGTATGTGCTCATGTCTGCATATGTTCACATCTATGTGTATCTGTGTATGTGTGTGTTCACGCCTCTATGCACATATCTACATGTGCTTTTGTCTGTATATGTTCACATTTGTGTGCTTGTGTCTGTGTATTTAACATCTGTGTGCATATCTGTGTGTTTGTGTCTGTGTATGTTCATGTTTTTGTATGTTCATGTCTGTATGTATATCTCTGTGTTTACATCTGCATATGTCTATATCTTTGTGTGTTCATGTCTATCTATGTTCACATCTATGTATGAATCTGTGTATGTTCACATGTTTGTGTATGTCTCTGTGTGTCTGTGTATGTTTGAGTCTGCATGTGCATGTGTCTGTGTGTGCTCACGTCTGTGTGCATGTCTATGTGTGTCCCTGTCTATGTATGTTCATTTCTGTGTATATTCACATCTATGTACAAATCTGTGTGTGTGTCCACACGTGTGCATTCTCTTGTGTCTTGTATGTTTGTGTCTGTGTGTGCATGTCTCTGTGTGTCTGTGTGTGTTCACATCTGCATGTGCATGTCTGTGTGTCTACTTGTGCATGTCAGTGTGTTGAGAATGAGGCCCGATCCCCCAGTCAGCAAGGGAAGCCTTCTCCCTGAAGTGCACAGCCGTCTCGCTATCTCTTGACTTGGATGTGGTAAAACGAGTGTGAAGTTGTTCACCACAGTAACAAGTAAACACCATGCAGTGCCAACCAGTACTTACTGGCTAATCTGCCCTCAGTTGTGAGTGCTGGTGTGTGTGCATGCCTGTGTGTACCTGTGTGTACATGTTTGTGTGTGTGTATGTCTCTCTCTGCATGTCTGACTCTGTGTATTTATGTGCGTATGTATGTGCATGTTTTGTGTGTACATGCATGCATGAGTGCGTTTGTGTGTATCTCTGTGTGAGTGTGTCTGTATGTGTATGTTTGTGTGTGCATACCTGTGTGCATGTTTTCTGTATTCATATCACTGTGTGTGTTATTGGGTGTCTTTGTATGTACACATGCCTGTGTCTGTCTGTGTGTGTGTTTATGTGTATCTGTGTGTATGTGTATGTGTGTGGTTGTATGTGTGTGTTTATATCTGTGTGAGTGTATGTGCTTGTCTGTCTGTGTGTGTGTGTGCTTGTCTCTGTATGTGTGTGTGTCTTTGTACATGTGTTTTGTTTATTCTCTGGGCAATCAGAAGGTAGAACCATGGAGGTTCAGGTAGTGGCGGAGGTAGATACGAGGACAGGCCTAGAGACATGCAGCCTGTTGTATCCCCCATTCCCACCCCCAGTCTTCTCAGAACCAGAAAGGCCTTGGGTCCTGGAGCTCAGCAAAGCCAAGGTCAGGAAGGTTTCCAGGACGAGGCACCAGCACCTCTGACCGTCTCCTTACTGGTTTCCAAATTTCTCCCACTCAGGGGGATCTCGTCTGTGCTTCTTGGTCTCCAGCCCATTCCTCAAGCCAGCTGCAGTTTCCCGGCCCAGGGATATGCCCCTACCAGACCCTGCATCAGCGTCCCCACTGCAGCTTCTCAGTCCCCTCCCCCAGGCTCCCACTCTCAAAAGCAGTGATGCCTGACATGTGGTGGGAGGCAGAGGGGTCAAGGCCAGCTCCAGCACTCCTGGCTTGTGTGGACTGGCTGAGATGGGGACACTACAGGGCACCAGACTTCAGGTTGATTTGGGGTTCCCAAAAAGCACTTCAGGTCCCTGGGTACCATACTCAACTATTTACATAAAGGACCGAGGTTTGAGACACCACCTTGGAAGAAACACCTGGCTATCTACTTCTGAAAAATCATCCACTGAGAACCCTGTGGGGTACAGTTCTCCTCTGACACACATGGGGGCACCATGAGTGGAATCTCCTTATGAAACATCATCCACAGAGAACCCTGTGGGCACAGTTCTCCTCTGACACACATGGGGCACCATGAGTGGAATCTACTTATGAAAAATCATCCACTGAGTGGAGCACAGTTCTACCCTGACACACGTGGGGCACCATGAGTGGAATCTACTTATGAAAAATCATCCACTGAGAACCCTGTGGGCACAGTGCTACTCTGACACACACGGGGCACCATGAGTGGAATCTACTTATGAAAACTCATCCACTGAGAACCCTGTGGGCACAGTTCTACTCTGACCCACATGGAGTAGGAGTCAACTCAACTAGATGGTAATTGGTTGTTATTTTTTATTTATTTATTTATTTTTTTGAGGCACCCCCTGCCTTGAGGGAGGATCCCAGAGGGGAAGAAAGAGGTGGTAGAGAGGCTGGAGTTAGGGTGAGGAGGAGGCGGGGGCTATGTGGGGGTGACAGGGGCTGCTGACCCATGCTGGCCTCAGGGCTGCCCACCCCGCATCCCTACTGCTCCTAAAAACTCTGTTAGGTTCCCAGGAAGTAGATGAGCCTGGTGCTGGGCTCAGATCAGGAAAGGAGAAAAGACACTCTTTGTGCTACTCAGCGGCTGCCCATTTCCCACCAGCCACTACAATCCCATCTTTGTTCTCAGGTGGAGCAGAAGGTCACTGCTGAACCTTATCAAGAAGCCCCCAAGCTGACAGGGTGCTGGACAGAGGCTGGGACCCAGGATGACCAGCAGGAAAGGTCTCTGAGGGCCCAGCAGGGGCACGTCCCTGGGCCGGGAAACTGCAGCTGGCTTGAGGAATGGGCTGGACTAAGAATCACAGACCAGTTACCCCTGAGTGGGAGAAGTTTGGAAAGCAGTAAGGAGACGGTCAGAGGTGCTGGCATCTCATCCTGGGAACCTTCCTGACCTTGGCTTTGCTGAGCTCCAGGACCCAAGGCCTTTCTGGTTCTGAGAAGGCTGGGGTGGGGATGGAGGGGGAGACAGGGGGAGGCCCTGTGTTGGTATCTACCTCCACCACATGGCCCTACCTTCTGATCACCCGGAGAGTAACCAAGGCATGAGCATGTAGACATGCACACACACACACACAAATGCACACACACAACTGAAGCAGATTAACCGGTGAGTACCAGCTGTCCTGGTGTGTGGGTTACGGTGCTGGACTGCGAAGTCAGTTTGAAACTCAAGGTCAGTGGTTCAAGCTCACCAGCTGCTCCTTGGAAACCCTATTCAGGGTCGCTATGGGTCAGAACCGACTCAACGACACTTCACAACAACAACAGCTGTCAGTAAGCAAGGTAAGCACAGACTTACTAGTGTTTACTTGCTGATCTGTGGTGAACTCTTTCACATGAGTTTCACCACATCTTTGATGTGTGTCCCTTTCTTGCCCTGTTCACAACATGCATATATGAACATGCACACAGAGACACACACACAGAGATGTGAACATAGACAGACACGAACAACCACAACACACACACACACACAGGTAGATATGTGGTGGAGGTGAACATACACAGACACAAATACACAGACGTGAACACACACAGACACGGACACACAGAGACATGAACATATGCAGACAAGCACACACCCACAGGACAAGGACATGCATGCACACAGCCAGTTATGTACACAGAGACATGTGCATACACACAAGGATCCACATGTACATGTGGACACACACTCGTGCACACACCTATACAGGTGTGCACATAGACACAAATGTGCATATACTTGTGTGTCCATGTGTGCCGTGCCCAAGTAGACACATGCTCACATGCACACACAGCCACGTGGCTACACACATGCCCACATACATGCCCAAGCAGGTAGAGCCCTGACCTGAGAGCTGGAACAGCACCTCTGCCCAGTGCTCCACCTGAGACATGGCTGTGTGACTCTGAGTGGATTGCTCACCCTCTCTGACCCTGAGTGAGGAGGAGGTCATGGTCTGGGATGGGGAAATCCCAGCTTTCCTTGTGGGTGGCACATAGGATTAGGCTGAAGGTCAGACTCACAGCAGAGGGACTTGCTCGCTCTGTGGCAGAGGCCAGGGTAGGAGGGGGCAGGCAGAAGCCCAGGAAGGGGCCTTGGGTTCTGAGCATTTTCACCCTTCCTCTCCTTGTGCCTCACTGCCCGTGGGTGGCCCTCATCTTTCCACTGTACAGGTGATGAAACTGAGGCCCACGGTGTCCCTAACTGCCCCCCCTCCCCCAACCAGCTGCTTCTCTGATTACCCTTATGTTCAGACTTCGGGGACACCTCCTGACCTCCCCCTTGAGCCATCTGTGTGTGGGTCTCTCACCTACCGCCCACTCCTGCCAGACACACTGAGAAGGGCCAAGCATGTTGGCTGAGCCCCCGGGGCAGGGTCTTTTGACTCCTGTGGAGGTGGGGAGCCCTAGGGGTGGCTCTTCAGGGAGTGGGGTCACTAGGTCTCAGCATCCAGCTCCTTACTCCACCCCCCGCAGAGCAGAAGAGCCCACCCCAGCCAGCAGTATTCTTTCCATTGTTTTGAAATAAATAACCCTTACATGAGATGTTGACTGAGGAAAATGGAGGCTTTGAGGAAGCCAGAAGGGAGAGATTCTGGTCCCCATCGGCCGCACACTCAGCCCCCATAGTTCCTGGTGACAGGAAGGAACACTGAAGTCCTTTATTGTAGATAAGTCAGCTAGGGTCACCTCTCTGCCTACCCCCCACCCCCAGCTCTCTGAGTTTGGATTCAATGAACACTGAACTTAGGAAGGGAAGATGGACAGATGGATGAGCTACAGGACACAACGGTGAATGGATGAGTGGACAGACATATGAAGGGTGAACAGAGGGTAATGGATGGACCAGTGGATGGATGGGTGGACAGTTAGATGGCCAAGTGTTCTCCAGAGGTGTAGTAGAAATAGCAGTGGTCAAAGGAGCTGGACTACCTCTGGTTACCTTGAGTCTTTCTGTGGGTCTTGACCATCTGCATAATGGGTGGGTGGACATATCTCTGGAACTTTCTGTGGTGGCATTGCCCACCCCCCAGCCCCCACCCCTGAGTGCCCTGCAGTCCTTGGGAAGCTGCTCTGGATGAAGGTAGGTTGGAGGGCTTTCCTTGGACACCCTTTCTCCTCTGAGACATAACTGGGAACCACAGTAAAGCGGCTCTGGCAGGTGTTGGGGACTTGTTGAGAAGAAGACTGGGCTCCTGAGCTATGAAGACCCAACTCCCAAGGTCATGGAAACACAACCCAACACATTGATGCTGCCACCCCCCACCTCCCCACCCCCACTCATCCCCTCTTCCTTTCCTTTCCCTGATCCCACAGGGGACTGGCTTCATTCCTCCAGGACCAAGGATGCATGGAACCCACGTGTACCCGGACAGCCAGGCTTTGGGCACTGTCATTGTGTTCATTTGCCAAAGCCCGCCCTGCCTGGTACATCTCCCCTCACCGGCAGGGCTATCACCTCTGCTGGACCCAGAAGCTGGGGGTGGGACCAGATAGTTGGTGAAGGCGAGTCCTGAAGCTGTGGGTGGGTACCCTCACGTCCTCTTCTGCCATGGGCTTAGGGGGTGACACTGGGCATCCATGTGGTTGTGAAGGACGCAGGTGGGTGACTATCAGCTGACCTGTCTTGGCCTGGACAGTTCCAGTCAAAAAAGGGAGTCATTCTAGGCCTGGGGCCAGTATGGAGAGCATTTCCAGAACCCAGAGCGCGAGACACTGGTCATAAATCGTCACCAAGACTCAGCCTGGGCTAATCACGTGTCTTCCTTTCCCCCATGCCCCTATGAGGAAACCTCCTACCTCGTGGGCTCTGGCAGCCAGCCCCCAGGACATCTCAGTGACACCCCCAGCCCCAGCACAGAGGCCGAGCTGGGAGGGAAGTGCGAGCAGCTAGCAGCTCTCAATTTATAGTCGGTGACAGATGCAGGC
Source organism: Chrysochloris asiatica (assembly GCF_000296735.1). Taxonomy (NCBI): domain Eukaryota; kingdom Metazoa; phylum Chordata; class Mammalia; order Afrosoricida; family Chrysochloridae; genus Chrysochloris; species Chrysochloris asiatica. The sequence continues at coordinate 5,106,846 of NW_006408615.1, read as the reverse complement.
CTCTCCAAGGTCACAGGGCTGCAACAGGCAGCGGGCACAGTGGAAAAAGTGAGGACACGGGGTGGGGGTGGGGAAGCTGAACCGGAGCAACGCCCAGACCTGCCATGTCCTGCGGTTCGGCCTCCAGCAGCCTCTCCTCACACTGGGAGTAGGAAGAGGACCTGCGGCATGCAGGCCTGCCGGGGATGAGCACTGACCACCTCATCAGTGACCGTGTGGGCAGCAGAGACCACAACTCGCTGGTCTGGGTTCAAGGGTGCCCCGCCCCAAGTTCATCCCCACCCCAGACCTCAACATGGAACCTTGTATGGAAATACAGTCTTTGCAGATGTACTGAGTTGAGGCGAGGTCAGACTGGAGAAGAACAGCCAACGTGGTAAAGCAGAAGTGGATGGGCAGTAGAATTCTCACCTTTGATGGGGAAGACTGGAGTTCGATTCCCAGTCAGTGCATTTCAAGCACAACCTGCACGCATCTACCAGGGGAGGCCATCATGCTGCCGCAAAGCTGAAAGGAGTTTCAACAGAGCTTCCAGACTAAAAGAGACAAGGAAGAAAGGTCTGGCGATCTACTTATGAAAATCAGCCAATGATTTTCATAATGGCTCCGTCCACAACCAATCACAGGGTGGCATAGGACCAAGCAGCATTTTACTCCATTGTGCAGAGGATCGCCATGAATTGGGGAGTGATTCAGCAGCAGTAGCTAACAACAACAAAAACAACACATTATTAAATTTTGGCATTTAGCGTTTTTGGCTGGAACTGCACATCCTTGTTCCAGAAATGCTCAGAAGAGACAGTTTGCATTCATTTCCCCTCAGACCACTCTCTTTAGTCTAGAGCAAAACCACTCTCACGTCTATCATCTGCATAACCATGCCATGACTCTCTAATATGTCACCCTGCTCCTTCCTGCAGCTCTGTGTATCTGAGCTACAAAGACCTCTGAGGCAGAGCCTGCTACTATTCTTCTCAAGCACCTTCCTTGGCTCCCACTGTCTGCAGGACCAAGTCTGTTCATGCCAGCCCCAGCCACTTCTGCAGACAGCTCTCTGGCCTGCCTGAGGTTCCCAAGGTGGGAAGCATGGGGCTGGCTCCATCTTACAGCAGGAGGACACCTGAGCTTACTTCTAGTTCGTTCCGGTCAGTTCCTCAGCCTGTGAGCTGTTGGGTGCTGTGATCATCAAGTTCAGGAAGGCAGAGTTTCTGTGCGGCAGACTCTCCCCATCTGGTGACGGAGGATGGCAAGCAGAGAGAGTCCATCGGACAAGAGAGGTAAATATAGGGACTGAGGTGTGTTTGGTACTAGGCGGTGAAGGCTGGCAGTTGTCCAGCTGGGGTGGGAGGCCTGGGATGGGGGGCCAGGAAAACTGTCCTGGGTGGAGAGCACTTATCAAGGGTGGTAAGAGGGTGACCAGCCCAGCCCAAAGCACACCCTGAGGTCCTGGGAGCAAGGGAGCAAGGGATGCTGGGAAAACATCCTGGCAATGCCCCCCAAGAGCCTTGAGCCTACCTTGGTCTCCAGGAGAGACAGTGAAAAACAGGGGCCTACTTGGAAAGGGACAGCTGGAGACCTTCGAGGGCTCAACAATCGCCAAAGTCACTGGGTCACACAGATAGTTCATCGCTGAGCTTCTCACTGAAAAGCTGGTGGTTCGAGTGTACCCGGAAGTGCCTCTGAAGAAATATCTGGCAGTCTGTTACTCAAAGTCCATAACTGCAAACCCTTAGCCTGCTCCTTAGAGCAGTCCTAGGCTGCACACATGGGGTCACTTTGCTGGGTTGCTTTGGGTTTGGGTTTTAGTTTTTCTTTTGCCAAGTTCAAAATAATCTTTTTTTCTTCTGGTTTTTTTTTTAACAATCTGAATGTTTTTTATATACAGGAACTTCATTTGACTGCCAATAGCTTTCAATGTTTACTGTGGTGTATTTATCTAAGGAAATATTTGTCTCGTCAACCATTCTTCAGGTACCATTCAGAGACAAGAATTCCATTCGCCATGATGTGTGTTTGCTTTTTTGAAAACCATCAGAGCTCACCAGGATGGGGTGATTGAATCTAATGCTTACACCCAGAGGAGTGAAGTGAGGGCTTGACAGCCCTCCAGCTTGTCTTTCCTACCAGCTGTTCAAGAGCCTCGCCTGCCAGGGTGCTGGTCCCATGCGCTTGGCCTGCTCAGGGCCACTGTCATTGTAGACATAAGAACTGGATTGCTTTTCATCCACCCTGTGCAGTTAAACTCCATCCTGACTCTAGCTTCCTCCTTCTCTATATCCCTCGGGTCTCTCTGGCAGAGGGAAACCTCACCCCAAGTCTGAGTACCCAATGGTGTGAGTGCCAGCATGCCGTGTGGGTGAAACTCCCTTGGGCTCCCAAAGCCATTGCCCACACCCTAATCCCTCACTTTGTCAAAGATCAAAATCGGGCCCTCACGTGAATTCTATAGCCTGTACTGCAAGCCCCGACAAGAGTTAAGATGTTGACTTCCAAACATGCATCGCATGTTAACACTGACGGGGATTGCTGGACCGGAACACCCTGGAACATGAACTCAGAATGCTCACAAAGGCTGTGTGCCACTGTTTGGGGTTGTGTGTGTGTGTGTGAGTGTTTATTGATGAATACTGTTCACCTGGACCAGGGGTGCCCGGATTTAGGGCTTTTACAAACCAATCCAACTTTAAGCAGCTTCAGGAAAAGACATGGTGTTGCTAACATTTTTGTTATGCCAAGAAAAAGCAAACCAGTCTTGCCTGATTATTACCAGGAATTTCTTCACCCAAAACATTTTCATTAAAACAGACATATCACAGACACACTATCAAACCTGCGCAAATGCACAAGCAATAGGAGGTGCTTTTTTTCTTTTTCCAAGTTCAAAATAACCTTTTCCTTTTTTTTTTTACACGCTGGTGTTTTTTACATACAGGAAATTCATTTGACTGCTGACGTTTTTCAATGTTTATTGTCGTGGTGGTGGTGTTAAGTGGGCTTTGAGTTGATTTCAACTCATATCGATCCCGTATAGGGTTTCCAAGGAGTGGCAGGTGGGTTTGAACTGCTGACCTTGTGATTTGCAATCCAGTGCTAATCCTACAGTGTCACACCAGGAATCCAACAACGGGGACTCCCTAAAAACTGAACACTTACGTACAACAAAAGATTTCAGCAAAAGAGTAAAAAGAGCCTTTGTTGTTAAGTGCTGTCAAGTTGGTTCCAACCCATAACGACCCCGTATAGTGTTTCTGAAGAGTCACTGGTGAGCTGCCTGAACTGCCGATCTGGAAGTTCAAACAACTTTGCAGACTGGCTCAATAACTCACAGCGCTGCCCCAGGACCCCAAAAAGAGTCTACACGCTGGGGAAGGGGGGTGGGAATTGGCAACGATGTATCAGACAAGTGACTAATGTCTAAAATTTACAGAATACATTAGTACTTCAACACCAGAAAGACCAATAATCCTATTAAAAAATGGGCAGAACTGTTCTCTGGACCCACTTTAATGCAAATAGTGCTGTTATGAACATTGGTGTGCATATATCTTGTCATGTTGTAGCTCGTATTTCTTGTGGGTAAATATCAAATAGAGGAATTGCTGGGTCATAAGGTATTTCTATTCGCAACCTTCTGAGGAAACGCCATATTGCTTTCCAGAGAGGTTGGACCATTTTGCAGTCCCACCAGCAACGCAGGAGTGTCCCAATCTTGCCACATCCCCGCCAGCATTTATTGTCCTCTACTTTTTTCATCTTTGCTGTTATTGTTGGTGTGAGATGATATCTCATTGTTGTTTTGATTTGCATCTCTCTAATGGCTAGTGATTGTGAACATTTCATATGTTTGCTGGCTGCCTGGATCTCTTCCCTGGTGAAGTGTCTGTTCATGTCCTGTGCCCATTTTTTAATTGGGTTATTTGTCTTATTTTTGTAGATGTGTTGTATTTTCCTATATATTTTAGAAATGAGTCCCTTATCTGATATATGGTTGCAAAAGATTTTGTACCAGTCTGTGGGTTCCCTTTTCACTCTTTTGATGTATATAAGTTTTTAATTTTTAGTATGTCCCACTCATCTATTTGTCTATTTTTATTTGTGTACTTTTCAAAATGTGTGGTAGTCTGTATATGCCCTGAATTAGTGCCCTCACATTTGTCCCTATTTTTTCATTGATGATCTTCATAATTTTAGGATTCACGTTTAGATCTTTAATCCATGCTGAGTTCATTTTTGTATAGGGCGTGAGGCAAAGGTCTTGTTTCAGTCTTTTACATATCGCTTTCCAGTTCTGCCAGCACCATTTGTTAAAGAGACTGTCTCTTCCCCATGCAATGTGCCTAGGCACTTCGTCGAAAATCATTTGGCTGTAAGTGGTCGGGTTAATATCTGGATTCTCGATCTCCGGACCCACTTTAGAAGCAAGTGGTGTACGTACAGAGCATCCGGGAGAACAGGACTCGGGGTATGAAGAGGTGGGTTATGGGGTGGGGAGGAGTGGGAAGAAGTAAGAATCCCCAAATCTAAGGCTATATAGACCCAGGTGCCCCGGACTCAGGATGCCCTGTGGCATTTTAGTTATGAGACCACACATAGTTCCTTGTTTTCACAGGTAATAAAATCATTTTCTTTTTCTCTTGCAAAAAAAAAAAAAAAAAATGGGCAGAGGACATAAACAGACACTTTACCAAAGAAGACATTCAGGTGGCCAGCAAACATATGAAGAAGCACCATTAAAACCAAACCCAACCCACTGCTATGAAGATGATACCTGCTCATAACAACCCTAAATCGAGCCAAAAGGACAATATTGTCATTGTTAAGTACCATCGAGTGGGTTCTGACTCACAGTGATGTTGTATAGGGTTTCTGAAGAGCAGCTGGTGGGTTTGAACTGCTGGCCTTAAGGTTCTCAGTCCAGTGCTGATCCTACAGCACCACATCAGGAGTCCATAGGAGAGAGTCGAATAGTCCAACAAGGTTTCCAAAACTGTAAGTCTTTATGAGAGCACACCGCCTCATCTTTCTCTCTTGGAGCAGCTGGTGGATTTGAACCAACGACCTTGTAGTTAGCAACCCATAGTACAAACAGAGAAATGCCATAGATTTTAGTGGTGGTTTTGCGCCATGAAGTTGGTTCCGACTCATAGCGACCTGTACAGGGTTTCCTAGGCTGTCAATCTTTACGGGAGCAGAAAGCCTCACCTTTCTCCTGAAAAGCAGCTGGTAGATTTGAACTACTGACCATGCAGTTAGCAGCCCAATTTGTAATCCAAGAAAACCAAAAGAAAGTTGCAAATCAAAACAATGAGATAGTATTTCATTCCAGCAATATCAGCTAAATTAAAAAACAAAACAGAAAACAGTCAAAGCTGGCTAGGGTGTGGAGAGATTGGAGCTCTCATACACTACTGGTGCCACAGTTGTGGGAAACAGTGTGGCACTTTCTTTAGAAGCAAGAAGTAGAAGTACCATATAATCCAGCAAGCCCATTACCATATGTTGTGGTGCCACTGAGCCAGTTCCAACTCATAGCAACGCTATATAGGGTTTCCGGGGAGAGGCTGAAGGGTTTGAACCACCGACTTTGTGGCTAGCAGTTCAGTGCGAATTCAACAGTACCACACCAAGGCTCCGCAAGTTGCATATCCTAGAGAAATGGGGGTCATGGCAGGCACCCCATGTGATCATCGTAGCATCATTTACAGTAGCAAAAATATGAAAACAACGTAAGTGCTCATCAATGGAAGACTGAACGAACAAACTGTGGCGCATACACCCAACAGAACACTACACAATATTAAAGAAGGAGGAACCTGCAAACACCTCTTAACATGGATGAATCTAGAGAAGGTGATGCTTCGTGAAGGAGAAATACTGTAAGAGACCACTGTTACAAAAAGTCAGGAAAAGATTTACACACAGGGGGAGAGAGGGCAAATCATTAACCAAAGGGTAAACACATATTAACTTGGGTGAAGGGAAAGGCCATATACAATAAGGGGAGCTGGGGTGTTTGTGAGTCACTGAGTCAGTTCTGATTCATAGCGCACCTGTATAGGATGTTTGAGGCTGTAAGTATTTAAGGGAGTGGAAGTTTGATAATCCTTTCCAAGAGCCACTTTTTGATTTGAACTACCAACCATGAAGTTAGCAGTCCAGCTCATAATCTACTACGCTACCCAGGTTCCTTCAATAAGGAGAGGTCAGCACAAAATGATCAAAGCAGAAGAAGACACTGGGAGGCGCACAAGAGTTAAAGAAAATGGTGGGAAATACTGCTAGACACATAATCAGCTCTGGTAGTGTAGTGATTACGAATTGGGCTGCTGTCCTCAAGGTCAGTGGTTCGAATCTACCAACTGTTCCATGAGAGAAAGATGAGGCTTTCTGCTCCCGTAAAGATTTACAGCCTCGGAAACCCTGTATAGGGTCTCTATGAGTTGGAACCGACTCCACAGTACATAACAACAACAATGGGTGGGTTGGCAAAGAACAAGGCACCAGAAATTGATGGAATAAAAATTGAAATCTTTCAAGAAAGTGAGGCGGCACAGGAGGCATTCATTTATCTATGCCAAGAAATTTGGAAGGTAACTATCTGGCCGACTGATTGGAAGAGATCCGTATTTGTGCCCATTCCAAAGAGAGGTGACCCAACGGAATGCAGAAATCATCGGACAATTTCTTTGATATCCCATGTGAGTAAAGTTTTACTAAAGGTAATACAGAAATGGCTACAATCATACATTGACAGAGA
>NW_006408615.1:5096748-5099054 GCF_000296735.1 Chrysochloris asiatica | reverse complement strand
CCCCCAACGAGATGGATTGGCCAAGTGGCAGCATCAATGGACTCAAGCGTGGCAACAGTTGTGAGGTTGGCCCAGGATCAGGCAGTGTTTGGATCTGCTGTGCATCAGGTTGCTATGAGTCGGTATCGACTCGAAGGCACCTAACAACAACAACAACAGCATGGGTGGTAGATAGAAATTCAAGCTGAACAAGGTAGGATTGGACCCATGAACACTTACAGGTCTGAGAGAGGATATTTCTACGTATCTCTCTATAAAACCCACTGCCGTCATATTGGTGGATGCTCCCAGTGACCCTATAGGACAGAGGCGAACTGCTCTTAGGGTTTCTGAGTTTCTCATCTTTACAGGAACAGACAGCCTCATTTTTCTCCCTGGGAGGGCCTAGTGGGTCTGAAACGCCAATCTTACAGGTTGGCCGTTCATTTAACCCACTGAGCCATGAGGCTTCATGTATTTATATGTGCTGTAAACATATTCATGAATATAAAGAGCATACAGGGGCCCGGTGATGGAGACTTCTTAGCCAAAACCAAACACCTTAAGGGACTGACTCATTGGGCCCGGGGGGCTCAGGACCGTAGCCTGGGGGACACTGAGGTCAGCTGGGATCATATAGTCCACAAAGATTATATCAGTAATAGAACATAGACCATAAAGACCACATTAGTGACTATATATGATGAGTAGAGACCAGGCTGTTAAAAGCTTATGAGCTTCCAGCTAAGATGCACCCACCGGTTTCTCCCCATCCAGAGCAAAGAAAAATGAAGGAGCTCAAAGGTACAAGAGAACAATTGCTCCAAAGTGACTCATGGATCATGTGAGCCTCAGGAGACCAGGAGAACTAGATGGGCCCTGCCTACCACTAACTGCTCTGAAAGAGGTCCCAATAGGAGGTCCTGGATACAGTGGGAGAAACATATGGGAGAAAACTCAAAAATCATAAAAAAAGAGCATGCTCGCTGGTGGGGTAGAGACTGGTTGCAGGCTTTAATAATTGAACTTTTTACCTGTGGCTCAACTTTCAGTTAAATGAAGTTGTTATTGTAGGTGCCATGGAATTAGTTCCAATTCATAATGCCCCGATGCACAACAGAACAAAACACTGCCCAGTCTGGAACCATCCTCACAATCATTTTTATGTTTGACCCCATTGTAGTCACCACTGCGCCAATCCATTTTGTTGAAGGTCTTCCTCTTTTTCACTGACCCTCTATTTTACCAAGCATGATGTCCTTCTCCAGGAACTGGTCCCTACTGACAATATGTCCCAAGTACAAGAGACAAAGTGTGGCTAAGAAGCATTGAGCTATTCTTCCAGAACAGACTTGTTTGTTTTTTCTGGCAGTCCATGTTAATTTCAATGTTCTTCTCCAGCACCGTAACTCAAACGCATCAATTCTTCTACGGTTTTCCTTACTCATTGCTCGACTTTCATATGCAGATGAGGCGACTGAAAATATCATGTCTTGGGTCAGGCGTACCTTTAAGTACTCAAACTGACATCTTTGCTCTTTAATACCTTAAAGGAGTGTTTTGCAGCAGATTTGCCTGACACAATACATTTTTTGGTTTCTTAACTGTTGTTTCCAGGAGCATTGATTGATGATACAAGTAAAAGGAAGTCTTTGACGGCTTCAATCTTTGCTCTGTTTATCATGATGTTGTTTATTGGCCCAGTTGTGAGGATTTTTGTTGTCTTTACATTGAAGTGTGATCCACACTGAAGGCTGTGCTCTCTGATCCTCATCAGTAAGTATTTCAAGTCTTTTTTGCTTCTTGCAAGTAAGATTGTGTCATCTGTACATACAGGTTGTTAATGAGTCTTTCTCCATTCCTGACGCCACATGCTTCTTCATATAATCCAGTTTCTTGGATTATTTGCTCAGCGTACACATTGAATAAGTATGGTGAAACAATATAACCCTGACACACACCTTTCATAATTTTAAACCATTCAGTATATCTCCTTCTTCTGTTCTAACAGGTTCCTCATGAACACAACTAAATGTTCTGGAATATCCGTTCTTTACAATCTTGTCCACAGTTTGTTACGATCCACACAGTTGAAAGCCTTTGCATAATCAATAAAGCACAAATAAACATCTTTCTGGTATTCTCTGCTTTCAGTCAAGATCCAGCTGACATCAGCAATGATAGTCCTCATTCCACGCCCTCTACTGAATCTAGCTGGAATTTCTGGCAGCTTGCTGTCTTGTACTGCTTCAAAAATTTTTGAATGATCTTCAGGAAAAATTTCCTTTTGTAAAAATGTGGTACATACACACAATAGAATATTATGC
>NW_006408615.1:5083511-5091868 GCF_000296735.1 Chrysochloris asiatica | reverse complement strand
GGGATTGTAACCATGGCAATGAAACGATATATGATAGAATGAATGTAAAACTAATGTTCTCCCATGTAAACTATCATATAATTCACAATAAAATACCAAATAAATAAATAAAAAAGAATTCCCACATTCTGTTGGATCACTGTTTTAGCCCTCTCATGTTGCTATCTCAGAAATACCTCAAGCGGATGGCTTTAACAACCAGAAATGCATTCTCCCACAGTGTAGGGGTTAGAGGTCAGAATCCAGAGCACCTGTCCCCTTTCAGCATCTGTAGACCCAGCCTTCCTTGGCCGTCTCCATGTGTCTTGGCCTCGATCTTCCCCTGGATCTAGAAGCTTCACAGTGCAGGGACCCCAAGTCCAAAGCACACACTCCATTCCTGGCTCCTTTTCTTGGTGGTTCTTTTCTGCTCACTTGTTTCCCTTTTTATGTCCCAAGAGAGATGGACATAAGATACAACCTAATCCTGAAGATTGCATCCTTCTTCATAAACATGTTCTTGTTAAGTGTCATTGAGTTGGTTCCCACTCACAGTGACCTTGTACAGGGTTACCAAAGCTGGTGAGTTTGGACCAACCTTGTGGTTCAAATCGACCTTACGGTCCAGTGCTTTATCCTACAGCGCCACACCTGGACTCCAATATTTGTTGTTGTTGTTAAGTGCCATCGAGTCAGTTCCGACCCATAGCGACCCTGAACAGGGTTTCCTAGGCTGTAAATCTTTGTGGGAGCAGAAAGCCTCATCTTTCTCCCATGGAGCAGCTGGTAGTTTTGAACTGCTGACCTTGCGGTTCGCAGCCTGATTTGTAACCACTACACTACCAGAGCTCCCCAAAACAATCATATGAGAGCAAAAGGGCAGCATTTGCCCAGGAGAGAAATCTCAGAAGGCAGAAAGGGTCAGGAAAGAGGGCGAAGGGAAACACAGGAGGAAGTGGGAAGAGAGTTGTTATTTGTCGAAACTGGAGTCAACGTCTCAAAACAAGCTGTGCAGGACTGTTGAGTGGAAAACCAATTTGTTCTACAAAGTTTCAGCCAAATCACAATAAAAGGCATTTCAGTAACAAAAAGAGAGAAAAACATGATCTCAAGGGTGGGGTGGGGGCTGGAATAGACATTTCTTTCAATTGAGAGAGATTCTGCTTTATAGAAAATCCCACAATTTCTTTCTCCCTCTTTTTTTTTTTTTTACCGTTTTGTCACAGACCAGGAAAACATAATTAAGCATGGAACAGTAGGATAAGCACTGAACTGGTAAGTGAGCAAAATCAGCCGTCCAAATCCACCGACCTCTCTCAGACACCCTATACAGGGTAGCTATGAGTCGGAACCAACTCCACGGCCCTCAACAAAGCAATGCTCTTTTCAGGGAACTGGGGACATGGGCCGGTACTTTATTTTAGCAAAAACTACGGCCTGTTGATGCTGACGAAATGTTCTCTCCGTTCACTCGGCCACATGGCATGTGGAGCCCTGTATGTTTCAGGCACCATGTTGGGCACCCAGAATGGGGTGAGTGGAGTGAAGTGGGCCTGGCAGCCAGGAGCTAAGGGCATGCAGGCTGCTCTGGGTTCAAATCCTGCTGCTGTGACTGGTGGGAGGCAGACATCAGGATGGAACTGGGAGCCACATGAGGGAGCCACAGGGGCTCCACCCACATCAGCTCTTTGAATGACAAGACTGCCACTTGGCAATGGGTATGCCCAAGGCAGCCCCAATGCAGTGCAAACATGGAAGTTGGTGGCCAGTTCGAGCCACGGGCCATGACTTTCCCAAAAGGCCACAAACCTTGTGCCCAAACACCCGCCATGCAGGACATGTGATGAAGTGAGACCCTCCAAGAGCCGATGGAACCTCCATTCCCCTCAACCCTTCACACACCCCTGTTGGTCTTGGCCTGGACCCACCAGTCACTCTACATGAGAAAGATCAGGCCACATACTTCTGCAAAGACAACAGCTTCGGTGTGGGGCCGCCACCTGTGCCCTACAGGCTTGCTGTGAGTCGGAAGAAGGCAATGGGTTTTGGTAGAGTGTGAGTTGTTGTTGTGAAGTGCTGTTGAGTCGGTTCCAACCCACAGTGACCCTGTATAGGGTTTCTGAGGAGTGGCTGGTGAGCTTGAACTACCGACCTTGCAGTTCAAATGGCTTTGCAGTCTGGCGTATTAACCCACAGCGCCACACCAGGACTCCAGAGTGTGAGAAGCCAAGAAAAGATTGAATCTGGGTCTGTTTGGCTCCAAATGTGAGAGAGAATCAGGAAGTGGAAGCTATTGGGTAGCAGGAGAAGGAGGTACTAGAGGGGCGAACTGCAGGGGTGGGGGGCTCCTTCTATTTTCTCCTAATTTAATGCAGAAAGTGGAGAAGGTACTTTTACATTTATGGCACACCGAATGAGTTGACACGATGCTTTATCTCTGAACCCACCCCCACATACACATGACCTCCCCCCAAAGCAGTTCAAAAGTCCACTGAGCGGGGAACACAGCCACGATCCCCCGGGGCCTGGTCACTGCAGCCCCATCTCCACATCCAGGTCTCTATCTCAGCTGGCTTTGCGGTGGCTCCCCATTAACACCAGCAGCTCACCCAGGCTTCGGAGCTCCGACTCCACGCTCTGAACTGGAGAAAAGACACCTGTGACCCAGACCCCAGTCCCAAGGGTTGGAATAGTGTGTGCCTCTGAGAAAGGTATCTGGTACAGGGTACGGAGAGAGTCTGGGGGAGGGGAGTTCCTACAGACCAGCTTCCTTGTGTGTCTCAGGATCTAGAGACAGCCTGGCTAGATGGAATAGCCAAGGTTTGCTGTCAACTCTGGCCAGGGCCAGGCTAATTCTCAAAGGGGCTGAGGCTGTTTCAGTAGCAGAAGGTTCCAGAACTTGCAGACCCACAGTGACTGCAGCTCCTCAGCTCTGCATCACCAATGTCGCTGGTTCAGTAACCACAAAGGGTTAACAGGCACCATCACCATTACCACTTGTTACCAGAAGTCCACTGACTTCCCACCAGCTGGCGTCCAGTGGGACCTGACTCACAGCGACCCCACCTGTGTCCATGCAGGGTTTTCAGTGGCTGGTTTGTCAGGAGAGAGCCAGGCTTTACTTCCAAGGTGGCTCTGTTTGCACCACCCAGAGATTTTGGTGGAGTCACAAACCGACTTAACGCTCTCAACAGCCCCTCCCCGCCACCCCCCAAAACTCTTAGAACAAACTCCAAACTCCCCACCAGGCCCTGTTTTGTACCTCTTCTTCTCTCTCAACATAGGTGTCTCCACTGTCCTAACACCCACCTCCCTCCTCACCCCAACTCCCAGCAATGGGACAGGACTGGCGCCCAGGGAATCTGACCCTTGACACCAAGCTCTCATGGTAAGGTATGGTTGTGGGGTAGGCCTCTGCCTCTGAAGCTGCTGACCAGAGGGCCATCCCTGAGCTTCCCTGAAGATGTGGTCTCTGACAGCCTGCTTCCAGCTCCTTCCTGGACACTTTGGCTACATGCCAGTGCCCCTGGCCTTGGTTTGCTCATCTGTAAAATGGGGGGCTGCTCTGAGTTCCATGCCTGGGCCTGTGAGGGTTCATCATCATTGTTAGGATGGACACCACACACATATCCAAAGGTGGTCCCAAGCAGTGAGGGCCACTGAGCTCCCCATTTCTTGGACCACCGTCTCCACCCCCAGGCTTCTACCACCTGACCTGAGGGCATGCTTCCAGGTGGTGATCAGAGACCGCTGACTACCAACACCCCACTAACACAAAGGCCTCCTCATCTGGGAGGGCTTTGCAAATCAGCAAAAGGTAAACAAGTAACCAGCGGAGGCCTTGGCCGGTTCCTGGAACAGGACTTACCTAAGTGCAGGGTAAACAGACAGACCTGCTGGACCCCCAGGCTCACGGCAGATGCTCGCCTGCCCGGCATGGCCCAGGGGTCAGGACACCGCACTGTCTTATCACAATGACTGGCATCACTCTGTTGTCTTTCTTGTTAAGTGCAGTTGAGTCAGTTCCGACTCATAGTGACCCTGGATGGGTTTCTGAAGAGCAGCTGGTGGTTTTGAACCACTGACCTTGAGGTCAGCAGTGCAGTGCTTATCCTACCGACTGCACCAGGCTGTCACTTACTTAGAGCCAAATCCAGAAACCAAACCCACTACCATCCAGCCAACTCCAACTCACAGCGACCCCAGAGAGTGGATTAGAACTGCCCCAGAGCATTTTCAAGACTGTGATCTTTTAGGAACCCTGCTGACAGCTGCTAACCCAAAGCTTGGTAGGTAGTTCAAACCCACCAGCCGTGCCATGAGAGGAGAGAAAATGAGTCAGAATCAACACGAAGGCAGAAGTTTGGGGTTTAACCTTGACGGACGAAGACTACCATATTGTTCTCCTGCCAAATAGCTGGTGGGTTCAAACCACCAATCTGTCGGTTAGCATGCCGGTGTTCAAGCCCCGTACCACCAGATCTCCTTTGACTATGGCATCTGCCCCTTCTAACCACTGCCTAAAACCAAGTGGCAGGTCCCACCTCTCCAGCGCTCCCCACTGCCACACCCCAGATCCCAGAGATAGGGCCATAGATCCTGGAGTAGCTCAGAGGGCTGAAGTGGGGCCTGGACCCCCACAGACCCACCCCTACACCTGGGTTTCTTTGTGCCTCAGTTTCCTTATTATAAAGTGGTCCAAAGACATGATCTTTCAGGACCATCTTTCAGATCAAAAAAACATGTAAGAAAGGACTTAGAACCGCATCAGCATAAATACATGAGCGTTGTGAACTCAGCGGACTAGGGTCCTCATGCCTCACATACTCCCAACATTTGTTGTTGTTATTGTTAAGTGCTGTCGAGTCAGTTCCAGCTCATAGTGACCCTGTATAGGATGTCTGAGGAGCGGCCGGTGAGTTTGAACTGCCGAACTTGTGGTCCAGTGCATTATCCTACAGCGTCACACCAGGACTCCACAAATGGTTAATGCACTGGACTGCTAGCCAAAGCATTGGAGGGACCTCAGAAGAAAGAACTGGCAATATACTTACAAAAATCTAGCCAATGAAAACCTGATGAAGCAGTTATACTGTGTATACACGGGATCGCTGCGAGGTGGAGCCCACTCCATGGCAACAGATTCCCGTCTTCCCAACGAAAAACCTAAGCAGTGGTTCAGGGACAGACTTGGTCTGTGGACTGGTCTCTAGAGTTGTTGATTTCTGGTCCACCCTGAAGCAGGGTGGGTGGGAGGGTGAGTGAGACTTCCTGGAAGTTGGAGTAGAGTGTCCTCTGTGAGTTTGTCCATGTTGGGGGTGTGACAAGGTCTTTGAGCAAACAGAAGGTTACTTTCATTGTCACACAGAGGTGACAGGTCTGGAACCATTGCTGGCCAGGTCACATCCTAAGAAATATTCTGAGCTTCTTCTTTCCAGCAGTGGCTCAAGACCCTATGGGAGGCTGATGGGTGAAAAACAAGTGAACACTCAGAAAGAAATATCTATTGTTGTTCAGTGCCATTGTGTCCATTACAACCCTGTATAGGGGTCTGAGACTGTACTCCCTCTTGAAAATTTGTAAGCCAGTCACTTCATGCCTTTATAGCCAATTTTAGGTAGCCAACGTCTAAGTTGCCCATCCCTATCAACCCTGTGTATAGGGGGGTTAGGACTGATACTTGATGTGAAGACTCCTTCCCTCTCAGTTGATATTTTGAGCTACTACATCCATAAGTTTAGGCCAAGTTTATCAAATTGTAGCAATTTACACTCCTTTCCTTTATTAAAACTTGTTGTTGTTTTTTATCATCCTCTAGTCAGGTACTGATCATCAAGCCATCAAGGCTAGGTGGACCGAGTACTATCTACAAGGTTGGGCATTCTTGTGCATCTCCCCTCACTTCATATTAGCTGGACCCTGAATATTAATTTAATACACAATAACTGCTCAGACACAATACGCCTCAGGCATAACCAAATACATTCCAAGATTCTGTTTTCAAAGTCTGAAGGTCTAGGACCACAATTTTATGGGACAACTGAGTTACTTCGAACAATATAACTCACAAAGTCCTAGTTCTGCACACTAATGAAGTGAGTAGTGTCTGGGGTCTTAAAGCTGCAAGCAGACAACTAAGATATAACATTGGGTCTCTACTCATCAGGAGTCAAAGAGTAAGATACAACATTGGGCCTCTACTCATCAGGAGTTAAAGAGTAAGAAGGTAACCAACATCACAGAAAAGAAACAAGTTTATAGGGCTGACAGTCTGCATGAGCTACACTCTCATCTCCCCTGAGACCAAAAGAACTAGATGGTGCCCAGCAACCACCAATGACTATTCTAACAGGGGTCACAATGGATGGACCTAGAAAGAACAGGAGGAAAATATAGAATGAAACGGAAATTGCTTTAAACTTCTGACTAATTGGATCAGTTGAGACCAAAGGATTCCCGGAGACTAAAACTATCCTGAGGTCATCTTTTCATGAAATAGCAGAATCACACACAAAAACATGGCATTGTGGGATAAAACACTGGACCATAAGGTTGGTTTGAATCATAAGGTCGGCAGTTCAAATTCATCAGCCGCTTCTTGGAAACTCTATACAGGGTCTCTCTAAGTCGGAACTGACTGGACAGCACTTAACAATCTCTGAGACTGGTGCTCTACTGAAAAACATCTGTAGGAGAAGAGAAGTGGGCAGGGAAACTAGAGTACTAGAGACAGAACAACCAGACATTTTTACTAAAAGCACAATAAAATATTATTAACAAATGTTTTCCTCCCCGAAGTCATGGGAGCCAGCCCCCCACCCCCACCCCCACCCCAAATGTCATTTTTCTGTCTTGGCTGAGTGTCCGTGCAGCTCTTGTAATCACTGGGCAGATCCTCCTGTTCCTCTTGTAGAACCACATTTGCCAGGACTTTTCCGATGCTTACTTGAACTGGGGTTTTGGCAGCCCAGCCTGGTGCATCTGGGAAAGCCATTAGTACACCTGGGTTTGGGCTCTTGGCACTTGGAATGCATCTTGCAATGTCCCCAAGAGCACAGAGTGGTCAGTTTGCTTCGATACTATACCCACGATGACTGGCACTGAGCTGGCACCCAGGAACTGGTGCTGAATGTTAACACTGCCACCTGCCCAGCCTAGTGGATATTCATGATATAATGTGCGCACTTATTGCCATGAATTCGGCTCTGACTCATATCGACCCTGTAAGACAGAATACAACTGCCCCGTAGGAGTTCCGGAGCTGTCATATTTACTGCAAGTTCAGCGGTTCAAGCTCACCAGTTGCTCCTTGGAAACCCTATACAGGATCACTATGAGTCAGAAGCGACTCAATGGCAATCTTTATGGAAGCAGGCTTCCTCATCTATGTCACCCTAATTTCAGAAGCGGAATATAAATATTTGTTATCTCTAGCTAGCTGGGAGGGGAATGTGCATGTCTGAAGGGTGGGGCAAAGTTCACCACCAGCAACCAGGCTAAGCAACAAGTGACTTTGAAAGAGGTCGGGTAAGATTTGCACCATAATGCGGAGATTGTGTCTGGAACTGTGTTTCCTCCCCCCACCCGCACCCCACCCCCAACCCCGGAGGCCCTCCTGGGAGCCCGCTGCCACAAATAGAACCAGCAGGCAGCAGAGGGAGGACGTAAAAAGGGCTAGCATAGCACACATTTCGTTCCCAGAGGACCGGCGCCCAGATGCGCTGGCTCCGTACGGCTTTGCGCATTCCACGCGCGTGGGGAGCTCAGCGTCACCTCGCAAGCCCGCTTCGCAGCGCTCTACCCCCGCCCCCTCGCCATTGGCTGCAAAGGCCCAGCGCCTGGCAAGCCAGCACCAAGTTTGTCCCTCCCCCGGTACTCAGGCGGTGGGAGAGGGTGGGAGGTCGGAGCTGGCAGCGTCTCCAGGCTCCCGTCCTCATTGCCCTTCACCCTCCCCATCCCGCGCAGACACCTCCGACACCTGTTGAAGTGTGCCCCCGAGCTGACCTGCTCAACTTCTTTCTCCCTAACTTTGCATTCTGACATACCTGGGACAAGTTTCTCCCCCACCCCTCACCAGGTCCCCCTGAGGCTCGCAGCCCCCAGCCCGGACAGTCCCGGGGAGGGGAGGCCTCGCCCACGTGGCACAGGCCGGCCAGGCACTTCCAGAGCCTCAGTCCCTAAGTGCACGCGCCCGGAAAAGGAGCCCGCCGGGTGACCTTGGGAAGCCCTACAGTGCTCTGCCTCAGTTTCCCCGCTAGTCCTGCGGGTCGAAGGCACTAGGTGGGGGACACCGCCGTGCGCCCCGCCCCTGCACGCGGCCAATCGGGCGCCGCCGTACGGGGGTGTGTCCGCCAGGCCGGGGGTGGGGCTTCCGGGCG
>NW_006408615.1:5001662-5083391 GCF_000296735.1 Chrysochloris asiatica | reverse complement strand
GCGGCGCGGTGGCAGCAGCGGCTGAGGCTCAGGTGCCCGGGGTTTGGGGCGCGGGAAGCGGGAAGCGGGGTCGGCGGAGGGCGCGGCGCATGCGCGCGGGGGCGGCCTCGGGCGGGGACCCCAGCCCCGAGCGCCCATCTGGGCCTCGTCCTGAATGCCGGGGCCGAGTTTCCTAGTTTACAAGGAGCGGGGGCTCCGCAGAGGTCTTGGTGTTGTAGACCTGGGGGCTTCCCTGAAACCCCTGAGGCGGGTAACCTGGCAGATCGACCAGCAGCCTCGCAGGGCAAGTGCGCGCACTGGGTTCTCGGAAGAAACTCCCGATGCCTTTGCGCCCGGCCGCGGGCTGTATTGAAGGAACGGTCCCGCAGCGCCCTTCGCGGCCCGGGACAGGCGCTGCTGCGGGCACAGGGCGGGTTGGTTTCTGCGAAGGCCGCGCCAGGACCCTCTGAACCCGGGCCTCTACGCACCTTGGCCCGTCGGGCTTGGTGGTTTGGGGCCAACAGAGCAGCCGTTCAGCTCCATGCCCACCCCGATGCAGGGGGCATCAACTTAGCCCAGCTTTGCTTGCCTTGGGAAAGTGTGCCCTAAATGTCGTGATGGTTGTATAGAGTCTTGGGCTTTGAAGGGCGCTATGGGACCTGGGGGAGCGCAGTGGCTCTGTAGGGTAAGCACTGGACTGTGAACCCCAGGGTTAGTGGTTCGAGCCCACCAGTCACTCATTTGGAGAACGATGAGACTTTCTGCTCAAAGATTTACAGCCTCGAAAAACCTTATCTATACAAGGCTCCTTATCTATACAAGGCTCCTTATTCGAGGGCACTTAACAACAACATTGGGGCTGCACACACCCCCTCCAGCTTCAGCTCTAACCCCAGCCCCCAAAAGAAACCAGGGAACCTCCCCTGTCCCAGCCCACAGGGCTGCCCGAGGAACTGAGTGTGAAGGAGGAGGGATAAGAGGCTTTCCTGGAAATGACCCTGTGACAGACACCACATCCTTTGCAGGAGGCAGCGGTCAGGTCATGGTGACTTACAAGGTGATGAGAGTTGGGGGGATTCCAGAAAACTTACCGTAATCATTCTCTACCTTACGTTCTTGCTGCCAAGGCTGAAGTTAAAGGCCCTGTCTTCTTCCCTGTGAAGTAACAGTTGTGACAAGACACCCTCCAAACCAAGACCTTGTCATCATAGGTAAGTGGCCGATGGCATTTACAAGTGTTTCCAAGTTGAGACAGTTAAGTGTTGACGTCTGCCAACCAGCAATTTGATGGTTAATTATTATTATTATTATTACTTTACGAAGCAACTCCAAATATGTGTTCAGTACTTCTCTGGAAGATCAATTTGGATGTATTTTATTGTAAAGTTCTGGGTTCATATGTCAAGTTTCCGGAGGAACTTTGTTACTTTGTAGAGATGGTAACTTGGAACAATGCTGACTTCATGGATGGTTATGTTATAGATACTACTACAGAGCAGTAAATGGGCTCTTGGGGTGGCACTGGATAGCACACCACAAGGTCAGCAGTTCAAATCCACCAGCTGCTCCTTGGAAACCCTGTACAAGGTGGCTGTGGCCGGAACTGACTTGATTGCACTTAAAACAACAAGAAAGGAAACAGTAAGAAAGTTAGAAAACCGCCATCGGTCAGATGACGAAGCAGACAGGTGGTACAGATTCGTGTACTGTTGTCTGTGGGAGACTGGATACACCTCATGTTTTACACATCTTTGAATCCGGAGTAAATTAACTCATGGTAAAAGAGAGAGAGAAAAAATAATTCCTTTCTTTTGCCACATCCTAAACATACAATAAGAGACATTCCATAATCACAAAATTCTTCTTTTCATTAGCCCATGCTTGCCAGACCTGTACATAGAATTTAAGTAACCTAATCCTCGTCTTTTTCCGTGCCACCATCGTGACCCTGTGTGTGTGAAAAGGTATGATATTAATGATGAAGAGGGTGGGTGTTGAAGTTTTGAAGGGCTGGCTTGTTTTCTGGGACGTTTAAACTTGTTTGGTTGTATCCTGTCAGAGGATGTGGCCGGTGTAATTTCTGCTTTTTTGGAATCTGAGGTCCCTTTACTTTTATTTCCGTTTTGGGAGCTTGATGGAGTGTCCGTTTTGAAAGTGTTCCACTGATGTTTCCAAAAAAGGGGCACAGCTCCTGTTTGTAGGGTAGACATTTGATCAAACAACTGTTTGACTCTTACTCATTACAAAATCGAGCTAGATTAACTCTAAGGTAATGTGATTTGAGAAAATCAAGTGAAGAATTTTAATTGACAACTGGGAGTTCCAGGCTCTTTGAAGCCAAGAAGGGAAAGCCCTAAATGGACCGTGTTTAAAGGAACCTGAGTTGGTGGTTGTAGGGAGCATTCTATATGTGACTGATGGGGCTCTCTGTTCCCCTGACCTGATCCTTGTTTGGATATGGAACCTCTCTTTGTGTCTTAGACCCTGTGATTGTGTAGCATCTTCTCCTGATGCTACCACAGTACTGTGGAAGAGCCGGCACTGCGCTTTATCATCTGCCTTTGTTTTCAGGTCAGCTAGTAGTAAAAGTAACTGAAGGTTTGGGTTTACAGCAGAAGGTAACTTGATCCACTGGAAAAGGTATTAGATCATTTAGCACCAGATTTGGATTTCTAGGCCCTGACGGTCACCTGCTAGGCCTCCTGGGACCTTTGCCCACCTTTCCAAACTGCTGTTTTCTCTTCAGAAAATAGTTCCTCGTGGACGAGGTTGTGAAGCTCAGCAATTGAGCTTACGCAGAGCCTCTTTTTAAAGTGTAAAAAAACTGTGCCCAGATACCTTTGTGATTTATTTGCTCCGTGTGTTTTATGATTTTTCTAAGGCTTTTGGAAAGACAACACCCGCTTTTGTACACAAAGTTTTCATTTCCAAGTAGAGAGGAAGAGTTCTGTCCCTGTAGCATCCAATGTGATGTCTGTTTCTTTCGACTGTTAGGTGATGTTACTTTTGTGGTTGTCTGTACTCAGGTGTATCTAGGTTACATTGAGACCCTAGCAAAGGGTTGTTCCTTATTCTGGTTGGGGGGGGGTCAGGCTCAGTGAGTGGAAGTGCCTCAGACAGCGCCCTCTCCAGCCTTTGTTAGGTACTGCTTTGCCTCAGAGCTCATAGTTTGCCCAACTGTGCAGGAGCGTGACCCACGATCGACTGCCGTGCCGTCCACTCATTTCTGCTCTACCTGTGCTTTTGACTCCATTTAGGATCAGTTGCCGGTGAATTAGCGCTGATTCGTGGCAATCTTGTGTGACGACAGAATAAAAGACTCTCCAACGCTGTGCCTTTTTTGTGATTGTTGGTATGTCTGAGTATACTTTGTCGCTGTTGTTGCGTGTCATCAGGTTGGTGTTTACACCTAATGACCCCCATGTGACAGAGAACAACCACCCCTTAGGGTTTCCTGGGCTGTCATCATTACAGAAATGGATTGCCAGATCTTTCTTCTGAGGACCCACTGGGTGGATTTCAACCACCAAGTTTCCAGGTAATAACTGAGTTCTTAACCATTGCACCACCAGTAGATACTTGTAAGCATTCAGGGAATATAAGTAAAGGACGAACAGAATTGAATTCAGCAAGGATTTACTGATGGGTCTCTGTTCTCAATTCAAGTACTCAAATATGTGGCGCTGTGGGTTAATGCGCCAGACTGCAAAGCCGTTTGAACTGCAAGGTTGGCGGTTCAAGCTCACTAGCTCCTCCTCAGAAACCCTATATGTACAGGGTCGTTGTGGGTCGGAACCGACTCGATGGCACTTCACAATAACAACAGCTCAGATATGGGTGGGGTTGGCTGAGGCCAGACCCTCCCACCCCAGCAGGATCTCCCCTCATACCTGCCCAGTCTGCAGTCCATTCTTTGTCGGCATATCTGCACATGCCACACTGGGCTCCCACCCTCCTGTTGCAGTGGTGTCTCATGAAGGTGGTGGCTGTCGTGGATGTTAGATTGATGGTGTGTCAAATGAGATGGCTTGAGACTCTCACCAAATTGTTGTTGTTGTCACGTGCCATGGAGACGGTTCCGACTCATAGCGACCCTGTACAGGGTTTCCGAGGCTGTAAATCTTTACAGGAGTAGAAAGCCTCATCTTTCTCCCGCGGAACAGCTGGTAGTTTTGAAAGGCTGACTGCGAAGTTCGCAGCCCGATTCCTAACCACTACACTACCAGAGCTCCTTCTCACCAAATTAAGATGCTGTTTCTTGCTGCAAGATCATGGGTTTGATCTTTGAAAATTGCCTCTGCCATCCTCCCCCACCACAACCAGGCAGTTCCAACTCCCAGCGACCCCATTGGGCAGCCTCACAGAGCTGCAGTCTTTACAGAAGCAGACTGTCTCATCTGTCTCTCCTAGAGAAGCTGGTAGGTTCGAACTGCCTACCTTCCAGTTCGCAGCCCAGCACTTAACCCACTGTGCCACCAGGGCTCCTTAACAACTGTCTTAGTAGGGAAGAAACCCCGCCCCCTCAAAATCAAAATAATGGTCATCGAGTCCATTCCTCCTCCTAGGGAGCCATATGTTACAGAGTAGAACTGCCCCATAGGATTTTCTTGGACTGTAATCCTCGAGTCAGAACCGACTTGAAGGCTCTGAACAACAGCAGCAGCCAGAACAATCCTTACCAGAAGCAAATTGCCAGGACTTTCTTTCGCAGTACTGCTAGGTGGGTTCAAGCATCAACCTTTTGATTAGTGTTGTTGTTCAGTGCCATTGAGTCGGTTCTGACTCATAGCAACCCTGTAATAGGGTTTCCAAGGAGTGACTTGGTGAACTTGAACCTCAGACCTTGTGGTTCAAACTGACCTTGCAGTCCAACACACTAGCCCACAGCGTCACCCCCGACTCTTTTGATTAGCAGTCGATTGCAAACCACTTGTGCCATCCAGGGGGCCTCATAGGAGAAAGAAAGGGAGATTGGGAATGCGTGGATTTCAGTTTACTAGTGACCTGTTCCCTCCTTAACTGTATAGGTAAGATGTGCACAGGAGAAGATTGAAGCAAACAATGATTAAATATCTACATGATGCCACGGGTTAGGCATCAGTCTGCTGTTCAGCGGTTCAAACCCACCAGCATCTCCTTGGGAGAAAGATGAGGCCTACCCTCTTGGAAGCCCTATAGGGGGGTTGCTCTGAGTCAGAATCAACTCAGTGGCTGTGGGCGGGTGTCCAAGTACACAGTAGTCCCCAGACTGCTAGTACTGTCTTCCATTCTGAGAGATTTGCCAGGAAGGAGGAATGATGGTATCTGTTTGCTTGTTTTACACTTTCAACTTTAAAGCCCATAAATAAACCCTCGAGAGAGTATTGCTTTGAACATGACCAATTTGCCTCCGAGTTAATGAAGCTTTGTAGGAACAGTTTGAAATGATAATTTACTTGAGTAAATAATATAGTCCCTTTTAGATTTTCATTTTCCAGAGTGTGTGAAGCCTCCACTTGTCCTGCTTCTTGCTGTTGTTAGGTGTCGTCAAGTCAGTATTGACTCATAGCGACCTTATACACAACAGAACAAAACACTGCCCAGTCCTGCGCCAACCTCACAATCGTTGCTATGCTTGAGCCCAATGCTGCTGCCACTGTGCTAGTTTGTCTCTCTGGGGGGTCTTCCTCTTTTTTGGTGACCCTCCACTTTACCAAACATGATGTCCTTCTCCAGGGACTGGTTCCTCCTGATATAGGGCTGAAGTATGAGAGACAAAGTCTGGCCATCCTGGCCTCCAGGGAACATTCTGGCTGTACTTCTTCCAGCACAAATTGGTTCTTCTGGCAGTCCATGGTACTTTCACTATTTTCCTCCAACACCGCGTAATTTAAACGCATCATTTCTTCTACGGTCTTCTTTATTCACTGTCCAAATGAGTTGTCCGGCAACCTTTCCTCAGTCAGTAAGTCCGGGAGTCTGTAATAATCAGAATAAGGTGACGTATCATCAACCAACCAAGCTAGAGTCAGAGTAGCCCAGTTATTTAAAAATCAACCCATGAATACATTCCTTCCAGAATATTCCAGGTCAGCAGTTTGCCCTATGTGAGAGTTTAAGTCATATTTGCAACAAAGAGACATGGCGTCAGGGTCAAAGTCTTGACCTGAAGGTCAGTTTTCATGTATTACCTCTACGTTCAATAAAGTGATTTTATTTCGAAGTGTTGTTGTTAAGTGATGTCAAACTGGTTCTGACTCACAGCAATCCTGTATAGAGTTTCTGAGGCTGTAGATCTTTCTCCCATGGAACAGCTGGTGGGCTCGAACTGCTGACCTTGTGGTTTGAGATTCAGTGCTTATTGTGCAGAGCCACGGTGCTTCCTTTATGGAACAAGCTACTGAGATCCACAGCCTCACAGCCCAAGGCAGCTCTTGCCCTGGGTCTGGGATTATGAGTCAATGTGGTAAATTTCACACGCCAATCTCATTTTGATCTCGCTCTGTGGTAAATCTTGATCATTGGGTGTGTTGTTCAGTGTTGTTGTGTGGGTTCCGGCTCTTAGCAACCCTGTACGATTCCTGATGTGCATGTAGGATAAGCACTGGACTGATAACCACAGGTTGGCGGTTCAGATCAACCCGCTACTTCTTGGAAACCCTATACAGGGTCACTGTGAGCCAGAACATACTCAACGGCACTTAACAACACTAACAGCGACATAGGGTTTCCGAGGAGCAGCTGGTGGGCTTGAACTGCCAACCTTGTAGTTAGCCAGCCAGTGCTTATCCTACAGCGCCACACCAGGGCTCCAATAATTGGGTCAGTTGCTGCCTATTTTACCACTTTCTAGTTCTCTGACATTCTGTGTGTTGGGACTGGGGTTAACTTGAGTGGCACTTACAGAAACGTTTGGGAATGTCAGCTCTGATTTAAGATAAACCATCTCTCACTGTGTGAAAGTTAATTTGCAGTAGAATCAAACAGGGCAGTATTGGGTCAGGGGTTGCCGTACCCTTGGACTTTAGGATCAGTGAGGGAAGGATTTGACTTGGGTATCAAGATTGGGTACCTAAAGGGTTGCCTCGTAGGGGCCATCGGCTCCCGCCTCTGCCCAGTGCGGCTGTAGACCTAACCTGCAGGTGAGCTGTTTGTCAGTACAGGATTCCACACTCCTCTTTGCTGACAGAGCCTCACTTTTTCATACCGTTTGACACCTCTATGGTGGGGTGGTCTGTTTTTGTAATTTGACACCAACAGCAGTAGACTAGTTTCCTTCACGGAAAACGGTATCAAAAAGTGACTCCACGGCACAAAACAACAATGGTGGGGTGAGTAGAAAGGATGGTGGTCCAACCTGAAGGCAGTATTCCATGTCACGGGACTGTTGGGGTAGAATTTGTTGAGACACTGGTGCCGTCACCTGCAGTCTCCTCACAATGATAAAACAGCAACACTAGTCAATAAGCCAGCAGAAGGTTTTAGAGTCAGTGAGCACGACTTCAGAGGTGGGTTGTTTTTGTAAAGTTCAGCTGAGCAAAGCTGGTGGCAATCCGAGATTCATGGCGAACCAAAGGTTAAGAAGGCAGCTTTGCAAAACAAGACGCAGGTACTGGGCGGGGATGAGGCCGGGGTACCGAAAAGGCATTTGAAGCGATTGATCCTTGAGAGTAGAGACCAGTACCACAGGGTTAAAAGAAACCGAGAGACAAGTGGTAGCAAGAATGTGGGGGTGGACGTGTTGGTGCCTAGAGCGGTTGCCCAAACCAGAGAAGGAGAATTCTAAGGAAAGCGCAGGTGAGGCAAAGGTGGTTCACACACCTCAAGGTGGGGGCTGGGGGTGTGGGGAGCATGGAAGGAGATGGAGTTGTCAAACTAATTACAGGTGGTGAGGGCAGTACTGCTGACCCTCTGCTGGCATTTCCAAGTCACAGTGACCCCACGAGTCACAGTGACCCCACGAGTCACAGAGTCAAACTGAGCTCCAGGGGTCCTGTGAGCTGTAATCTTTATGAAAGCAGAACATTGCCAGGTCTATGTTCCCCGTGATCCACCGACCTTTAGTTCATGTTGTCTGTTGTCGTTGGTGTTAAGTGCTGTGGAGTCGAGGTAAACGCATGCCATTTGGATCACCCAGGGACCCAGACCATCTGCTGAACCACCCTCAAAACCAGAGATCATAATGAGCAGAGAAGCAGTAGGTTGTAAAGGGTCCATGATAGTAAGGTTGATCAAAAAAGACAGGTTGCAGGTTCTGGCTAAAGATGACAGGAGACAGTGACCGGAGGAGCGTTTCCATAGGACGCTTTAAAATAAAAGCAGGAAGCATTCATTCCAGAAACTTTGCAGGTGCGGTAGTTGCACACGCAGCTGTTAACCCAAAGGTGGGCAGTTCAGACCTACCCAGGAGAGACACCTGGTAGTCTGCCCCTGTAAAATGACAGCGTAGGAATCCCCATGGGGCAGTTGTCCTCTGTCCCATGAGGACGTTGTTGTTGTTATGTGTTGTGGAGTCGGTTCCGACTCATAGCAACCCTGTACAGGGTTCCCAAGGCTGTAAATCTTTACGGGAGCAGAAAGCCTCATCTTTCTCCTGTGGAACGGCTGGTAGTTTTGAACTGCTGACCTTGTGGTTCACAGCCCGATTCGTAACCACTGCGCTACCAGAACTATGCCTAGCACCAGGCAATCCACAATCACCTTGTTTACTCCTCACCTCGTGCCTATCAACCAGATTATTTGTTGTTGTTGTTATGTGCCGTGGAGTCGGTTCCGACTCATAGCAACCCTGTACAGGGTTCCCAAGGCTGTAAATCTTTACGGGAGCAGAAAGCCTCATCTTTCCCCTGTGGAATGGCTGGTAGTTTCGAACTGCTGACCTTGTGGTTCGCAGCCCAATTCGTAACCACTACGCTACCAGAGCTCCTTCATGGGGTCATTAGGAGTCGAAAACAACTCGGTGGTATCCAAGAGCAAATTGTTCAAAGTCCCAGCTTTGTGTATGCTCTTACAGCTCAAAGCAGATTCAGTAGGATGCCATATAAGAAGACATGGATACGGTATTTTCCTTCCACCCTGGAAACCTATACACTTCCCACCCCCACCCCCCTTTATTCCATTCTCTTTGCTTAGATGAATCTAACAAAGTTAGTGTCTGGGTCAGAAGTCTAAATGAAGGTGAATGTTTAACCACAGCCAAGGACAACTGATAATCTTTAATAGTAATAGGGCGCAAGGCTTAAAAGAAGAGAAAGAAGAAAAGAAAGGCTTAAAAGAAGAGAAAGAAGACTCCGGAAGGGATGAAAAGACCAACCACATGATCCAGTAGATCCCTGGCAGAAGAACTTACTAACCAGGATATACTCAGTCACTTCTTTTGGACTGAATGACCCTGTGTGGGCTTTCCTCGTAGAAGAAATTGTCTTGCAGGTATATCAGATAGGGACACACCAGTTGAGTTGTCGTACTTGATGTGGTCCCTTCAAGAATGAAATGTCTGGAAGACAAGAGCAGACAGATACAAAATCTGAGCCTAGTTAGTCAAGGACTTTGTTTTAAGGGATGAAAGACATAATTCTAACCAGAATCAAACACATCCATTCTCCCTGTTGGTCTAAATTTTTGTTGTTGAGTGCTATCGAGTTTATTCTGGCTCATGGTGACCCCTTAGAACGGTTGAACAGCCCCATAGGGTTTTTTAGGCTGTCATCTTTATAGGAGCAGATCCTCGTCTGACTCCCGCAGAGGGATTTGAAACTGCAGCGGGCGGTCGAGCGCTTAAGCACCAAGCCACTAGGACTCCTTCCCAGAGCGCCACCTTCACGTTTATGCTGATGAAGGTGACTTGCATATGGGCCCAACAGGCAGGTGTTCATTTTGTAATTGTGCCTACGTTCCTGGGCTCTGCCTCTTCCTGTGTTCCCTTTTACTCTCTGCTGTTACCTGGATCTGCCTGCCTCGTCCCGCCCCTTGTGGCCACTGTACTTTGTCACCTCTTTGGTGAGCTCTGTGTTCCACACCCATCTGGCCTCTCCTAAGCTCATCTGGGTCCCGCCCCCTGAGCTGGCCCGCCTGGCCTCTGTCTCCTGGCTCCCTCCCTGGCCTGCGGAAGGACCATAGAAACTGCTCTTGGGTTTCCTCGTCTGTAGACGGTGGATACCGCAGCTTTCCTTGAGCTGGCGCACCTGGCGTGTAGTGAGAACTCTGTCAATGTTATCTGCTTAGTTCCGACTCTCCAGCCTTGATACTGATTCATCCAGCTGATGTCTGTCAATCGATGATGTCAGTGGTGAGTCAGGGAGGCGTGGCCCTGAACCCCCTGCACCAACACCCTCTCCAGCACTTGTGCCGGGAACCATCTGCCTTTCCTGAATCCTCGCTCTACCCTCCCTCCCCGCCCCCCAACCCAGCAATCCTTGTGATCTCGGCTTGAATGGTTTTTCTTAGACTGGGTTTTCTGCTTGCAATTGCTTATAATGTGTAGCACTTAAGATTAGGTGATGGTTTGATTGGATCCTGGCCCCACACAGATCCTCCAGGAGGTGGGGACACAGTTGCCTGGTCACTGGAATTCACCAGAATTGCCCACCCAGTGCCTGCCACCAGCAGTGCTTCATGCTGGCTCCACACTTGTCCTCCCTGGGGGCTCCATTCAGTTTGAGATGGCTTCAAGACTCAGTCAGACACCACCTCCTTTAAGAAGTCTTGCTTGATCCCACCCCTAAACTAGCTGCAAGATTTGGGACCACTGACACCGTGGTGTACTTTGACCCACCTGCCTTCACTTCTGCAGCTTGATAAGAGTGTTCATCATTTCTTCAGTCATTCGCTCATTCATTCATTCATTCATTCACTCAACCAATATTTACAGATCCAGGAATTCCCGGGATGGTGTACATAGTTAAGGGCTCGGCTACTAACTGAAAGATTGGAGACTTGAGTCTGCTCTGAGGTGCATCGGAAGAAAGGATTGGCGATCTCCTTTGGAAAGCTCACCCATTGAAAACCTTAGGGAGCACAGTGCTACTTTGACAGGCCAGGAGTTGGAGCTGGGTATTTTTTACTGGGTGCTGAGGACGGTGGTGTGAAGCCGTGCCCTGTGTGAGGAGTTTCCGTTCTAGGCTAGGAGCAGAGGGAGAAGGAAAACAAGCCTCATGCTAAAGTGTGGTGTGGTACCCCTCACTAGCTGCAGGAACTTCTGAAGGCTACCCTTCCCCAACATCCTGCGTGGCAGCGGTGACCCCTCTGTGATTCCAGTGTGACTCCACAGTATGTTTGTCTCTAACACTTGGGGTTTGGGAACCAAACTGGGGGAGAGGAAAAGAGCGAAAGGAAGTCAGCCAGGACGTTGGAAAGCCTATTTTAGTTGCTCTGAAAGTACTCACGGTACAATATTGACCCACTTGTGCCAGGAGAGTTTAAATCACAGGTGATGATTAACATTCATCTTGTCTCTAATGACTTTAATCAAGTGGCGGTGTTCTCGTTGCTGCCAGAAAGTTCTAGCATTGAAGCAAACAAGGGCTCCACCTCTGGTTCTATCAGTATCAAATGTGGTCATTGTGCCCTGAAGCGTAAAATA
Source organism: Chrysochloris asiatica (assembly GCF_000296735.1). Taxonomy (NCBI): domain Eukaryota; kingdom Metazoa; phylum Chordata; class Mammalia; order Afrosoricida; family Chrysochloridae; genus Chrysochloris; species Chrysochloris asiatica. The sequence goes on along the minus strand of NW_006408615.1, from coordinate 5,071,852 downwards.
AAGAGGGGGCTATTAGCGGTACTCCATTTGGTTCCAAAGAGATGAGTGAGGCCGATTCTTCCCTACACAAATGGAAGGGTGTCATCAAACCACCTTTGCCAGGACGGTAGAAAATTGGTGATAGGCATGTGTTGGGTTACAGCAAGTGGTGGGGAGGAGGAGCTAAGCTGGCTCCCCATGCCCCTCTCCGCCCTCCTTGTGGGTTTAATGATGTGCCGCATCAGCGTCCAATACCATACTCCTCATTTTCTTTGTCTCTGCTTTTTATCCTTTTATATTTCCTTAGGCGCTCTGGTAGCATAGTGGTTAAGAGTTGGGCTGCTAACCTCAAAGTCAGCAGTTCAAAACTACCCACAATCTCATGGGAAAAAGATGCTTTACAGCCTCCGAGACCCTATGCAGGGTTGCTATGAGTCGGAACCAACTCCACGGCACACCATTACCACCACCATTTTTTCCTTCTTGTAAATTTTTTCCGTCTTATAAGGAACCTGTAAGGTCTAGTGATAGCAATAGTACACTCACACACACAACAGTTGTGAGGCTGGCATAGGACCAGGCAGTGTGTCTCTCTGTTCCGCGTGGTACAACAGTAGGACAGAGGAGGCCTGCTTTCAGAGTTTCCAAGGTTGACAACCTTAACAGATGCGGGCTGGCTCACCTTTCTCCCTCAGAGTGGCCACTTGGTTCGAACTCCCAACCTTGCAGTTGACAGCCCAGTGTCTAACCCATTGCTCTACCAGGATTCCTGTATAAAATATATAGATTGAAGTAGATAGTCCAGTTATGTTACTTTCTAAGAGATCCCCTAGAAACTGGGTAAGGCAGGTGGGCTCCAGTTTGTTTGTTTGTTTTTATGGGAAGTTTGTTAATTGCTGTTCAGTCACTTCTGACTCGGTTCCCGTGAACTGGCTGCTGGATTTAAACCGCCGACCTTGCAGTGTAAACCAGCCTGGTGGTCTAGTGCTAATCCTGCAACGCCACCCCAGGACGCCTGCAGGAGGGTAGTTTACTGAGCAGTAATTTACACAGAACAAAATTCATCTTTTTTTTGAGTGTATAATTCTGTGGGTTTTGGAACACATAGACCATCTGTGTTTCCTCGCTGGTAGTCAGGTGTGGGGTGGGGGCAGTCATTCCTGGCTTCTGGGGCAGACCTACATTGCATCTTCATGTAAAGAAAACAAAAATCCTCACCACTGGACCAATAAACAGCACGCTTATCATTGGAGAAAAGATTGAAGTTGTCAAGGACTTCATTCTTCTTGGATCAACCATCAACACTCATGGAAGCAGCAGTGAAGAAATCACAGGACGTATTGCATTAGGCGAATCTGCTGCACGAGACCTCTGTAAAGTATCCTAGAGCAAAAAGATAACAGTTTGATGATTAACGCTAACCCACGCCATGGTATTTTCAGTGATCTCGTATGAATGTGAAAATTGAACAGTGAATAATAAGAAAGACCATAGAAGAATTGATGCATTTGAATTATGTTGTGGTATCAGAGGAGAATGTTGAAAGTATCATGGACTGCCAGAAGAACAAGCTGATTTGTGTTGGAAGAAGTACAGCCAGAGTTGCTCCTTAGAAGCCTGGATGACAAGACTTCACCTCTCAGACTTGAGACCTACTATGATCAGGAAGGACCAGTTCCTGGAGAAGGACGTCATCCTTGATAGAGTGGAGGGTCAGCGAAAACGAGGAAGAGCCCAATGAATGGACTGGCACAGTTGTGAGGTTGGCACAGGACAAGGTGGTGTTTCATTCTGTTGTGTACAGGGTCACTATGAATTGGAGTCAACTTGACGGCATGTAACAATAACAGTCACACCTTCAAGGCCCCTTTGCCTTAGGAAGTTAATATTAACAGGTTCCAAGAACAAGGCAGGGGGAACCTGGCGGTGGGAGGAGGGTCTTCAGCTGGTTCCCGCCTTCCTGGAATTTCTGGAAAGAGCCCATGTGGTGCTGTGGATTAGGCAGTGGACTGGTAACCACAAGGTCAGTTGTTCAAACCCACCAGCTGCTCTACAGGAGAAAGACGAGACTGCTCTTGTAAAGATGAACAGCCTCAGAAACTCTCTGTCAGGTCGTTCGTTCTCAGTCAGAATTGTTACCATGGTGGTGGGTTTGCTTTTTCTGGTGGAAATTTACAGGCTAACCAGGTGTCGTCAGTTTCTATTCTTGGTGCCCCCATGTGTGTCAGAGTAGAGCTGTGCTCCACAGGGTTCTCCTGGTTGTCATCTTTCAGAAGCACATTGCTCAGCCTTTTGTTCCTAAGAAGCTCTGGGTGGGTTTGAACCACCAATCTTATGGTTAGTAACTGAGCACTTAAGTGTCTGTGCCACCCAAGACCCCAAATCCATTGCTGTTAAGTCCATTCCCACTCATAGTAACCCTATAGGATAGAGGACCACCTCCTCAGAGGGTTTCCAAAGCTTTCATCTTTACAGAAGCAGGTGACCATACCTGTCTCTTGGGGAGCGGCTGATGGGTTTGAACTGCTGACCTTTCAGTTAGCAGCCCAACGCTTCACCCAGTGCACCATCAGACCTCCTTCCCAGGGACCCCAGAGATTCCATTTCTGTCGTCCAGTAGAAGTCAGTCCTTGCTCAAGGAGGCACAGGGCGTTGACGTGCTTAATGTCCTGGTCATCCTTGGACAGGGAGCGTGTTGAGTGTCCTGCTGTGTCAGTTGAGGACAAATTCATAACATCTGAAGTCACTCTAAAGAACCAACAGATCTGTGTTGGAAGAAGTGCAGCCAGAGTGCTCCTTGGAGGCCAAGATGGCCAGACTTCGTCTCTCATACTTCGGACATATTGTCAGGAGGGAGCAGTCACTGGAGAAGGATATCATGTTTGGTAAGGTGGAGGGTCAGAGAAAAAGAGGAAGACCCCCAGTGAGATGGATTGGCCAAGTGGCAGCATCAATGGGCTCAAGCGTGGCAACGATAGTGAGGTTGGCCCAGGATCGGGCAGTGTTTCGTTCTGTTGTGCATAAGTTGCTATGGGCCGGTACCAACTCGATGGCACCTAACAACAACAACAACAAAGTAACTCTGTCCAGAAGGCGCTGCTGGCTGAGGTGGGGCTGGCAATACCATCGCAAGCATAGAGGGACGATGCGTATGAAGCTGGCCAGTGAGTGGCAGAGCCTGGTGGTGCCCACTCCCCCTCCACGAGGCTGGTGCCCAGGGGTACGGTGTGTGAGTAGGGAGGGCAGACACTGGGCCCGAGGGACCCTCACAGTCCCATTCATTCCGACTCATCGCCACCCTGCAGGACTGAGCTGAACTGTCTCATAGCGTTTCCAAGGCTGGAGACTTTCTAGAAGCAGATTGCCTCAGAGCCGCTGGTGGGTTCAAACCGGTAACCTTTCAGTCAGCAGTCAAGCGCTTAACCACTGTGCCACCAGGGCTCCTTTCATAGGTAAGAAGGACATCCTAAGTGTTCTGTGTCCCCCACATGGAGAGGCCTTCCCTGGGCCCCTTATTAAAAAGTACAGTCCCTGCCCCACCCACACACCCACTGCCATGGAGTCCATTCCAGGAGACTGCCTCATCCTCCTTCAGAGCAGCTGGGGAGTTCCAACCACAGACCTTTTCATTAACAGCTGAGAGCTTAACTACTGCACCACCAGGGCAGGGCGCCATCCCCATGACCTCCTAACATACCCTAGATGTTGTCTGTCTCTGCCTCCCCTTCCTAGATTGGCACTTCATGAAGGCAGGGATATTTGTGTCTCGTTCAGTCTTAGGTCCTTAGCGATTGGGATGTGGCCTAGCAAACATTTACCAGTTTGGCCAAGCCAGTTCAGACTCATGGTGTCTCCGTGTGTGTGTCAGAGTAGAACTGTGCCCCACAGAGTTCTCAGTGGATGATTTTTCATAAGTAGATCCCACTCATGTTGCCTACATGTGTGTCAGAGTAGAACTGTGCCCCTCAGGGTTCTCAGTGGATGAATTATCTTAAGTAGACTCCAAACCTCATTTCCAAGGTGCCTCTGGTTGGACCCAAATCTTCAACTTTTCAGTTAGCAGCCCAGTGTGTTACTCATATACAAGACCTGGGACTCCGGCTTTACAAGGGACAAACTTAAGATTACCTATTGAGGGAATGAAGCAATTTAAACCTTTGTGCTTGTTGAAAACATGATTTTTTTTCTCTTCTGCAACATTATCAGCATTTCAGTTAGCGAGTTACTGTTTTAGCAGTATTGGTTAGATGGGTGGAACCCTTGAAGAAGAGAAATTTGAGACCCCAGAATTCAAACTCATTGCCACTGAGTTGATTCTGACTCCTAGCGACCCCATGTGTTAGAAAGTAAAACTACTCCATTGGGTTTTCTTGGCTGTGATCTTACGGAAGCAGATGTCCAGGTCTTTCTTCTGTGGTGTTGCTGGGTGGGTTCTCAATGCCTCCCTTCAAGTTCGTAGCTGAAAGCAGACCCTTTACTCCACCCAAGGATCTCTCAGTTGTCTCACTTGAGTTAAATAACACCGGCCTCCCAATATAGTTCACATTTCCATTACCACAGCATGTTAACGATGAGTAATTGCATAAGATAAAAATATTGCTCCTAGATCTTCCGTCCACCAATGACTGCTTAAATAACAGATGTGCCTCATGATCAGTGACCCATAGTCCGCCTGTGACAAGTGTCTGCACATGTGTTCTATACAGTCCCTGCGCGGACAGCAATGGGGACATTGTGTTGATTCTTTGTCGTCCTGTGATAAACCCGCTTGGCACTGTACAAAAATGGAGAATCTAAAGGGAATTGGCCAATGAAGAGACCGTGCAGGGTGATCGTACCCACTGCCACCGAGTCAATGCCAACTCCTGCCGTTCCTGTAGGACAGAGGACAGCTGCCGTGGGTTTTACAGAAGCAGAACGGGGCCATGGGTTTTACAGAAGCAGAACGGGGCCATGGGTTTTACAGAAGCAAATCGGGGCCATGGGTTTTACAGAAGCAAATCGGGAGTCCTTTTTTCTCTTGGAGCCACTGGCGCATTCAAACTGCTCACCTTTTGGTTAGCAGCCAAGTGCTTTGATTCAGGGCTTCTAAATCAAATGCACATGGACTTATAAAAGAAATGAGTGAATGTGGGGCTGTGGACCCGACCACCTCCGGAGGAGCTCAGTGTGTACCTCAGGCACTTAGTGAGCGTGAATTGATCAGCACAGATGAAGAAGGTGGTTGTGAGAGGAGGATGAAGGCATCCCAGTGGAAGTGGCACCCCAAAAATGCTTCCCATTAAAGGAACTCTTGGAGATGTTTCTTGACATAGAAAGTATGAAGGAGAAAACTGTTGGAAGCTGGTCCAAACTTGGAAATGAGTGTAACGTTTTGCTAGGGTATGTTGTTGTTGTTAAGTGCCATCGAGTCGGTTCCGACCCATAGCGACCCTGCACAGGGTTTCCGAGGGTGTAAATCTTTACGGGAGTAGAAAGCCTCATCTTTCTCCCGCGGAGCGGCTGGTAGTTTCGAACCTTAAGGTTCGCAGCCCGATTCATAACCACTACGCTACCAGAGCTGCTAGGGTATAGAAATAGAAAATGTGTTCTTCCTGAAGCACAAATTTTTTAAAGAAAAAGACCAGGACCAGGCAAGCATTGTTGATAAGTTTGTTTGTTTGTTTGTTTGTTTTATATAAAGAAAATTCTTTAGTTCTTACTGTCTATACAGTTTCTAATTCCACCAGTTCCTGTTGAGCTGCCTGTGAGCATGGTGAGTCCATGGGTTTCAGAGTAGAATCAGGAGCAAAGCACCAGGCCTCGTTTTCTGAAGAACCTCAGGGTGGATCCAAACCACCAACCTCATTAGTAGCCAAGTGCTTAATCATTTGTGCCGTCCAGCATCTTCTCATGTGTTAGATTACAGTACACCAAATAACTGCAAATTAAAACACCTTGCTGAAAGCAAAGAGGACTTAAAATACTTAACTGTTGAAGATCAGAGACCACAGTCTTCAATATGGGTTGCATCTCAATGTAAAGAAAACAAAAATCCTCACCACTGGACCAATACACAACATTTTTATCAATGGAGATGATTGAAGTTGTCAAGGACGTCATTCTTCTTGGATCAACCATCAGCACTCATGGAAGCAGCAGTCAAGAAATCCAATGATGTATTGCATTAGGCAAATCTGCTGCACAAGACCTGTTTAAGTGTTCAAGAGCAAAGAAGTCAGTTTGTGTACTATGGTGGACCTGACCCAAGCCATGGTACTTTCAGTAGCCTCATATGCATGTGAAAGTTGGGCAGTGACTAAGGAAGACCGTAGAATTGATGCATTTGAGTTATTTGTTGTTGTGAAGTGCTGTCGAGTCGGTTCCAACCCATAGAGCGACCCTGTATAGGGTTTCTAAGGAGCAGCTGGTGAGCTTGAACCGCCAACCTTGCAGTTCAAACAGCTTTGTAGTCTGGCGCATTAACCCACAGCGCCACGCCAGGACTTATTAAAAGTACCATGGCCTGCCAGAAGAGCAAACAAATCTCTGTTAGAAAAAGTACAGCTAGGATGTGCCTTGGAAGCCAGGATGGGGAGACTTTGTCTCTCATACTTCAGACCTATTATCAGGAGGCATCAGCTTTTGGAGAAGGACATCATGCTTGGTAAAGTGGAAGACCCCCAATGAGATGGATTAGCGCTGTGGCAGAAGCAATGGGCTTAGGCGTAGCAACGGTTGTGAGGTTGGCGCAGGACCAGGCAGTGTTTCATTTTGTTGTGCTGAGGGGGTCGCTATAAGTTGGAACTGACTCAGTAGCACCTAACATCAGCACCCTGAATAGATGTGATTATGTGTGACTAGACATACCTTATGTCCAACCAAAGGAGACACTGCCCAGTCCAGTACTGCCCTCACAGGTGGTAGTTTTGAGCCCATTGTTGCTAACAGTGGGTCAATCCATCTCATTGGGTGGTCTTGATCTTTTTCAAGGTCCCTCCACTTTACTGAGAGTGCAGTGGCTCTATACGATAAACACTGGACCGCAAACCACAAGGTCTGAAGTTCGAGTCTGCCAGCTGCTCCATGGGAGAAAGATGAGGCTTTCTGTTCCCATAGGATTTGAAGCTTCAGAACCATCATGGGATTGCTGAGTTGGAACTGACTCCATGGCTCTTAACAACAACCAATTTCCCAAGTCTGATGTCTTTCTCCAGGGACTGGTCCCTCCTGACAATATGTCCAAAGTATGTTAGTTCTTCTATGGTCTTCCACATGCATGTGAGGTTGAACAGACCATGACTAGGGTCAAGTACCCCTTAGTTCTCAAACTGAACACTTTAAAGAGGTCTTGTGCAGATTTGCCTAATGTAATACACCGTTTGATACCTCATCTGCTCCTTCCGTGAGTGTTGATTGATCGTTGATCCAAGAAGAATGAAGTCCTTGACAACTTCAGTTTTTTCTCCATTTATCATGTTGTTATTTTATTGGTCCAGTTGTATAAATCTTTAATCACATAAAATGCATCATAGGCCTAATTGTAAAAGTTAAAACTATAAGACTTCCCAAAGAGGACATAATATTTTGTTGATTTAGAGTTTGGCAACACTTTCTTAAAGTGTTACTTGAAAAGCATGAACAGGTGTGTTGGTAGTGAATGATTATTGCTGACGGTTAAGTTCATCTGTATTGTAAGTGAAATGTAATTATTTCTATGGCCCATATGCAGTAACCAAGGTCATTGTTTCTAAACAATTTTGTTTGGAATTCATATAGCTGAGTTCAAAGAAGAGCATAATATCTGAATTATGCTGGGAAAAAATAGACCTTTGGAGAATACTTAAATAAATCATGTGCATGCTTAAACAGGGGGGAAAAAAAAAAAAAAGCATGAACAGTAAAAGAAAAAATAAATTGGGCTTCATCAAAATTAAACACTCTTGCTCATCGAAAGACAGTCTTAAGAAAATGAAAATACAAGCTACAGAATGGGAGAAAATATTTGCAAAACAGATACCTGACAAAGATCTTGTATCTGGAATATATAAACAGCACTTAGAAGTCAAGAAGAGAACCCAGTAAAAAATGGGTCGAAGATTTGAACAAACTCTTTAACAGAGGGCATTGAGGAACAAGTAAGCTCGTTGAAAAGATGTTCAACATCACTAATCACTAATCAAAAAAAAAAACTAAACCAGTTGTTGTCAAATTGGTTCCAACTCATGCTGCTGAAAGAACCAATAGATCTGTTTTGGAAGAAGTGCAGCCAGAGTGCTCCTTGGAGGCCAGAATGGCCAAACTTCATCTCTCATACTTCGGACATATTGTCAGGAGGGACCAGTCGCTGGAGGAAGGCTATCATGTTTGGTAAGGGGGAGGGTCAGAGAAAAAGAGGAAGACCCCCAATGAGATAGATTGGCCAGGTGACAGCATCGATGGATTCAAGCATGGCAACTATAGTGAGGTTGGCCCAGGAACGGGCAGTGTTATGTTCTGCTGTGTATAAGGTCGCTATGAGTTAGTACCAACTTGATGGCACCTAACAAAAACAACCTGGTGACCCATGTGTGTCAGAATAGAACTGTGTGCCATAGGACTTTTAATAGCTGCTTTTCCAGTACTAGATCACCAGATTTTTCTTTCAAGAGCCCTTCAGCTGAGCACTTAACTGTTTGTGTCATTAATCATTGTTGTTAAGTGCCATCAAGTTGGTTTCAACTTGTGACCCTGTATAGGGTTTCCAAGGAGTAGCTGCTGGGTTTGAGTTACCAACATTGTGATTCAGACCAACCTTGAGGTCCAGTGCTTTATCCCACAGCGCTACACCAGGAGATGCAAATTAATAACAGTGGTTGTCACTATTATTAGAGAGACATCACTAAACACCCACTGGTGTTGTTGCTGAATGCCATTGAGTCAGTACCGACTCATAGCGACCCTGTATAGGGTTTCTGAGGAGCAACTGGTGAGTTTGAACTGCCGACCTTATGGTTCAAAGCAACCTTGCAGTCCAGCTCATTAACCCAGAGCACCACACCAGGACTCCAAACACCCACTAGAATGGATGAAATTAAGAAGACTGAGAAAATATGGATGAAGATATAGAACTGGAACTCTCCAACACTGTTTATGGGACTATAAAATGGTAAACCACTTTGGAAAACTTACGTTGTCATTAAAAAATCATATGTTGTTGTTGTTAGATGCCATTGAGTCGGTACTGGCCCATAGCGACCTTATGCACAGCAGAATGAAACACTGCCCGATCCTGGACCAACCTCACTACTGTTGCCACGCTTGAGTCCATCGATGCTACCACTTGGCCAATCCATCTCGCTGGGGGTCTTCCTCTTTTTCTCTGACCCTCCACCTTACCAAACATGATATCCTTCTCCAGCGACTGGTCCTTCCTGACAATATGTCCAAAGTATGAGAGACGAAGTAATAATAAATCTGTGAAAGGTCTTTTAGGATAGAATTTTTGAGAGAAATTTAAAATAGCCCCAATAAAACGATGGCTATACCATGTTCATGAAAGGGACAGCTTGGTCTTGTAAAGCTGTGGCTTGTCTTGGGAAGTGTTTCACATGCCATGCCAGGGACACTGACCTCTAATGCCCAGCATATGTTTGCATCCTGTGTTTGACAAGACTGTGTGGACTTCGTGAAGTCTTCTCCAGACACTTTAAATGACTCCTGTTTTTGTTGGGTGCTGTGGTGTCGGTTCCAGCTCATGGTGATCTTTGGTACAACAGAAGGGAACTTTAACAGATCGGAACTTTAACAGAAGGGAACTTTAACAGAATGGAACTTTACCAGCCCTGTGCTGTTTTCATGCTCTTTGTTGGAGTTTACCTTTTGACGCTCTTACTACGCCATCTCACTGAGGCTCTCTCCCTCTTTTTTGTTTCCTCTCTGTTTCTTCTCCAGCAACTGGCCTTTCCTGATGACGTGTCCAAAGTAAGTAAGACCAACTCACCATCCTCACTTCTGGCGAGCATTCTGGTTGTATTTCTTCTAAGACTGATTTGTTTATTTTACTGGAAGTCCACGGCATATTCAGTATCCTTCAACAACACCACAATTCAAATGCAACAACTCTTCTTCAATCTTCTGTTTTCATTGTTCAGGTTTTACATGCATGTGAGGCAATTGAAAATACCATGGCATGGGTCCCGGGGTGCCTGAGTCCTCAAAACAACATCTGTGCTTCATAAGACTTTGACGAGGTCCTTTGTAGCAGATTTGCCATGTGTGATATACCATTTGATTTCTTGACGGCTACTTTCATGGTTTTCGTTCTCTTGTGCATAGGATGCTACGCGTCAGTACCAACTCAGTGGCACTCACAACGGCAACAACTTTCATGGGTGTCGGCTGTGGATTCAAGTTGTTGTTGTTGTTGTTAAGTACCGTGGAGTCAGTTCTGACTCTTAGTGACCTTGCACAGGGTTTCCGAGGCTGCAAATCTTTACGGGAATAGAACGCCTCATATTTCTCCTGCAGAACAGCTGGTAGTTTCAAACTGCTGACCTTGAGGTTAGCAGCCCAATTCGTAACCACTAATGGTCCAAAATGCACTCTTTGCCAGGAGGGTGGTCTCAGGATGTACTTGGCCCTGCCAGCATTAGTAATCTTCATTAGGTGGGCTTCTTTCATGGGCCCGTTACTTAAAACAACTTGAGTTAAACTTTTTGTAACAAAGGAAACCCTTACTCAGAAGCTAGTGTCGATGTTAGATGGAGTCAATAAATATTTGCTTATCACCTGCGTTGTGTGGGAGAGGAAGGTGATCCAGGTGAGCATTTTGCCTTAAGGAGTTACCCGTCTGTTGGGCAGCCACGACCTCGATCAGTATCAGTGATGTGAGCTGAGTCATGAATTCTGGTATGCTTCGTCTGCTCCAGAGCTGGCAGCCAGGCGCTGAGGGACTCAGAGGCAGGAGGGGTCCTTCTACTTAACAACAACAAGGTGCCCTGTCACTTTTGTTTTTATGTGGAACTTGATAGCAGAAAATTCCAAATTCCTTTTTTTTTTTTGGTAGCGGGGAAGGGTCTTAAACAGATAGCTCTTGTTCCTTTGGTGGCCCCAACACTCTAGGTTGTATTTATCCTTCTTTGTAAAAGGAATTGTTCTCCAACCAGCTGTTGAAGGCTGTTCTTGATGTATTGTTGCTAACCTTCAAGAAACATTTGAACTGTGTGGAGCTGTTTAAAGTCACTGCTACCTCGTAGATGCTGTTGGGGTTTTTGATGGTGATGGTGGTAGTTTCTTTTGTTTTTATTTCTCTCTCTCTCTTATTTGAGAATTACAGAAGGATGCCTTCCGTATTTGTTTTTCATGATGAATGGGACTTGTAGCTTTATAGCTTTGGGAACCTCTAGTTCCAAGTAGGAAGGACTTGGAAACATTTGCAGCTGGCAGACTGAGAGTAGAGTGTGTGAAACTTTGCTCGAGAGACTAAGCACCCAGTTTTAGAATGGGACGTTAGATAACTTCAGTTGGATGTTTTTATTAAGTGTCGAGTCTTCTAAGCAGATGCCTACTGAAATTTAAATTATCATAAGTCTCAAAGCAGTTGCTACGTTCTATTCAAAAAGGGGGCCGAGCGGTAGGAACGGTACTCTTTAAAAATGTCAGTCCCAGAGTCTGGGGAGTTTCTGAGGCTAAAGAGAAATGACAAGTACTTGCAACATTTGAACCTGGAGCGGAGCTTGTAATGTAAGGAATAATACCATAAAGGGCATTATTGGGCCAGCTGGCAGAATATAAAATGAATGGCAGACTCAGGTATTGTTAGGGTAAAACCCCACCACTCATCTGTCAGTTTCATACGTTGCTGTGATTTTGGAAGCTATGCCACCAGCATTGTACATACCAGCAGGGTCACCCATGGAGGACAGGTTCCAGCTGAGCTTCCAGACAAGACAGGCCAGAAAGAAGGAGAGACAGGTAAGTTCTGAATATTTAGTCACCACAATCCTTGTGAGTAGCAGTGGAACCCTGCCAGATAGCGCCAGAATACGGACTATTCAAACATGACGAAGAGCACCAGAATGCTACCAGATTTCATGTCAGAAGATGAGGCCCGCATGTTGGAAAGAACTCGAAATATGACTGGGGAGGAGCTGCCTTCTCAAAGTAGAGTTGACCAAGATGACATGAATGGGGGAAAGCCTTTACTTGCTGCGGGAGCACAACTCAAAATGAAGAGCAGTAGCTGTAAACATGCATTAATGTTGGAACATGGAATTATGAAGTATGAATCTAGGAAAATTGGAAATTGTCAAAAATGAAATGGAACGCATAAACATTGATATCCTAGGCATTAGTGGACTGGAATGGATGGGTATTGTCCATTTTGCATTTGAAATCACATGGTTTGCTAGACTGGGGATGACAAATTGAAGAGGAATGGTGTCACATGCATCATCAAATAGACCATCTCAAGGTATTTTTTGAACTATAATGGTGTCTGTGGTAGGATAATATTCATCTGCCTATATCTACCTACCCCCTCTAAAAGGAGCTGTGGTAGCGTAGTGGTTATGAATCGGGCTGTGAACCTCAAGGTCAGCAGTTCGAAACTACCAGCTGTTCCATGGGAGAAAGATGAGACTCTCTGCTCCCATATAGATTTACAGCTTCGGAAACCCTGTGCAAGGTCACTATGAGTCGGAACCGACTCCACAGCACATAACAACAACAACCCCCTCTAAGACTGAAACTCAAAAGGAACACATGAACAGGTACGTAGCTTGCTGGTGACCATATTGGTCTACTGGTGAGTAACAGAGGGGGAAAGGCAGCAATGAAGAAATGGACTGAGTTCAAGCACGATCCATTGACTCCCATTGACCTGGAGATGAGAGAGAGAAGAGGAAGGGCTGGTTGGTCCAAAGTGTAGTGAGACCTGGGGACTTCTGAGCCCATGGACAAGGACACAGCCACAAAGGGCTGGAGCTGAGAGTGAAGCATCCAGCTGATATGAAGTGAGAGAGAGACTCACAAGAACACCCAAACTTGCAGATTATACCCATTTGACATATCCTCAATGGCTTGATAATCAGAACTCGACTAGAGGAAGATAAAAAAAAAAAATTAAGGAAAAAAGATAAATTGCTAGAATTGGATGAACCTGACCTATACTCATGGCGGTAGTAGCTCTAAATACCAATAGAGAGGGAAGGAGTCTTCACATCAAGCATCTGTACACAGGGTAGATAGGGATAGGCAACTCAGACATTGATTACCTAAAATGAGGGGGAAATAAAGGCACGAAGTGACTGGCTTACAAGTTTTCAAAAGGGAGTTTAGTTTAAGAGTATGTCAGGGAAGAGAGAGTCCCCACTGAATAATTTTCATCTTGTCTAGATGGGTCTGGTAAAAAGAGATGAGGATAAGATTCTTATGGTTCAATAGTGAGTAATTGTTATCATGACTAATTGTGACTGTCACAATTGTAAAGGTAGAACTTTTGTAACAAAAACGGGGAAGTAGTTAACCTGGCAGTCCAGAAACAGAGGACCCTAGGACCATCCAGGGAGAAGAGCACAAGTGGAATGTGGGACCTTATCCAGAGAAACAGTGACACCAGAGATGGAGGCAGAGATGGGGTCATAGAGAGAGGAAGCAGCTGAGGACTCTAGACTCATGGGAAGAGAGGGACTAAGCGGTGGTGGCTAGGAGGCAGACTTGCAGAATATGCCCTTTGGTGATGTAAATTATTATATATGCCCGAGTATTTTTTTAAAAAAAAAAAAAGCTAAAATGAATAGAGAGAAATACTGTTAACTTATGGTACATGGAGGGGATTACAATCATTGTAATGAAACAGGGTGTATGTTGATATATATCCATCTGCCTACAACGAAGCCCAGTTAATACCACTATTACACAAATTTATGCACCAACCACTAAAGCCAGTGATGAGTAAATTGAAGAATTCGACCAATTTCTTCAGTCTGAAATTGATCAAACATGCAATCAAGATCATTACTGGTGATTGGAATGCAAAGGTTGGAAATAACAGTAGTTGGAAAATGTGGCCTTGGTGATAGAAATGATGCTGGAGATAACATGATAGAATTTTGCAAGATCAATGACCTCTTCATTGCAGATAACTTTTTTAAACAATATAAAAGATGATTATACACATGGACCTCACAAGATGGAATGAATACACAGAAATCAAATTGACTACATCTGTGGAAAGAGATGGTGGAAAAGCTCCATATCATCAGTCAAAACAAGGCCAGGGGCAGACTGTGGAACAGACCATCAACTGCTCATATGCAAGTTCAGGCTGAAGCTGAAGAAAATGAAAACAAGTCCAAAAGAACCAAAATCTGACCTTGAATGTATCCCACCTGAATTTAGAGGTCATCTGAAGAACAAATTTGATGCATTAGACACTGAAGACCGAAAACCAGAAGAGTTGTGGGATGACATCAAGAACATCATGCAGGAAGAAAGTAGGTCATTAAGAAGACAAGAAGAAAGGAAAAGATCAAAATGGATGTCAGAAGAGACTGAAACTTGCTTGCCCAGCATAGAGATGCTAAAGAAAATGGAAGAAATGAGGAGATATAAAAAAGCTGAACAGAAAATGTCAAGCGTCAGCTCCAGAAGACAAAGTCAAATGTTTTATATATATGGAGCTCTGGTAGTGTAGTGGTTACGAATCGGGCTGCGAACCTTAAGGTCAGCAGTTTGAAACTACTAGCTGCTCTGTGGGAGAAAGATGAGGCTTTCTGCTCCCGTAAAGATTTACAGCCTTGGAAACCCTGTACAAGGTCTCTATGGGTCGGAACTGACTCAACGGAACTTTACAACAACAACGTTTTGTATATATAATATGTATATAATATAATGTATATAATATAACGAAATGTGCAGACCTAGAGGTAGAAAACCAAAATGGACGAAGACACTCAGTATTTCTCCTGCTGAGGGAACTGAAGAAAAAATTATAAGCCTCGACCTGCAATATTAGCGGATTCTATGAGGCTTCTGCTCCTATAAATTTACAGCCTCAAGAAACCCTATAAATTGTTGCTATGAGTCGAAATCGATTCCTCGGCACACCACCAGCATCATGGGTAAAATATTGAATGATGCAGAAAACATCAAAAGAAGACGGAAGGAATACACAGAGAAATCATCAGTGTTCAGCCATTTCAATAGGTAGCATATGATCAAGAGTCAGTGATCCTGAAGGAAGAAGTCCAAGGTGCATTGAAGGAATTGACAAAGAACAAGGCTCAATTGATGGATACAAATTGAAGTATTTTAACAAACTGATGTTGCACTGGAGGTATTCATTCATCTATGCCAAATAATTTAGAAGACAGCTACGTGGCCAACGGATTGGAAGAGATCCATATTTGTGCCCGTTCCACAGAGGTGACCCAACAGGATGTGGAAATCATTGAACAATATCATCAATATCACATGCAAGTAAAATTTTGCTAAAGATAATTTTAAAATGGCTGCAACAGTACATTGACAGAGAACTTCTAGAGAAGTTCAAGGCAGATTCAGAAGATGATGTGGATCAATTGATATCATTGCTGACGTCAGATGAATCTTGACTGAAAGCAGAGAATACCAGAAAGATATTTGCCTGTGCTTTATTGATTATGCAAAGACTTTCGATTGTGTGGATCATGACAAGCTATGGACAATATTGTGGAGAATGATTATTCCAGAACACTTAATTATGCTCATGAGGTACCTGTACACAGACCAAGAGGCAGTTGTTCAAACAGAACAAGTTGTTCAAAACAGAACACTGAATGGTTTAAAATTGGGAAAAGTGTGTTCTGGGGTTGTATTTTTTTTTTTTTTTTTTTTTTACCATCCTTATTCAATCTGTATGCTGAGCACATAATCCGAGAAGCTGGATTATATATGACGGAGAACATGGCATCAGGATTGGCGGAACACTCATTAGCAACTGGCGATATGCAGATGATACAACCTTGCTTGCTGAAAGTGATGAGGACTTAAAATACTTACTGATAAGATCAAAGACCACAGCCTTCAATATGGTTTGCTCCTTAATGTAAAGAAAACAAAAGTCCTCATCACTTCTCTCCAAATAAATGGAGAAAAGATTATAGTTGTCAAAGATTTCAGTTTGCTTAGATCAGCCACAGTGCTTACGGAAGCAGCAGTCAAGAAATCAAATGACGTGTTGTATTTGGCAAACCTGCTGCACAAAAGCAAAGATGTCAGCTTGAGAACTAAGGTGCACCAGACCCAAGCCATGGTATTTTCAATAACCTCAAATGCATGCTAAAGTTGGACAGTGAATAAGGAAGACTGTAGAAAAATTGATGCATTTGAGTTATGGTGTTGGAGGAGAATATTAAAAGTACCATGGACAGCCAAAGAACAAACCAGTCTTTGTTGGAAGAAGTATAGCCAGAATGCTCCTTGGAATCCAGAATGCTCAGATTTCATCTCATACTTCGGACATATTATCAGGAGGGACCAATCCCTGGAGAAAGACATCGTGCTTGGTAAAGTGGAAGGTTGGAGAAAAAGCTCCCAACAAAATGAATTGGCTCAAGCATAGCAAGCCTTCCTACCTCTGGTTCCTTGGACTCTATAGACAGTGGCCTGCCATATTATATACTGATCTTGGGAGTCTTCAGCAGCCTGCCTGCGTCCCTGCCATCTGACCTTCAGATTTTAGCTCATTGTCCCTGCAGTTACATGAGTCAGAAGTCTACAGGCTGACATCTAACCCACGGACTTGGGAGTGATCACTGCAACTGTGTGGATTGCATCCTTGATATAAATCTTCGTGTGTGTGAGAGTATATGTATACATCATTTTTTGATATAATTTCGTTGCTTTTCAATACACTTTGTCCATCTGTCAACAAGCTTTCGTATTCCCTGATATAAATGTTTTAGGCTGAACTGCGAGTCATGAATGCACTGCTGACTTCACTTCTTCAGCAGAGGTGAATCTTTGTCCTCGAAGGGCTGCTTTAAGGGGACCAAACAGGTGAAAGTCCGGTGGAACAAGATGAGAAGTATAGGGCAGATGCTCTCACGCCTCAAAAGGAAGTTTTTGCAGAGTGTCAGCAGTGTGGGCAGAGGTGTGGGGATGTGCGTTGCCATGCAAGATCACAGGGTCCTTGGATAGCATCCTCTGCGTTTAATCCAAAGTTTAGGCTTCAGCTGTTCAGTGAGCATCTCACTGTAATGAGCACTGTTGATTGTTGAACCTTTTTCCTGATAGTGTTCCAGAACTGGCCCTTGAGAATCCCAGAAAACCGTAAGCATCAATTTTCTAGCTGATAGTTGACTATTGAACTTTTTCTTGGTCGGTGATTGAGGATGATTCCATTCCATACTCTGCTGTTTACTCTCAGGCTCATAGTGATGAATCCAGGTCTCATCACCAGTTACAATTTTTTTTTTTTTTTTTAATGAGACTTACACCTTCCTTTGAGTATCAATCCAAAGTTTGTTTCCAGATGTCCAAACGCTTCTGTTTATGCTCTTCTGTGATTTGTTTTGGTAACCCATCTCACACAAACTTTACGAAGCCCGAGTCAGTCGTGAGTTACTTCATAGGCAGAGCCGTGGCTGATTTGTAGATGATTTGCCACAGAATCCATCGTCACTGTCTATTCAACAAAATCATTTCGTGTGCACGCTCAAATGTTGTCATCTACCATGGACATGGACGGGCATTTTAACATAACTGCAGTGCAGATAATTTTTGACTCACCCTCATATATATAACACTGTTTTTGCTTCTCTAGAGTACTCAGCCTAAGACACTTGGTGCCAGGAGTGTTTCTAGAGAAGTGAAATGGTAAGGATGGGTTTCCTAAATTGGTTCTCAAGTCTGACTAGTTAATGACACCAATAACTCTGCTTCTGTTAGTAAATCTCATCCGTGGAATGACGTGGCAGTGTTAACATGCAAGATATCCAAGCACTTGTCAATCAAGTATTGGTGACAAGTGAGACTGTGGGAGATCATGTGTTTTTGTCAGGACGAGAAGTATAGGGAAGCTGGTTGGTTGGTCCTACTGAAAATAGACCAAGTAGTAAAGGAAAAAGACCAGCTCTGGGCTTCGCAGCTACATCTCAAGCAAGGCACAAAAGACCTCACAGTTTCCACTTGTACCCCAGAGAAAGCCTTATTTCTTGTAGTAGCAGAGCTGATATTGCCGAAAACCAAACCCAAAAACTTAACGTAAGAGCGGCTGAATCGCATTGCCAACTGAATCCCCAATCCCGAATGGTGTCTGGTGTTGAAGTGAGGGCATTGATTGTCAAGAAATGTGACTTGGGATGGGATATATGGACAGGTAATCTGGAAGCTGGGGACACTGAGCCTCTAAATTCTGTTGAATCACTCTTGCCAGCAGCAGCCCTCCCGCCTGAAGAGATGGCACCAACTTTGTTTGCTGATCCATTATCAGTAAAACCATGATCCCTCTGCCCACACTGATGAGATTAACCAACTGTTTCTGCTGAGATGATGCCGGAGGTGTTGTCCAGGGCATCACCTGAGGTAGCTGTCTTGCAAGACATTGCTGAATGTTCCCAGGAAACACCTCCACCAATTACTGCTTCTAGACCAATAACTGGACTTAAGTCCCAGTGATCCCTAACAGGTGAAGTACAGATTGTAACCCAGGAAACACACTGCACTCCAAAAGAACTGCTTGAATTTTCGAATATGTATACATAGAAACTTGGAGGCTGTGTGGGAACGGCTGTTAGAGTGTGGGATTGTTGTGCAAGGAATCTAAGCTTGGATCAGTCTGAGTTTATGGATACAGGTCCACTAAGCTCTGTTTCCGCTGAAGAGGTTAGGAGAGGATCTAATTGTTTATTTAGTTGCTGGACTGCACAGTGGTCTACAATATATCACACTGAAGTATTAAACCTCTCTTGATACTCTGTAGAGGAAGGAATCCAAGGTCTTCAGGAAATTTGGCATGTTAGACCCCATAGATATTCACGTGGAGTGCCCTTTCAAAACTGTGGAGGGAGCCCCGGCATCCTTGAAGACTGTTGGGGTTGCTGTATTATGTAAGGCAGATCTGACATTGGGAACTGCTGTAATTGAATTTAATCAGCTGATCACAGTGTGACTGATTGGACACTTGAGGTGGGAGGGACCAAGTGAAAGCATTTCATCAACGAGGAAGGGTGGGCGTGGTGACTGTGAATGACAGAAGGATCAGAGCCCTCATCACAAGCTGACTCCTGTGGAATCCTGGCGGTGACTGCTTGGGCAGGGTGTCCCTAGGAGTAAAACACATAGGAATCCTACTAAATATTTACTTGATCTGGACCACAGGGAGATTTTGAGATCGAGTAAATTGACAGTCTGACTTGAATTGCCGGAATAGACACTCAAGCCTCTCAACCAATTCATTTGTTGTTGTTGTTAAGTTCCATCGAGTCAGTTCCGACCTGTGGCGACCCTGCATAGGGTTTCCGAGGAGTGACTGGTGAGCTTGAACCGCCAATTGTGCAGTCCAAACAATTTTGCAGTCTGGGGCATTAACCCACAGTGCCACACCAGGACTCAGAAATTCCAGTTTACAGACCCACAGTGGAACCAGTGTACAGACCTACAACCCCTTGAGGAAGGGGAGACTGGATCTCCTTGAAGAAGGACCCTGCTACATTGCCAGAAATTTACACTGCTAATCTTTCTCCCAGCCTCCCTCCAAGGGATCTACAACCTTTGACAAGAGTGACTGTTCACTGTGGAAAAGGAAATGATCAGACATTTGGGGGTGATTGGACACTGACTCAGAACCAACACTAATTCCAGGAGGCCCAGAATGTCACTGTGGCCAACCGGTCAGAGTGGGGACCGTATGGAGGCCAGGTTATTGATGGAGTCTTAGCTAAGGTCCATCTCACTGTGGGTGCAGTGGGTCCCCCAACTCATCCTGCAGTGATTTCCCCAAGTCCAGAATGCATAATTAAATAGATATACTCAGCAACTGGTAGAACCCCACATTTGAACCCTGACGACATATGGAATAAGGGATATTATGGTAGGAATATTGTTTTTGTTGTTGTAATGTGCCGGGGAGTCGGATCCGACTCATAGCGACCCTGTACAGGGTTTCCAAGGCTGTAAATCTTTACGGGAGCAGAAAGCCTCATCTTTCTCCCGCGGAACAGCTGGTAGTTTCGAACTGCTGACCTTGCGGTTCACAGCCCAATTCGTAACCACTGCACTACCAGAGCTCCTTACAAAGACTCAATAGGAAGCCTGTTTTACTGGGCAAGTTCTAGAACCCCTTTTAGGTTTCCATGTTCTCTGTTATTTTTGCCTTCATATTGTTTTTATTCCTTTTCCATAGCCATGTGGAAATCATTATAATTGCTTCTACCTAGGAAAATAGTCCTGGTGTGGCGTTGTAGGATAAGCACAGATCCTCAAGGCTGGTTTGAACCACAAGGTCGATGGTTCAAATTCACCAGCCGCTCCTTGGAAACCCTATACTGAGTCACTATGAGTCAGAACCAATTTGATGACACTTAACGAAAAAACAAAAGGAAAAATAGTAAACCAAAAGCCATACCTCATTCCTGAAGAGACTGCAGAGTACCATAATCAAGGACTTGAAGGTACAGGGGTGCTGATTCCTACCATGTCCCCACTGAACTCACTATCTGACTCATTCCCACCACGTCCCCACTGAACTCACTGTCTGGCTTGTATAAAAAGCCAGGTGGGTCATGGAGAATGACAGTGGATTATTGTCAGTTTAACCAGATGGTGCCTCCAATTACAGATGCTGTCCCACATGTAGTTTTGTTGCTTGAGCAAAGTATTACGTCTCCTGGCACGTGATGTGCAGGTATTGATCTAGCCAATACCTTTTTATCAGTTCCAATTTTGAAGATTCTCCAGAAGCAACATGCCTTCTGCTGGCAAGGCCAACAATACACCTTCACTGCCCTACTGCAGGGGCATATAATTTTTCCAGCACTAGGTCATAATCTAGTCCCCGGGGCAAGACATCACATTGGTCCATTACATTGATGACATCATGTTGATTGGGACTGGTAAGAAAGAAAGAACAGTGACCCCAGACTTACTGATAAAACATCTGTGTGCTGTTGTTGTTGGTTAGTGCCGTCAAGTTGGTTCCAACCCATAGTCATGATTCCAGAAAGCGACTGGTGAGTTTGAACTACTGACCTTGTGGTTTAAACTGCCCTTGCAGTCAAGTGCTTACCCTACAGTGCCACAGGGTGTGTGCTTTTGTATACATCAAAAAAAAATACAAAGGGAATAGAAGCAAATACTGCTGAATGAATCCTCACCACTTACCAATAAACAACATTCTTATCAATGGAGAAAAGATTGAAGTTGTCAAGGACTTCATTCTTCTTGGATCAACTGTCAACACTCATGGAAGCAGCAGTCAAGAAATCAAAGGACGTATTGCATTAGGCAAATCTGCTGTACAAGACCTTTTTAAAGTGTTGAAGAGCAAAGATGTCAGCTTGAGGACTAAGGTGTGCCTGACCCAAGTTATGGTATTTTCAGTAACCTCATATGCATGTGAAAGCTGGACAGTGAATAAGGAAGACTGTAGAAGAATTGATGCTTTTGAGTTATGGTGCTGGAGGAGAATACTGAAAGTGCCATGGGCTGCCAAAAGAACAAACAGATCTGTGTTGGAAGAAGTGCAGCCGCAGTGCTCCTTGGAGGCCAGGATGGCCAAACTTCATCTCTCATACTTCGGGCATGTTGTCAGGAGGGACCAGTCGCTAGAGAAGGATAACATGTTTGGTAAGGTGGAGGGTCAGAGAAAAAGAGGAGTACCCCCCAGCGAGATGGATTGGCAAAGTGGCAGCATCAATGCTTAAGTGTGGCAACAATTGTGAGGTTGGCCCAGGATTGGGCAGTGATTCGTTGTGTTGTGCATGGGGTCACTATGAGTCAGTACCGACTCGATGGCGCCTAACAACAACTTGTTGATATGCACAGAGGGGATTGAAATGAAACAATGTAAAACCGATGCTCTCCTACGTAAACTATTCACAATAAAAACTTAAAAAAATTTTTTTTTAGCCATCTTACACCTCAATGAAATGTCTAGGACTTTGGTGGTTTGGGCATGTAGAGATACTGCAGTTGAAGTGCTGAATAAGTTATTGCATTTGGCCCTTCCCACAACTCAAAAAGAGGCGCAATGCTTGGTGGGGCCTCATTGGATTTTGGAGGCAACAACACATCCCTCCTTTGTGTGTGCTGCCCTGGCCTGTTTATCAAATGGCTCAGAAAGCTGCTAATTTTGAGTGGAGCCCACAACAAGAGAAGGCTCTGCAAGGTTCAGGCTGCCGTACAATCTGCTCTGACGCCTGGACCATGGGATCCAGCTGATCCAATGGGATCCAGTGGTTCTGGAAGTGTCAATGGATACACAAGCAGTTTGGAACCTTTGGTAGGTAGGCCTCTATGGGAGTTTAGGATTTTTGAGTAAAGCTCTGCTATCCTATGTGGATACCTGCCCTCCTTTTTAGAAACAGCTTTTGACTTGTTACTGGGCTGTGGTGTAGAGACCTAATACCTAGCACGGGCCGCCAAGTCACTTTGCAACCTGAGCTTCCCGTCATGAACTGGGTGTTTCTGACCCACAGAGACGTAAAGTTGGACTCACATAGCAGCATGCCACCATTAAATGAAAATGGTATCTATGAGACCAGGCTTGAGCAGGACCTGAAGATACAAGTTGCATGAAGAAATGCCCCAAATGCCCGTGGGTTCCACTCCTGTCTCGTCTGCACCTACGGCCTCATGGGGAGCTCCTGATGATTGTGGCTGAGGAAGGGAACCCTCCCGCTGGTTTACAGCTGGCTCCGCAGCACGATCTACAGACACCACTTGGAAGTGGACAGCAGCGGCATTTCAACCCCGTCCTGAGATTCCCCTGAAGGGCGGTGGTGAAGGGATGTCCTCCCAGTGGACAGCACTCGGAGCATTGCGCCTGGTTGTTCATTTTGCTTGGACGTCACCAGAAGTACAACTGGATATTGATTCATAAATGGTTTGACTGGATGGTCAGGGATTTGGAAAGACCACGATTGGAAAATTGGTGACCTGCAGGTGTAGGGAAGAAGTATGTGGTTAGACTTAACAACAACAACGAAAATTTATTGTGTAAACTTTCACTAAAACCACAATAAATATTTGTTAAAAAAAAAAACAAACAAACAAAAACTTGAAGGAACTGTTCTCTCCTTTAAGTCAGCATTGCACCTTTGTCTAAGAAGTTCATTATGAGGATTGGTACAGTGGAAACCCACTCAGAGACTGTGTGTCCTTTGTGGTGGTGTTAGGTGCCATCAAGTCAGCACCCACTCACAGTGACCCTGTGCACAACAGAGTGAAACACTTGCCCGGCCCTGCCCCAACCTCACAATCATTGCTATGCTTCACCCCATTGCTGTGCTAATCCATCGCATTGGTGGTCTTCCTCTTTTTCTCTGATACTCCACTTTACCCAAGCATGATGTCCTTCTCGAAAAACTGGTCCCTCCTGATAATATGTGCAAAGTATGAGAGACAAAGTCTGGCCATCCTGGCCTCCAGGAAGCACTGTGGCTACACTTCTTCCAACACAGATCTGTTGGTTCTTTTGGCAGCCCGTGACACTTTCAATTTTCTCCCCCAACACCATAACTCAAAAGCATCACTTCTTCTACGGTCTTCCCTATTCATTGTCCAACTTTTGCATACATATGAGGTTATTGAAAATACCATAGCTTCTGTCAGGCGCACCTTAGTCTTCAAACTGACATCTTTTCTCTTCAACACGTTAAAGAGGTCTTGTGCAGCAGATTTGCCCAATGAAATACATTATTTGATTTCTTGACTGTGGTCAAGAAATGGTTGATGGTTCATCTGAGCAAAATGAAGTCTTTGACAACTTCAACCTTTTCTCCATTGATAAGGATGTTGTTTATTGGTCCGCTGGTGAGGAATTTTATTTTCTTTACATTGAGGTGCAACTCATACTGAATGTTGTGGTCTTTGATTTTTATCAGTAAATAGTTTAAATCATCTTTGTTTTCAGCAAACAAGGTTATATCATCTGCATAGCGCAGGTTGTTAATAATGAGTCTTCCTCCACTCCTGATGTCGTATTCTTCTTCATATAATCCAGCTTCTTGGATTATGTGCTCAGCATACAAATTGAATAAGTATGGTGAAAGAATACAGCCCTGGTGCTGTATTCATTCTTTCTTTTAAACCGTTGAACAGCTTCCTCTTGGTCTAAGTCTAGATTCCTCATGAGCACAATTTAAGTGTTCCGGGATAATCATACTTCACGATGTTGTCCATAGCTTGTCACAATCTACACTATCAAAAGTCTTTGTGTAGTCAATAAAGCATAGGTAAACATCTTTCTGGTATTCTCTGAGTCAAGAGCCATCTGACATCAGCAGTGATATCCCTCATTCCATGTCCTCATCTGAATTGGTTTGAACCTCTGGAAGTTCTCTGTCAATGTACAGTTGCAGCTATTTTTTAATTATCTTTAGCAAAATTTCACTTGCGTATGATACTGATATTGTCTGATCTCTGATGATTTCCACATTCTGTTGGGCCACCTCTCTTTGGAATAGGCACAAATAAGGATCCCTTCCAGTCAGTTGACCAGGTAGCTGTCGTCCAAATTTCTTGGCATAGATGAGTGAGTGCCTCCAGTGTTGCACCAGTTTGTTGAAAGATTTCAATTTGTATTCCGTCAATTTCTGGTGCCTTGTTCTTTGCCAATGTTTTTAATGCACCATGGACTTCTTCCTTCAGTACCATTGACTCTGGACCATATGCTACCTCTTGAAATGATTCAACATCGACCATTTCTTTTTGGTACCGTGACTCTGTAGTCTTTTCATCTTCTTTTGAAGTTTTCTGCATCATTCAATATTTTGCCTATAGAATCCTTTCGTATTGTAAGTCGAGGCTTGAATTTTTTTCTTCAGTTCCCTCAGCTTGAGAAATGCTGAACGTGTTCTTCCATTTTGGTTTTCTAACTCCAGGTCTGCACATTTCGTTATAATATTTTGCTTTGTTTTCTCGAGCTGACTTTTGAAATTTTCTGTTCAGCCCTTGGGCCTCCTCATTTCTTCCATTTGCTTTAGCATCTGTATTCTGGAAAACAAGTGTCAGAGGCTCTTCTGACATCTGTTTTGATCTTTTCCTTCTTTCTTGTCTTCTTAATGACCTTTTATTTTCTTCCTGTATGATGTTCTTTTTTTAAAGTTTTTATTGTGAATTCAGTGATAGTTTAGATGGGAAATATCAGTTTTACACTCATCATTTCATTACAATGATTACAGTCTCCTCTGTGCATTATCATTCAACAGTATTTGCTTTTATTCTCTCTGGGTATTTGTTTTGTTGCGGGGGGGAGGGGGCGCAAAAAAACACTCAGGAATATATAATCATCTAAACAACCAAAGGGCACATTCTGCAAGTCTGTCTCCTGGTCACCAACACACAGCCTTTCTCTTTCCATGAATCTAGAGTCCTCAGCTGCTTCCTCTCTGCATGTCCTCATCTCTGCCTCCATCTCTGGTGTCGCTGCTTCTCTTGATAGGGTCCCAGATTCCACTCGTGCTCTTCTCCCTTGATGGTTTTAGGGTCCTCTGTTCCTGGGCTGTAAGGTTAACTAGTCCCCTATTTTTACTACAAAATTTCTACCTTTATAGTTGTGACAGTCACAATTAGTCATGATAACAATTACTATTGAATCATAAGAATCTTATCCCCATTTTGTTTCACCAGACCTGTCTAGACATGATGAAACTTATTCAGTGGGGATTCTGCTTTCCCCTGCACCCTTTGAAACTAAACTCCGTCTAAAAATTTGAAAGCCAGTCACTTTGTGCCTTTATAGTCTCCAATCTTAGGTAGCCAATGTCTAAGTTGCCTGTCCCTATCAACCCTGTCCTGTGTGCTGTGCTTGACGTCATCCCACAACTCTTCTGGTCTTTGGTCTTTAGTGTCTAATGCATGTAATCTGTTCTTCAGATGACCTCTAAATTCAGGTGTGACATATTCAAGGTTGAGGAGCTCTGGTAGTGTAGTGGTTACGAATCGGGCTGCTAATATCACGGTCAGCAGTTCGAAACTGCCAGCTGTTACGCGGGAGAAAGAGGAGGCTTTCTACTCCTGTAAAGATTTACAGGCTCTGAAACCCTGTACAGGGTTGCTATGAGTTGGAACGGATTCCACGGCACATAACAATAACAACAAATGTATCCTGGGAGTCCTGGTGTGGCTCTGTGGGTTAATGCGCTATACTGCAAAGCCATTTGAACTGCAAGGTGGGCGGTTCAAGCTTACCAGCTGCTTCTTAGAAACCCTACACAGGGTTGCTATGGGTTGGAGCCAACTCAGTGGCACTTAATAACAACAATGTGCTCGAATCAGAGCTTTCCTTATTACCCAATCACATTAATGCTTTAAATCATGTGGTTTGGTCTGCACCCTGGCTTGTGCTGTAATTTCCTTTGCTGCCAGTGTTTGGTGTTTTGTTTTCTTTCTATTTTTTTTCTCTTGCTCTCATTTTTCCCTCCATTTGTTTGTTTGTTTGTTTGTTTTCTTTTCTTTTCTTTTGTTTTCCAGGAAAAAGTTCCAAATGGCATGTCCTAATGAGAAAATATATATTGTTTCCTTTCCAGTACATAAGAAATTCATTTTTCTTCTCTTCCTCTGTCTCTCTTTTTAACTGCCTTCCCCGTCACCCAAGTTAGTACATGTCTGCACTCTAGCCAATGAATAATTCTCCCTTCCCTCCCACCCCAGGGTCCTGGTGTGGCACTGTCGGATACACACTAGACTTCTAACCCCAAGGTTGTTGGTCCAAACCCACCAGCCACTCCTTAGAAACCTTATACGGGGACTCTATGAGTCAGAACTGACTCACTGGCACTTAACAGGAACAGCAACTCCTACCCCGGTAAGCATTATAGAATGTTTATTAAAGAATGAGAAACTTGGTTTGAACATTACAATAGCGTTGTTGTTAGCCATCGAGTCAGTTTTGACTCATAGCGACCCCGTGTAGCATTTCCAAGGAGTGGCTGGTGAGTTTGAACCATCAACCTTGTGATTCAAACTAACTTTAGGGTCCAGTGTTTATCTAACCGCACCACACCAGGACTCGTCAAATACCCATCCTTTTGTGATGGACTAATTTCAGTCCATATAAATAGGAGTCCCAGTGAGGTGCTGTGGGTTAATGCGCCAGACTGCAAAGCCATTTGAACTGCAAGTTTGCTGGTTCAAGCTCACCAGCTGCTCCTTGGAAACCCTACATAGGGTCGCTGTGGGTCGGAACCAACTCGACAGCACTTCACAATATCCTCCAGGTCCCTGTATGTTAAGAGATATTTGGCAGATTCATCACTGTTGCAAAATACTCCATGTGCATATGTATCAAAGTTTCTTCAACCTTCATCTAGGATGCCTGTGTCTTTTTGGTGTTGCGAATAATGCTGCCAGGAACATTGTTGTTGTTGGCATAGGTAAATGCCCTCCAGTTGGTTCCAACTTATAGTGACCCTACATAGGATTTCAAAGGAGTGGCTGATGGGTTTGAATCGCAGACCTTGGAGGTAGCAATCCAGTGCTTATCCTACATCGCCCCACCAGGCTGTGCATATATCTGTTTGTGTTATGAGTCTTATTTTTCTAGGCTATATATCAACTAAAAGGAGCTCTGGTAGCATAGTGGTTACGAATCGGGCTGCGAACTGCAAGGTCAGCAGTTCGAAACTACCAGCTGCTCCGTGGGAAAAAGATGAGGCTTTCTGCTTCCGTAAAGATTTACAGCCTTGGAAACCCTGTACAGCATCGCTATGAGTCAGGACCGACTGCACGGCACATAACAACAACCACATATATCAAGTAGAGAGATTACTCCATCATACAGTATGTAAATTTCCAACCCTCTGAGAAAGTGCTACACCAAAGTGGCTGCACCATTTTACAACCCTAACAGCAATGTAGGAGTGTCCCAGACTCTCCACACCCTTTCCAGCATTTGTAGTTTTCTGGTTTTGAACTTGGCTGTTAATGCCGGTTAAGGTGATATCTCATAGTTGTTTAGACTTTATCTCTCTAAGGAGCCCTGGTGTGGTACTATAGGATTAGCATTGGAGTGCGAACTACAAGGTTGGTTGTTCAGACCCACCATCCGCTCTTAGGAAATCCTGTATAGTGTTGCTGAGTTGGAATCCAGTCAACAGAATTTAACAACAATGGCTAATAATATTTCTTCATATGTTTGTGGCCTTCCTGAAGTTTGTTGAAGTTTCTTCCGTCCATTTTTAAATTGGATTGTTGTTTTCTTGTTGAGGTGTTCTAAAAATTTTAAAGACTTAGTTCTTTGTCTGATATGCCATTGCCAAAACTGTTTCTGTGGCTTCTCGTCTTCCTCTGTGGTGAAGTCTTTTGATAAATTTAAATGTTTCTTTTTTGGGAGGTCCCAATCATCTGTTTTGTCTTCTGTTCTTTGTGGTTTGCAGTTATGTATGATGGTGAATTTTTGCCATATAGCAGAGCCCCAAAGTTTATCCCTGTTTTTTCATTGATCTATATAGTTCTAGGTTTTACACTGAGGCCTTTAATCCACGTTGAATTCCCTTTTGTATATGGTGCCATGTTTCTATAGTCGCTGGTTTTGTCAGATTTGCCGGTATTTTAGCTACAATATCGCGGTCATTAGTTTTTATGAACCTACATCAATAACTTTGTTGAGATTGAAGTGGTCTCGAAGGAAAAGGAGAAAATTCAAAAAAGAATTCCACTCAGTCACTCATAACCTTATAACTAATAATGTCGTTCAACATACAGTTTTACAGTACAGTTTTGTTGTCAGGAGACTTATAAATCTAAGACAGTCTCACTTTTAAATCATTTAAGTCATCAGCGACGTTACTTATCACATATTTTTCTATGATTAAAACTGATAGTGAACATTACGAAGGCTTCTGCAGGGTCTGGTATGGGAGGAGATCCGTGGTTACCGCCCTGGGTGGCCCCACGGGGGACGTTTACCTAACTTGGTGTCAGTGACGCCAAATCTCCACTTCTCTAGCATTGTTCTTGGTTCTGTGTAGGTTCTCTTTTCCTTTTCTCCTCGCCGTCTGCTTCCATTCAGCTCATTCGAGTGGTGTTTTTTTGCAGTCACATGAGTGAAACGTGGACCTGCCCTTGTGCACCTCACCGCTGAGCAAACAGAAAGGCGCAGGCATAGTTTTTAGATGTAATAGGGTCAGTGGTTCGTTCGAGGGTCACACAGGGTAACAAGGACACCCAGCTCCTAAAGGACATGAAGGACTCCCACAAGTTAGCCAGGGAAAAGGGTAGGGGGGGCCAGAATGATAAGGACAAAGAGGGTTGGGGGTGGTGAGGATACATTGTAAGTAAGGAGGGAAGACCACCACCAAGTGCTCGCTGTTCCCCTGACGTTCTGACCAACCATGCCAGGTAGATGTTACTAACCTGACTTAATAGTTGTTGCAACAGAGGGGACATATACAAGGTCACAGAACTGGTGAATCCACATTCTAGCCCCAGCTCTCCCCTGAGCATGGTGCTGCCATCTGTGGTACCCGCCCTGGACGCTGCTGGTGTTGACACCCAAATATGGTGGACACTGCTGTAGCATCCTTGACCCAGGGAGGCCCGGGTGCACACACGATTGGCACACTCAGCTACCAACCAAAAGGTTGAAGGTTCTCTAGTCTAGCCAGAGGCACCTTGGAAGAACGGCCTGGTGTTCTACTTAAAAAAAAAAAAAAAAAAAATCAGAAAATCTTACGGTGCCCAGTTTTCCTCTGACACATCTGGGGCTACCATGAGTCAGCGGCAACTCATTGACTACTGGTTTATGGATTTGTGCATAACTACTAACCGAAAAGTCATCGATTTGAAACTCCCCAGCACTGCAGAAGAAAGGCCTGGTGATCTCCTTCTGCAAAGTTTAAAAACGAAAGACCTATTGCCGTCGAGTCAGTTACACATTATGGCAACCCCTTGCATGCGGAGTAGAACTGCGTTTCGTTGTTGTTGTCATTGGTACCTGCCATCACGTTGGTTCCAACTTGTACTGACCCTATGCACCACAGAATGAAGCACTCCCCAGTCCTTTACCAACCTTATAACTTTGTTAAGCGTATGCCCATTGTTGGAGCCACTGTGTCAGTCTGTCTCGTTGGGGGTCCTACTCTTTTCTGCTGACCCTCCACTTTACCTAGCATGACGTCCTTCTCTGGGGACCAGTCCTTCCTGACAACATCAGAGACAAAGTCTCGCCATCCTGGCTTCTAAGGAGCGTTCTGGTTATGTTTATTCCAACGGATTTTTTGTTCTTCTGGCACTTCATTTGGGGGAGGGGGCTGTTAAGACTGTGACCGTTCAGGGCAGATATCCAGGCCTTTCTTCCAAGGCACCTCTGGGTGGGTTTGAAAAACCAACCTTTCAGCTAGTAAGTTAGTGCTTAACCCTTTGTGCTACCCAGGGACCTTTCGGAAAGATAACACCCAGTGGAAACTTAACACAACACAATTCTACTCTGACACGAGTGGGGCACCATGGATCAGAATGTGCTGGAAGGTGCATGGTTTGTTTTTATTTCTATACTTCCTAAAGGAGAAAATGAGATTTAGGGAGGCTGAACTTAGTGTTGTTGTTGTTAGGTGCCATCGAGTCAGTACTGACCCATAGTGACCTTATGCACAGCAGAACGAAACACTGCCCGGTCCTGGACCAGCCTCACTATTGTTGCCATGCTTGAGCCCATTGATGCTGCCACTTGGCCAATCCATCTCGCTGGGGGTCTTCCTCTTTCTCTCTGACCCTCCACCTTACCAAACATGATATCCTTCTCCAGTGACTGGTTCCTCCTTACAATATGTCCAAAGTATGAGAGATGAAGTTTGGCCATCCTGGCTTCCAAGAAGCACTCTGGCTGCACTTTTTCCAACACAGATCTGTTGGTTCTTTTGGCAGCCCATGGCACTTTCAATATTTTCCTCCAACACCATAACTTAAAAGCATCAATTCTTCTACGGTCTTCCTTATTCACTGTCCAGCTTTCTCAAGAGGGAGCTTCCAAAAACTTCATAGAAAACTGGAGTTTAAAAAAGATAATAGAATTCTTTTATGAACTTTTTGAAGTCCTCTCACAGATCCACACAATGCCTTCACCATTAGCTTAAGGACGATTTCTTCATCTTCCCACCTGTCTCAGCCCGTTCGTTCCCCCACCAAAGCCCTCTCTTCTCACTATGTTCTGGATTTCACTGGACAGCACATTGTCTTCATTCTCTAGTGGTCTTGTAGCCGAAAGTCCACAAGTGGATGGCTTTAACAAGCAGAAAGTCCAGATTCACGGCTCTGGAGAGAGATCTTTGTCTCCTTTCAGCGTCTATAGGCCCAGCAGAAAGACACCATGGCTTGGAAACGTGGAGGGTGGGCGATGAAGAAGAAGACCTCCAACAGGCTGCGTTGACACAGTGGCAGCAGCAGTGGACTCTTAACACAACAATGTGAGGATGGCGCAGTACTGGGCAGTGTTTCATTCTGCAGTGCATCGTTGACAATGAGCTCAGTAGTCCGTGAAGATCTCCGTGTGTTTGGCATCCATTTTCCCCAGTATCCAGGAACTGCACAGAGCAGAGACTCCAGGTCCAAAAGACACACCACACCCCTGACCCTCCTTTCTTGGTGGCAGTAGGTCCCCCTGCTGTACTCACTTCTCTCTCTCCTTTCATCTCTTGTCAGAGAAGAGATGTTACAGGCCTTACTCCTGGTCCCATACATCAGGATTAAGAAGAGTGTTGGTAAGTGCCATCGAGTCAATTCCAGCTCATAGAGACCCTGTATGGAGTTCCCAAGGTGCGGCTAGTGGGTTTGAACCACCTACCTTGAGGTCAGCAGTCCAGTGCTTATCCTGCAGCGCCACACCAGGACACTTACTGGTTTATCACATCAGATTACAACACGGGGAATCATCACACAAGTTCCATGGTACGTCATGACAGACCCACCAAACCACTGAGAATCACGGACCAGCCAAGCTGACACACATCAAGCCATGAGACACACCGTCCTTGTAAACTGGAGTGTGGGTTCATCCTCGATTCTATCCCAAATCTCTTACGCTGTCAACGTTGGCTCTTTGTCTTCTTCTTGCCTCCCAGCTCTCAGAGCCAGCAGCCTTCATACTGGAACTGCTGCAGTGGTGTTGTTGTTAAAGTGTCATTGTGTCGATTTCAACCCATAGCGACTCTATATAGGGTTTCCAAGGAGTGACTGGTGAGCTTGAACCGCTGACCTTGTGATTCAAATGACTTTGCAGTCCAGCGCATTAACCCACAGCACCACACCAGGACTCCCCTGCTCTACACTCTTCTGTGGCTCCTGACCTGACCGCTGTTAGGACACAGTTGGAGCTCCACATCTCAGTGACTGTTCGCCATGATTAGCACCACTTGTCTCTCTTTCCTGTCTGTCTCCTGCACTGCCCCCTGGGGGTGGAGCACAAACACCCTCACTTTGAAGCTCCTCCCATCAGGAAGTAGAATTGACTTCCACACCCTTGAATCTGGACTAGCCTCGTGACTCGCTCTGACCAACAAGAACACATTGTAAGACACTTCGAACTTCATAGGGAGCCTAAAGACAACCTGCCTTTTCTTCGTTCACGCTAGTGGGAAGCTGCCATTGCCTGAAACACTCTCAGATAGTCTCTGTGAAGATAAAAGACCCAACGAACAGCTGACTCCAACCTCCAGGCAAATGTCTTAGACCCACCCACCAGCCACCAGATGAGTACAGCCATAGGAGTTATGCCGGCCAAGACTAACCGAGGACCCACCCCACTCAAGTTGCTGTCCCACAGAATTGTGACCAAATAAAGTCATCATGGTTTTAAGCCCCGTTAAGTTTGGAGGACTTAAGTGTGCCTGAGCCAAGCCGTGGTATTTCCACTGGTTTCATCTGCCTGTGAAACTTGGACAGTGAATAAGGAAGACCGTAGAAGAATTGATGCATTTGAGTTATGCTGTTGGAGGAGAATATTAAAAGTACCATGGACTGCCAAAAAGAATAAATAAATTTATGTTGGAAGAACTATAACCAGAATTCTCCTTAAGAAACCAAGATGGCCAGACTTCATTGCTTATACTTTGGACATATTATCAGGAGGGACCAGTCCCTGGAGAAGGACATCATTCTTGGTAAAGTAGAGGGTCAGTGAAAAAAAAAGAGGAAGCCTCCCCCCCGCCCTGAAGACAGATTGACACATTGGCTGCAATAACAGACTCAAACCTGCAACAATAGTAAGTGGGGGTACAGGACCAGGAAATGTTCTGTTCTGTTATACAAGCAGCTTCACATCAGTCATGAGAAAACTCCGTTATCTTTTCATTCCATTTTTCCCGCAAGTTTTTTGAAGCCCCATCATACACAGGGTTGCTACGAGTCGGAAGGTAGATACTGTTTTAGAGTGTTCTGTTGTGCACGTAAATTGATAACAGCTCTCCAAGTGGTTTGTCTAAAAGGTGGTCCTGTACCCCAGCTTGTACACAGTGGAGGTCTAGGCCCTGGGGATGCATACTTGTGGTTCTCGCCTCCTTTTCTTTCTGCTAAATTTCAAGTCTCTTTTCTGGATTCAACTTGAGTGTGCTGTCCTTTAGGAAGCCATCCCCAGCCCCACAGTCCTTGTTTGTCTGTGTCTCTGCCTAGGGGAGAGTTGAATAGTTACTTGCCTTCTCCTTGCCTCTGTGTTTTCTCCTGCCTATGGGCTGCATCTCAATGTAAAGAAAACAAAAATCACCACTGGACCAATAAGCAACAAACCACCATATCGGTGAAGAGATCAAAGTTGTCAAAGATGTCATTGTGCTCAGATCAACTGTCAACGCTCATGGAAGCAGCAGTCAGGAACTCAAAACGACATATTGCATTAGGTAAACGTGCTGCACAAGACCTCTTTAAAGTACTCAAGAGAAAAGATGTCAGTTTGAGGACTAAGGTGCACCTGACCCAAGCCATGGTACTTTCAGTAACCTCATATGCATGCGAAAGCTGGGACAGTGAATAAGGAAGATGGTAGAATTGATGCCTTTGAGTTCTGGTGTGGGAGAATATTGAAAGTACCATGGACTGTCAAAAGAATCAATCAGTCTGTGTTGGAACAAGTACAGCCAGAAGGCTCCCTGGAAGCCAGGATGACCAGACTTGGTCTACATACTTAAGAAATATTGTCAGGAGGGACCAGTCCCTGGAGAAGGACATCATGTTTGGTAAAGTGGAGGGTCAGAGAAAAAGAGGAAGACCCCCCCAACAAGATGGTTTGGTACAGTGGCAGAAGCAATGGGCTCAGGTGTAGCATCGATGGTGAGGTTGGTCCAGGACCGGGCAGTGTTTCCTTCTGTTGTGCATAGAGTCGCTATGTGTCGGTGCCGACTCGAAGGCATCTGGCTACAGTAACAACCACAGTGGAGCAATAATGCCTGCTCTGCCCTGGTGCTGGGAAGAGGGAAGGAGTAATGCATGGAACTTCATGAGGATCTACACCACAGGGTTAGTATGCGATGTTTCCCCTTCTTTCTCTTTTTGTTCCCACCTTTCTCCCTTCTCTGCACACACACAGCCCTGGACCTGGGCTCCTTCAGTACTCAGTTTGGTTTCTCCCTGTGTTCGCATCAGCTCAGGTGTGTCTGAATGTTCATGAGGCTCACTCGGAAAAGAACCAGTCTTTCAAGGTTTTCCC
This sequence comes from Chrysochloris asiatica, assembly GCF_000296735.1. Lineage (NCBI taxonomy): Eukaryota > Metazoa > Chordata > Mammalia > Afrosoricida > Chrysochloridae > Chrysochloris > Chrysochloris asiatica. Next base: position 5,037,075 of record NW_006408615.1, on the reverse strand, counting down.
TTCGCAGTCATGTCTGTCATGTAACAGATCAGTCATTGTTGACCTGTCCAGCTCATGGCGTTGTCTGAGTCGAGCTGGTCTTTACGGCTGATTGTTTACAAGGAGATTACCAGGCCTTTCTTCCAAGGTATTCCGGGTTGACCTGGACCTCCAACTTTTAGGTTAGCCGCCAAGCATGAACCGTTAGTACCACCCAAAACCCAAAGCAAATCCACTGCTGTCAAGTTGGCTCTGACTCACAGCGACCTCTAGGACAGGGTAGAAGTGCCCCTTAGGGTTTCCGAGACTGTAAATCTTTACAGAAACAGGCGGCCTCACCTTTCCCCTGTGCAGAGCAGCCAGTAGGTTTCAATCACTGTACTTGTAGTTATCAGCTCAACGCTTAACCTAGGACACCACCAGGCCTCTTTCTTCGTGTACCACTTTGTTGTTGTTGTTAGGTGCCATTGAGTAGGTACCAACCCATAGCAACCTTAAGCACAGCAGAACGAAACACTGCCCGATCCTGGGCCAACCTCACTACCATTGCCACACTTGAGTCCATCGATGCTGCCACTTGGCCAATCCATCTCATTGGGGGTCCTCCTCTCTTTCTCTGATCCTCCACCCTACCAAACATGATATCCTTCTCCAGCGACTGTTCCTCCAGACAATATGTCCAAAGTATGAGAGATGAAGTGTAGCCATCTTGGCCTCCAAGGAGCACTCTGGCTGCATTTCTTCCGAAACAGATCTATTGGTTCTTTTGGCAGTCCATGGCACGTTCAATATTCTCCTCCAACACCATAACTCAGAAGCATTGATTCTTCTCCAGTCTTCCTTATTCACTGTCCAGCTTTCGCATGCATCCCGTGGCTTGGGTCAGGTGCACCTACGGGCGCCTGTATCCAGGATGTTGTTGTTCATTTTGATCAAGTCTATTCCAAGTCATGGTGAGCCTACAGTGTCAGTAGAACTGCTCCAGAGAGTTTGATCTCCCACCAGCAGATTGCCGCATCTGTCTTCCCAGGTGCCTCTGGGTGGGCTTGAACTCCCAGGAACTCCTGGACCCATTATGCTGTGTTGTTAAGTGCCGTCAAGTCGGTTCTGATACATAGTGACCCTGTATAGGGTTTCTGAAGAGCAGCTAGTGAGTTTGAACCACCAGCCTTGTGGTTCAAACCGACTTTGCAGTCTAGCACATTAACCCACAGCACCACACCAGGACTCCAGTATAGTTCTATTAAAATTCACTAGGCATCCCTTGTTCTAGAAGGTTAGCATGATGAAGTGTGTGTCTCATCCATGTTCATAACTGGCAAGACCACCGGACCCTGGTACCTTCTCTGCAGCCAGCCTTGTCCGAGCCCAGCGTCTTCCTATAAACAAACAGAGCTTGTGTACAACACACCCAGATTCGTCACAGCTGGCTTAGACTACTGTGACCAGCTTCTGGCCCACTTGGATTCTGACTAGGTAACATCAGATGTGCTTTCCTCAGTTATGCGTGCCACTACCCACAAAGGTGAGCTTCTGTTTAAAAGCCATCCCCACGTACTTCCAGGAAAACGCACTGACAACGTCGGCATGCTGAGGCAGTCTTCAGCGCTGTCATGTCGTGCTGATTCCTGGGGTGGTACTGCAGGATCAGTACTGGACTGTGAACCACAAGGTCGGCAGTTCAAAGTCGCCAGCCAGCTGCTCCTCCGAACCCCTAAACAGGGTCGCTGTGAGTCAAAATCCACTCAGTGGCACAAAACAACAGCATGTCAGACAACAAGATGTGACCTCTGTGTAAAACCTGGAGGGGGTTCCTTTGGAAATGGTTGGGAACATTCCTTAGTGGCTGCCTAAAAGATAAGGTCTAGCGGCTCAGTGATTCTATTCTGTGCCATGTTGGAATTTCAGCTTGGTTTTCACTGCACCAAATTCTTTTGATTGTGAAACTGCACAGGTAATTGCCTTGGGCGTCATTGGGAAAGATTTAGATGCCTGTAGTTGAGCGTAGGAGATGTGAAAACTATGTGAAAATGGATTGGATTCAATTCATTCAGCCAAATGACAATACCCAAGCCAAATGCATTGTCATCAAGGCGATTCCAGCTCCCTGTAAGGCAGACTGGACTGCAAACCACAAAGTGGACAGTTCAAACCCACCACCTGCTCCTCTGAAACCCTATACAGGGTTGGCATGAGTCGGAACCAACATGATGGCACTTAACAACCGCATCGGTTCCCAAGACTGTAAATCTTTAGGGTCACACCGCCACATCTTTCTGCCACATTAAAATGCATAGTCACCAGGTTTTTACCATGTTTGTATTCAGATCCTGTTTTCCTTCTGTTTTAGATTAAGAGTGCTGTGGGCAAACGTTTTCTATACTTACTTCGTTAGCATGTTAATCATTTGCAAGTGATAATGATTAGTCTAGGACAGTGAACTCCTGGTGCTGGTAAGAGTCCAGAGGGCGTTGGGGCTTGCTTTGTGTTAAGTCTGAAATGTTTTCAATCCTGTGCCAACAAATTGAGCTGAAAAACTTCTACATATTGAATGTAACATCTAAAATGTATATGGAAAGGTTTAAAAATCTGACAAGGTACTCAGTTAGAATTGGTGGGAAATGTAACAACTCACTCTGTAATATCTGCCTACCTGCTGCGTAAATGTTACTCATTAGCACTGTAGGATAAGCACTGAACTGAAAGGTCAGTTTGAACCATGAGGTTGGCAGTTCGAACTCAACCAGCCGCTCCTTAGAAATGCTACCCAGTGTCGCTGTGATTTGGAACCAGCCATACTTAACAACACCAGTTGGACAGAAGTCACTGAACAAAGTGTTGTTGGTGGGTCTCATTAAGTTTCAACTCAGAGCAGACCCACGTAAGCAGACACTCACTGTTGTTGCATATTCGAGGCCACTGTCACAACCTCTGTGTCAGTCCATCTCGTTGGGGGTCTTCTTCTTTCTCACTGACCCTCTACTGTACCAAGCAGGATGTCCTTCTCCAGGGACGGGTCCCTCCTAATGATATGTCCACAGTACACACGAGTTTTATCAGACTTAATAGAGCAAATTATATATTTCTGTAGGGCAACATTGTTAAGCGTTTTAAGTGATAACTTGAAGAGAAGTTTTATGATACAGTAAATGTGTGCGTATTATGGAACGATAATGGGTTAAAAAAAGTAGTTTACCGTTTGTAAATGGTGGGAAGCTTTTGTGTGTGTCACGCGTGCCGTTCTGAGTGTGAACTTCACACCCAATTCCTTGGATTCCTTTTCCTATCGGATCACATCACTTATAAAATCGTACTGTTATCAAGCTATTTCTCATTTCATTTCTAATTTCAAAACATATCTAGAAAAAGCTTGGGTGGTCTCAGAGACTTTGTTACTAACCTAGGGGTACCATGAAGGATGTTATTGTTAAGTGCTGTCGAGTCAGTTCCAACCCATAGCAAGTCTGTATAGGGTTTCCAACGAACAGCTGGTGGGTTTGAACCACTAACTTTGTGGTTAAAAGTCCAGTGCTGATCCAATAGCGCCACACCAAGACTCCTGAAACAGACAGACAGTGCTGTGGTGGTGGCTAGGTGCCATTGAGTCCATTCCAACTCAGAGTGACCCTGCATAGGGTTTCCAAGGCTGTAAATTTTTATTGTTGTTAAGTACCGTCAAGTTGGTTCCAACTCACAGCAGACCTGCATAGGGTTTCCCAGGAGCGGCTGGTGAGCTCATACCGCCAACCTTTGTGGTTCAAACCAACCTTTTGCTTAGCAGTCCAGTGCTGACCCTGTGACGGAGACGCTAGGATGAAGGACTTGTCTTTTATTCTAGTCAGATGGCCGAATGTCTTTAGTCTTTCTTCAGAGTTGTTGTGAAGTGCCAGTGAGCTGGTGAGCTAGAAGTACCAACCTTGCAGTTCAAAAGGCTTTGCAGTCTGGTGCATTAGCCCACAGTGCCACACCAGGACGTTACTTATTTTACCGCAAGACACCCTCCAAGTTCTTGCTGCTTCTAAGGCAGAGTTTCAACTGATCCACATTCATTCCTTTATCAGCTTCATTAGCGTAAATTCCTTCCTGCCCTTTTCTAGTTCCCGTCCGGGCCAGGGCCAGGCCACGTGCCAAGGCCATGAGCACCCACGAGAAGCAGCACGGGCTTGTCTCTGGAGAAATGTGCTGATAAGCACTTGCCTGTGCTCTCCAAATCTCTCCTGCCAATTTGGAACATAGTTATTTACTCTTAGCTTGAACAGTTAAACTCTCAACTGCTTACCGAAAGGTTGAACTCACCCAGAAGCACCTCAGAACACAGGGCTGGAGCTCTGCTTCCAAAAGGTCACAGCTTTGAAAACCCCACAGAGGCGAGTTCTGTTGAGACAGACATGAGGCACCATGAGTTAGAATCCATCCAATGGCATCTCACCTCAACGTTAAGCTTCGATTTTTTGCCTCTAGCAGATTTGGGTCTGAAGTCCCTATGATGATTCGGCTTCACTCTGTAAGTGTATAGCCACGTTTCCAGCATCGAGTCCTTTGGACTTGTGGTTTAGACAGCCGCCATATCTGTGTTGTCATTGGACGCCATTTTGCCATCTGGAAGACCATCGTAGATGCTGAGACAGAGGTCAGGTGAGTTCTCATAAATCATCACAATTGCACCTTATGTTCCCCAAACTGGGCTCAGCATGAGGAAAGTGTTGAACACCTTCTGTGTAGTAGGGATTACATTAGAAGCACAGGTACAAAGATTAGCAAGATAAATTCCCAGCCTTCAAGAGCAGGGACTGTGGTAGCTCAGGGGTAAAATTCTCATCTTCCACGCAGGAGACCTGGGTTTGATTCCCCACCAGTGCTTCTCAGATGCAGCCACCACTCATTTGCCAGTGGAGGCTGCATGTTGCTAGGATACTGAATCGGTTTTAGCAGAGCTTCTAGACTAAGATGAACCAGGAAGAAAGACCTGGCAATTGACATCTGAAAATCAGCCAGTGACTGTAGTAGGGGTCATAGACGGTCCAATCTGCTACCAATCAGAGGGATGGCAAAGGACCAGAACAGAACGCATTTTGTTTCGTTGTGCACGGGCCTGCTGTGAATCAAGGTTCAATGCTGAGCAGCAAACAGCAGCTGTCAGGAAATATACAGTCAAGTGAGAGAGAGAGATGTAAGGTCCCCCACCATGTATAATCAGGGCCGTCGCAAAATAGGGCCCAAGGTGTCGTGGGAACGCAGTGGAGAATATTGATCACATTTGGCTTCACAAAGAATTTCTCCTGCCATTAATAACTCATTTTAGCCTGTTCTTGTCATACAGAAAATACCTTACTTTGGAAGGTTTCCAGCAGTATTTAAATCTTACCAGTGTTTTTACCTGTCTAGTGTTAGAGGTAAGAAACTCTGGTGGTAAAAGTGGACTAAGTGTTGGGCTGCTAACTGAAAAGTTGGAAGTTCAAACCCACCAGCTGCTCCAAGGGAGAAGCATGAAGGTAACTGCTTCTGTGAAGATTTATAACCTCGGAAACCCTATACTGGGTCACTATGAGTCCAGAATCAACTGGGCAGCACACACTGCCTATAACAGCATAGTTGTGTGAACTGTGTAGTCTGTAAGGAAACCCATAGGATGGGGTGGGGAACATCTGGCCCGTGGGCCATAAAAGGCCCGTAAAATCATTTGGTCTGGCCCTGCCAAGGCAACCGCAGTTCCAGCCATCACATTTGTTGTTGTTGTTGTGAAGTGCTGTCGAGTTGGTTCCAACTCATAGCGACCCTGTATAGGGTTTTCGAGGAGCAGCTAGTGAGCTTGAACCGCCAACTTTGCAGTTCAGCGCATTAACCCACAGCGCACCTTAGGGGTGAGTTAATTAATTAAATGTTTGACCAAATATAGCAGGCTAATTTTTAGGTTGTTTATTTTGTATGGCCTGAGGATTATGTTACAAATTTTGGCAGAAAAAAGTTCCCCACCCCTGCCATAGAAGAATCAATGCCTTTGAATTGTGGTGTTGGGAAAGAATATTGGAAGCTTGTTCCATGGACTTCCAAAAGAACAAGCAAATCTGTACTGGAAGATGTACGGCTAGAATAGTCCTTAGAAACCAGGATGATGAGACTTTGTCGCGTGTACTTTGGAAATTTGTAGAGAGAGACCAGTCCCTGGAGAAAGGACATCATGTTTGGTAAAATGGAGGGTCAGTGAAAAAGAGGGAGACCCCCCCAACAAGATGGATAGGTACAGTGGCAGCAACAGTGGACTCAAACGTAGCAATAGTGTGGTTGGCACAGAACTTTGCAGTGTTTCATTTCGTTAGGCGTAAGGTCGTTAGGAGTTGGAACCGACTCAATGGCACCTCACAACAACAACACAGTTATATGTGCTGTGTTTCATGGTTTTCAAAGTATTATGTTGCTAAACCTAAAAATAGAACTTCAACCTAGTTTTACTTTGAGTTGGCGATGGACAAATTCAGGTGTACTGTTTGCATTGGAAGGGAAAGTATAAATGGATTGAGGGATCAGGTAACGTACAGAATCAGAAGCTTGTGCAGAAAATCAAATCATTACCAGAGCTAGCCTGGGCAGCCTCTCTTTCCTTGTCTCTCCGTTGTTCTTTCCACCTCTGAACACAGGGGGCGCTCTGTGGATTTACTCGATATGGCTTTTCTATCCAAAGTCTTCTTAACTCCCACAAAATGATTAGGTAGGACCATGAAAATAGGATGCATAGGACTCTAAGGCTGGAATTGGTTAGTTTTGCCATCTTGCTAAGTTTCAAAGGAGCCATCTCAGAAGCAGGAACAGTTCAAGGACCATCAAGACAGAAGAGCCATGAGTGGAGTGTGAGATCTTCACCTGGGAAAGCGACGGCAGAAGAGAAGACGGCATGGAGAGATTTGGCAGCTGCAGGTTTTCCAGCCCACGGGCCCAGTAAAGCCAAATGCCTGTGGGCAGGAGGCTGACTTATAGAATGTGCCCTTTGGGCAATCACAGACTGGTTAGGGGAACTTTGTAACACTTGCCTGAACTAGGCTGAGGGGCCACAGAGCTGAGAGGTGGGAGACAAGAGTGAGGCGTGCCTTTGGGTACGCAGACAGGAGGCATTCCTGACTAGAGGCTGGCTGTGTCCTGAGCTGGTTTTCATCCTGAAAACGTGAATCGTACGCTGTTCACGTCCCTGATAAACCTCACAGTTGTGACCATTGCTGTGAGTTCTGGGTGGTCACTGCAATGGATTGTGAAACCCAGACCTGAAGGAGGAAGTGCAGTGCAGAGCTGCTTGGTGGCAGAATAGGGCACGTCTGACCTGTACTTCATCGGAATCCGCCTTGGGTGGATTGATTCTCCTTCCCCTTTGTAAAGCCAGAGGAAGACAGAGCTGACCTTCTTGCACGTTTTGTCTGTGCTCTGAAGCCAGGGACTGATGGGGTGCTGTTTGGACCCTATTTCTTGAGTTGTTCTATTTCACTGCCTTGACCAGATTAGATGCTGTGGAGAAAAGTGCCCCCTCCTCCCTCAAAGCGTTTGGAGCTTGTTGTCACTGTTAAGAAAACCTGGTTATGCGGTGGTTAAGTGCTCAGCTGCTAAATGAGAGATCGATGGTTTGAACCTACCAACGTCCCTGAGGGAGAAAGATAACAGCGTTCTGCTTCCGTAAAGATTACAACCTGGGAAACCCTTTGGGGTAGTTTTACTCTGTCCTATTCAGGGTCGCTATGGGTTGGAACCAACTCGACGGCACTTAACCACAACAACATCGGGTCGATACCAGCCGGAATCAAATCAATAGGAACAGGTTGGTGTGGGTTTTTGCTTGCTGTTAGCTGGCATCGGTTCAGGCTCACCAGCTGCTTCTCGGAAACGCTATACAGAGTCGCTCTGGTTCGGAACCGACTTGATGACACTTAACAACACTAGCTGTCATCTAGTTGACACGAACTCCTGGTGACCCCATACACAATGAATTAAACACTACAGGTTTCAGACATGGTTCTGATCCGTAGGGTTTCTGTTGACTGGTGTTTTAAGTAGATCACCAGACCCTTCTCCTTAGTCCATCTTAGTCTGAAAGCTCTGCTGAAACCAGGTCAGCTAACAAGACACAACCGTCCACTAGCAGTCAGGTGGTGGCTATTCAGGAAGTACATTGGCTGGGACTCAAACCCGGGTTCCCTGCCTGTGTGGGAGGTGAGATTCTGCTACTGAACTCTCAGTGTCCTCAGATTTGGAGTGAAAGACGCTGCCAGGAACGACCTTGCATGGTTTGCTCTTCTCGGGGAATGGGGCACTGGCTGTATGATGTGGGTGTGGAACGGAGAGGCGGGATTTCCCCTAGCATGTCTGCTCTGGGAGGCCAGCGTGTGCTGGGACACCAGGGCACATAGGTCACAGGATATGCCCATGTGGCCTTGGCTGTCTGTCGCTGGGGGAAACGTTCAAAGCCACCGCTTATCTGTCCTCATTGGGAACCAGAAAGGACTGGTGTGTTCACTGATTTACGAGAAAGCCGATCTCTCTGGCCAGAGGACAGGCTATGATGACCCCACTTTACAAAGGATTTCATCATGTTTACTCCTCACCGAGACTGATGTTTCTTCACATAAGTCTCACGTATCTTGGAGGGACCAGTCCCTGCAGAAGGACATAAAGTGGAGGATCAGCTGGAAAGAGGAAGACCCCCATTGGGATGGCTTGGCACAGTGGCAGCAGCAGTGGGCTCAAACCTAACAGTTCTGAGGGTGACGCAGGACCGGGTGGAGTTTCGTTCTGTTGTGTGTGGGGTCGCTCTGAGCTGAAAGTGACTCGACAGTTCCCAACAACACAGTATTCTTTCAAAGCAACAGGGAAGTACAAGGACAGTGTAGACACATTCCAAATCCTTGAATGAGGTGACAAAAGAAACTCATGTTTAGTGGCTCAGCCAGGCTGAGGGATGAGGAGCAAGATCCCAAGATGGTCAAAGATGGGGAAGGGTCATAGGACAGGTGAGCCCGAGCCCAGAAATGCAATCATGCGGATTTGCTGGGCTCCCTTAGGAGCCGAGGGATCAGATTAGGAACATGTTGTGGAGGGTCACCATGAGTCTGAGGACTCTAGGTGGAGTTGGGACATCACAGGAAGTCGTAAGAAGTGTTTGAGCAAAAGCAAGACAAGGACCAACCTCTGTGCGTGGAGGGAGTGCCTCGCTTGCCAATTGAAACTGCCCAGCATTGTCTGGGACTTGTCTCTGTAAATTTTTTAACTTCACAAAAAATTGTTAAACTCTTACCAGCCCTGCTGCTGGCCAGTCCGTTCCAGCCCATAGTGACCCTTGAGGAGAGCTGCCCCATGGGATGTCCGGGACTGTTATCTTTACAGGGGCAGACTGCCCCATCTGTCTCTCAAGGGGCTGCGGCTCCACTCATACCGCCCACCTTTCTGTTGACCGCTGCACCCAGGGCTCTGAAGGGGTTTGTTACTGAACAGTAATTGTCAGGAATAAGTATGGGGAAAGAATACGACCCTGTCGCACACCTTTCTTAATTTGAAGCCATTCAGTGTTCCCATGTTCTGTTTAAACAACTGCCTTTTGGTCCATGTACAGATTCGATTCCTCATGAGCACAATCAAGTGTTCCGGAATCCTCATACTTGGCAATGTTGTCCATAGCTTGTCATGATCCATACACTCGAAAGCCTTTGTGTAGTCACTAAAGCACAGGTAACCATCTTTCTGGTATTGGACAGAAATCGTCAGGAGTAACTACATGCTGTGATTGCCACAAGGAGTCTTGGTGGTGTAGTTGGTTTTCATTGGGCTGCTAACTGAAAAGACAGGGGTTTGAACCCACCAGCCACACTCTACAAGAGACAGATGAGGCCGGCTGCTTCTGTAAAGATTGTCAGCCTTGGAAACCCCATGGGGCAGTTCTACTCTATCCTATTGCTAGTTGCTGTCAAGTCAGTACCAACTCACAGCGACCCGATGCACAACAGAAGAAAACACTGCCCAGTCCTGGGCCACCCTCACAATTGTTGCTGTGCCTAAGCCCATCATTGCCACCACTGTGCCAATCCATCTTGCTGGGGGTCTTCCACTTTTTCTCTGACCCTCCACTTTACCAACATGATATCCTTCTCCGGGTCCCTCCTGACAATATGTCTGAAGTATGAGAGACGAAGTTTGGCCATCCTGGCCCCCAAGGAGCACTCTGGCTGCACTTCTTCCAAACACACATCTATTGGTTCTTTGGCAGCCCATGGTGCTTTCAGTATTCACTATTCTCTTCCAATGCCGTAACTCAAAAGCATCAATTCTTCTAGTCTTCCTTATTCACAGTCCAACTTTAGCATGCTTATGAAGGTATTGAAAATACCATGGCTTGGGTCAGGTGCACCTTAGTCCTCAAACTGACTGACATCTTTGCTCTTGAACACGTTACAGAGGTCTTGTGCAGCAGATTTGCCTAAGGCAGCATGTTGTTTGATTTCTTGACTGCTGCTTCCATGAGTGTTGATGATTGAGCTGAGCAGAATGAAGTTTTTGACAGTTTCTATCTTTTTCCATTTTTGTGGGTGTTCTTTATTGGTCCAGTGGTGAGGATTTGTGCTTTCTTTACATTGAGATGCAACCTATAGTGAAGGCTGTGCTCTTTGACCTTCATCAGTAAGTATTTTATAGGGTGGCTATCAGTTGGAGTCAACTTGATGGCAGTGGGTGTTGGGTGGCACCAAAGGGCACAGACGATCATATGAGAGTGGCTTTCGCACCCCGTGTGCAGGCTCACTGGATCTCCCTGTACCTCGACATCCGAGCCTCAGTGGTCTCCTCATCCATGTGCTCCTACCTCAGGCCGTGGTAATGCTTCTCGTTTCTCCTGCACATTCTTTCCCAGGACATCTCCCATCACCCTGCCTCGTGTCCCACTCCCCACCCCTTCTCATCACCTCAGACACTGCACACCAGTCCCGTCTGTCTCCCCATCGGAAAGGGTCCCCTGCTGTTGCCTGGAACAACACAAAGAAGGTCCTCAGAAACAAACAGGTGACTTAGGCTCCTGAAATACTGAGTGGCTTCAGGATTCTGTTTTTTCAGTGTACTTGCCAAGAGTCAGGCAGAGAAAAACAGCGTTGCTCCTTAGATCATGAATTCAACCCCGTCTTCGGCAGTTGACACGGTTTGAATTGAACTGAAGTCATGTCCCCATTTGTCAGTTGAGCTCTCCTTTCTTTTCCACCCACAGACTGGCGTTCAGTGGTGTGACCAGCGCTGTCTAATCAAGATGGTGGACACAGAAAGCCCCATTTGCCCTCTGTCCCCACTCGAGGCTGATGACTTGGAGAGTCCGCTGTCTGACGAATTCCTACAGGAAATTGGCAATGTTCAGGAGATTTCACAGTGCATTGGTGAGGATTGCTCCGGGAGCTTTAGTTTCACAGATTATCAGTATTTAGGAAGCGGCCCAGGCTCCGATGGCTCTGTTATTACAGGTGAGTGGCTTGCTTCCTAGAAAGCTTGGTTCAGAAATGTGTTTGGTTTAAAGAACATCATATTTCCTTTAGGAGGAAAATAAAATCACATGTTTCTGCGGGAAAATCTTCACCCTCAGTTGCATGACTTGGAAATGTTTAGGTGTACCCACATCAAAGAATTCTTGAAAGCCAAGTAAGGCAGCTGAGTTTTTTAAAATGTTGTCAGCATGTATTTCTTTACAGCAGAGTCCCCTGGTGTCATAGAAAATGACTTTTTTTCATATAAAAGTTTATACTGATCATCTATGTACTTCCTGTCTTGCATTAAGAATTGTGTCAGGTGTCAGGCAAGGCAAAAGCCAGTGAACACCAAGTCAACTCTACCCCTGGCAACCCAACGTGTGCCAGAGTAGAACTGTGCTCACAGGGTTTTCAGTGATGGGCTGTTCAGAAGTACATCACCAGCCAGGTGCCACGTAAAATTTGTATAGTAAATAATGAGTTTTTAGATATTAGAAAACCACTAATTACTCAGCTGAGAATGCTATTTAACTTAGACTGAATAACATCTCTTAGTATCATATTGATGATAAAATTTCCGTAATTTTTAACAAGTTAGAATACTGCATGTTTTTACAACTGTTGCGCAAAAAGGAAAATAAAAAGTGATCTATTGTTTTGGTTAGCAAATGACTTTTTTTTAAAGGTTTGAAACCTCCAATTCTCCTGTTTCTTGATGATAGTGAGATACAAATACAATTTTACAATCCTTCAGAAAGTCCACGTATATGCTTTTCATAGCATACGGCATTTCACTTTCAGAAACAAGTCGCTTTTGTTCATTGAAATCTGTAGAAGCATTAAAAACAAGGGAATGAATCCTGAAAGTTATGTCTGTCAGAACACTGTAAAAAATGTCTTTGGTTTGAGTTACATGGTTTCAGTTTTAAAAATATGATCACTTAGAAGTTGTGTGGGCTGTCAACCATTCAGTTAGCAGCTGAGCATATTCACTATTTGCACCGAGACAAAGTAGACAGAAAGCCATCAACCGTAGAGTTTACTCAGGCAACCTCCATCCGGTGTCACTGGGAGAGAAGAGATCGTGAAAGAGTTCATCTTTCTAAGCAGCATTGATGCCCGCCCAGGATGGTGTGTAAATTACAGCCTCATTTGAAGAAAGTTCTGTCTGAAGTAGACCTGACTCCACAGGGCTCCTTGGTGGAAGTGGGTCATTGGTTGGGATTGAAGGACTTGGATTTGAATGAGCCATGAAGAGTAGCTGGTAGGTGGATGAACAAGTTGTGTGTGGTTTTGGACTCTTGATGGTGGAATCCAGGGGGCTGTTGGGGAATCCAGAGAGAAGGATTCAATCTGTACCATCTGGTGGGAGGGTTTCAGCCTTCCCCGAGGCTGGATTCTTGGCCTGGAGAGTGTTTCACCCCAACTTTCTTCTCTTGCTTATTGCAACGCCAAGAAGCTCATCTGGATGAGTGCGCTCTAGCTTCGGTGAAGCTGGGGGCGTGTTCACTGACAAACCCTGTATGGAGAGGGTATGGGGAGAGTACTCACAAGTCCAGAGAGACCCCCGCTGTATACGAGGAGGTGTATGTGAGGATACACCTTTGAGCTGGAACCAAAGACAGGTGAAGTGTTCATCAGAGACAAATGGATACATTGTGAGATTCATAGAGTGGAACCACTGTGGTTGGCTGCCATGAAGGTGGCCCCACATCATGGAGGTTCCGTGGACAGTGGAAGAGTGATGTCTTACAGATCGGACCTTGTCACCCTCATAGGATTTTCATGGGCTGATTTCCTACAGTAGATCATCGGGTGTTTCTTGTGTATGTGTCTTAGTCTGGAAGACCTCCACTGAGACGTGTTTAGAAGGTAGTGACACTCAAGCCTCCATGACCTCCAGTTAGCAAGTGCGCATGAGGCGGCTGAGACTCAAACCTTCATGGCCCACATGAAGGGAGAGAATTCTATCATGGAACCACCACTGCCCCCAGGATCGCACTCCTCTTGCATCTACATGAACCCACCTGAAAAACAATGGGGAATGAAAATAAACCCGTTTAAGAAGGATGGATTCAGTAGAATTCCATTTCTGTCAGATCTCAAAGACCAGACATTGTGGCGTTTTATTAGTGAAGATGAACATGCACTATTGTACAAGTGACTAACAGTGTTCACATCCCAGTGCCCTCCTGAGAAGGTGTAGAGAAATTCAGTATAGAGAAATCACCTTTCTGTCTATACCAGTGAACAAGCATATGGTGAAATAAAAATATAGCATTTATATAGTAGCATCAAAAACATGAAGTATTTAATGACAAATAATAGCTAGAATATGAAAGACCAATAGACTGCAATTTATAAAAAATTAGAGAAATTCAAATTCAAGATGTCATTGTGAAGTGCCGTCAAGTCGGTTCCGACCCATAGCGACCCTGTACAGGGTTTCCGAGGCTGTAAATCTTTACAAGAGCAGAAAGCCTCATCTTTCTAGCTGGTAGTTTCAAACTGGTGACCTTGCGGTTAAGTCAGTTCCAACTCATAGCGACCTGTATTGGGTTTCTAAGGAGCAGCAAGTAAGTTTGAAATGCTGACCTTTTGGTTTACAGTCCAGGGCTGATCCTACAGTACCACACCAGAAGTCGTAGTCAAGATGTTGTTGTTGTTGTTGTTGTTATTAAGTGCCATCGAGTCAGTTCTGACTCACAGTGACCCTGCATAGGTGAGCTTGAACCATTGGTTTTGAGATTCAAACCGCTATTGCAGTCCCACAGCGCCACAGCAGGACACCATTCAAGATACTGTTGGTAGGTGCTCTATTGAGTCAATACCGACCCCTAGTGACCCCTGTGCACAACAGAACGAAACACTGCCCGGTCCTGGGCCAATCTCACAATTGTTAACCACTCTTCAGCCCATTGATGCTGCCACTTTGCCAATCCATCTCACTGGGGGTCTTCTTCCTTTTCTCTGACCCTCCACCTTACCAAACATGCTATCCTTCTCCAGAGACTGGTCCCTCCTGACAATATGAATTGTCCGAAGTATGAGAGACGAAGTGTGGCCATCCTGGCCTCCAAGGAGCACTCTGACTACACTTTCAATATTCTCCAACACCATAACTCAAAAGCATTAATTCTTCTAGTCCTGCTGTGGTGCTGTGGGTTAACATGCCGGACTGCAAAGCCATATGAACTGCAAGGTCAGTGGTTCAAGCTCACCAGCTGCTCCTCAGAAACCCTATATACAGGGTGGCTATGGGTTACAACCAACTCAATGGCACTTAACAACAACAACATTCAAGATATTAGAGGTCATTGCTTTGAAAGTTTTTTTTTTTTTTTTCCTTTTCTAGACCTTTAGTGTTACACATTTCCAACTATGTATTCATTTAGCATCTACCACAGATTTTTTTTTTAATGTTTTATTGTGAATTATGTGATAGTTTACATGAGAGAACATTAGTTTTACATTCATTTTATTGTATATCATTTCATTGCCATGGTTCCAATCCCCTCCATGCATCATCAACCAACCAAAGGGTATACCTATACTCCCCCCCCCCCCCCCACCCCACCCCCAGTCTTCAGCACACAGTCCCTCTCCCTCTCTGGATCCAAAGTCCCCAGCCACTTCATCATTCCACGTCATTGTCTCTGCCTCTATCTCTGCTTCTCTGGGTAGGGTCCCTCTCTCAGCTCTTCTCCCTTGATGGTCCTAGGGACCTCCGCTCCTAGACTGGAGAGTTAATCACTCCCTTCCTTGCTATAAAACATCTACCTTTACATTTCCAACCCTCACAATCAGTCCTGATGACAGTTATTCACTATTGTATCACAAGAGACCCATCTGTATTTCATTTCATCAGCTCCGCCTAGACAGATACTACTCACTGGAGAGTCTGCCTTCCTCCAGGCCCCCTGGCTCTAGGTCCCCTCTTGAAAGCTTGTAAGCCAGTCACGTCTTGCCTTTGTAGTCGTCCCCCCCTCCCCCATTTGGGTAGCCAATGTCCAAGTTGCCCATCTCTGTCTACTCTGTGTGTGGAGGGGGTGGGAATGATTCTTGCTGTAAGGATTTGTTCCCTCTTTTGAGTTACTGCATCCATAGGTATTGGTCAAATTGTATCAGTTTACTCTTTTTTTCCTCTTCTTTCATCTCCTGGTTGAGCTCTGATCATCCAGTCACCAGGGCCAGGTCAACTGGGTATTTTCTGTAAGTGTGGGTGTTCTTGTGCATATACCCTCTCTTCCTATCAGCTGGACGCTTCCCTTTCCACTCTAGTCCTCTGTGGCCACGCCACTGACTCTGCTACCACAGATACTTAATTCATCTTCAGTTCCATTCATTTCAGAATACTTTTTGATTTCCTTAAACCCATGAATAATTGACTTTTCAAATTAAAAGTGCATTGTGGGCTTTCCAAATACTTGAGCGTTTTCCATAATCTGTTTCTGTTATTAGTATCTACTGTGATTTCATTGTGGTGAGAAAACTTGCTATACTTTAAACCTTTGAAAATTTATCGAGACTTGTATGATGGCCTAGAAAAATCCTATCTTGGTCAGTGTTGTGTATATCCTTGGAAAGAATATATTTTCTCCTGTTATTAAATGGAGTGTTCCATGTACAAATGTCAATTAGATCAAATTGATTGATACTGTTTTTCAAATAGTCCATATTTTTACTACGCTCTGCCTTCTTTCCTCAGTTGTTGAGAGAGGGATGTTGAAATCTCCGGTTGTAATCGTGGGCTTGTCTATTTGTGCTCTCACGTCTGTCTACTTTTGCTTTACGCATTTTGAAGCTTTGTTACTAGGTCCATACACATTTGGGATTGCTGCATATCCTCTTGGGAGTTCTGGTGTATGGCATTATAGAATAAGCTCTGCACTGCTAACTGCAAGGTCGGTGGTTCAAACCCACCAGCCGCTCCTTAGAAACTCTGTCGAGGCTCACTGAGTCAGTACTGACTCGATGGCACATCACAACAATATCCTGTTGATGAACTGGCCCCTTTACTTTGTTCTATACACTACTTTGTCTGATTTTAATATAGCCACTGTAGCTTTCTTTTGACAGGTATTTATATGGTATATCTTTTTCTAGTCTTTTGCTTTTACCCTAATTATAGCTTTATATTATGGTGTAATTTAAACCTGTTGTCTTACAATTTGTCCTCTTTTGGGCCCATCTGAATATTGTCCCCTAGTTCCTATTTTTCTGTCTTGGATTAATTGAATTTTTTTTGAGCTTTCCTTGGATATTCTTTGCTTACTTTATCTAGTTTAGTGGTGGCTTTAGGGTTTCTAGTGATGTGGAAGTAATAACCACTTTGTGCATGGTGTAAGAACCTCACAGCAACATTCTGCTGCTTTGCCCCTCTGGGCTTCTGCGGTATCGTTGTCATATAATTTTTATTTCTAAACTGTGTTACAAGCCTCACAAGATACACTATTATTTTTGCTCTACACAGTCCATTATCTTTCTAAGAGATTTAAATAATAAAATCATTCTTATATTTACTCACAGAACCCACCATTCATCTGTCAGTTTGTCATCCTGTGGTGGTTTGCATCTTGCTGTGGTGCTGGTATTTCAGATACCAGCAGGGTCACCCTTGTGGACAGTTCTCAGCTTCCAGATTAGGGTAGACTAGGAAGAAGGAAGAGGCAGGCCATTCCGTTTCCAGCGATTGGCCACTGCAAACTGTCTGGTACGGTGCCAGAAGATGAGCCCCTCAGGTTGGAGGGCATACAACAGCGGGTTCAAACATAGGCAAGATTGTGGGGCTGGCACAGGACCGGGCAGTATTTCATTCTGGTGCACGTTGGGTCACTATGAGCCAGAACCAACTTGTAGCAAATAACAACACAATCCACATAAGTACCTTTTCTTGTATTTGTTATTCCTTGCTATAAATCCAGGTTTCTATCTGTTGTCATTCTTCTTCTGACTTAAAAGATTTCTTGTAATGCCAGTCTGCTGGTTACTAATTCTTTCAGTGTCTCTGTGTCTGAAAAGATCTTCCTTTTTGCCTTCCTTTATTAAAGATATTTACAAGGGGTATATAATTCTAGATTGACGGGTCCTCCCGCCCTCCATCGCTGCTTTAAAATTCAGCCCACTCTCTGCTACTTTGCTAACAGGACATTTGCTGCCTTCCCCATTTTTGTCCTTTTTAGTTGTCTGCCTGAAAATCTGTTTTTTATCACTTGTTGTAAGGTGCCGTCGAGTCGGTTCCCACCTGTAACGACCTTATGCACAACAGAACGGTCCTGCACCAGCCCCACAATCTTTGGGGCTGCCAGGGTGCCAATCCGTTTCATTGGAGGTCTTCCTCTGTCTCACTGACCCTCCACTTTACCAAGCATGATGCCTTTCTCTTTATGATTGATTTTAAGTAGTTCTATTATAATATGCTTTCATGCTTTTTTCATGTCTTTTGTGGTGGTGCTTGAGATTCATTGAGCTTCTGGCATCAGGGAGTCTGTTGTTTTTATCAAATTTGGAAAATGTTAAGTATTTCCCTGTTCTCCCGTCTTCCTCACGCTTTTGGTAACTTCAGTTGTATGTGCATTTGACCACTTCATGGCTATCCTGTTGTTCACTAGAACTGCATTCTTTGCCTCCTTCCCCAGTCCGTTTGACAGTGTTTTGTTTGGAGCAGTTCCTTTTGCTGTCTTCAAGTTTAGGAGTCTCTCCAAGTCTCTTCTTCTGCAGTGTCTAATCTGCCCCTAATCTCATCCTGTGTGTTTCCATATAGTAAATTGTAGTTTTGGAGTCCTGGTTTGGGCTGCTAACTGCAAGGTCGACGGTTGAAGCCCACCAGCAGCTCCTCAGAAACCCTAGATAGGGTCGGTTGCTATGAGGCTGAACCAACTCAACCGCACTTAGCAACAAGAAGCCAATGACTTAATTTTTCATTCTTCACAGTGTCCTTTGCAAAGTAGACATTTTTCATTTTGATAAAGTTCAACTTCACTTTTTTTCTTTTCTATTCATGGATAGTTCTTCTGGCGTTGCCCACATGGGTTGTTAGACTTTGTTCTGGTGCCGTTTGCTGAGTTAATAATTCGCTCAGCCTAGGAGCTGAGCGAATGAAGCAAGCATGAATCCTGTGTGGGGCATGTCAGGGCAGGCAGGGGGACTGAGGGAGCCCCTCAGGTAGAGGTATCTGTGAGACCACCACAGATTCTGACCCAAAACCCAGGAGGTAGCTCAACAGGAACAAGAACATGTGGGCTTTAGGGTTGTCCACTCAACAGCAGTCAGAGGGGCAAGGACAAAGGAGAGGATGGACCCACTGCAGACGAGCTGCCTCCCTCATACGCCACATACCTCATGCGCAAAGTCTTTTTTCTCTTCAGCCTGGACTAGACGCAGGACGGCAGTTCCTTGAAGACACACGGCTCTATCCTCTCTTCCCCAGATACTCTCTCCCCAGCTTCCAGCCCTTCGTCTGTTAACTATCCTGTGGTTCCTGGCAGTGCTGAGGAGCCACCCAGCGGAGCACTGAACATTGAGTGCAGGATCTGCGGGGACAAGGCCTCCGGCTACCACTATGGGGTGCACGCCTGCGAAGGCTGCAAGGTACATTGCACCCCAGAGGAGAAGGGGGTGGCGGTCCCAGTGTCTCTTGGGGATTGCCTTTTAGCATATATGCAAATGTCTGTCATTGCAAAAGACGTCTGCTAAAAGTCATTGATAGGACACCAGCCTGAAAGAGCCACTTCTCTCTACAGATGCTTTGTGAATAACTGACGTTGTGAAGTGTCATCGAGTCAGTTCTGACTCAGAGCAGCCCTCTATAGGGTTTCCAAGGAGTGGTTTGTGGGTTTGAACCACCGTCCTTGTGGTTAGCAGTTCAGTACAGATCTTGCAACGCCACAGTAAGGTGTGAAAACAAATACACGACATTACAAACAAGCCCTTCATGTGTATACAAAATCAAAGAGCCTTTGCCCGTTTTCTCTCCGGATCCTCCAGATCCTCCAGATGTAGTACCATGTTCAGGACCCCACAGAAGACAGCCAGGCCAGGACAGAGCCCACAGCTGAACCTTGACACATCCCGACCCTCTGACTGTTCTTCCATGCACATCTAGGACCACTCCCCCAGAGCTGGGGACCACACATGTGCATCTGCCTCATACTAATTCGTGAGAAGAGCTGCCGGACCCCAGACCAGACCTCTGGATCCTGAGTCCACGAGGTTGAATCTCTGGTCTGGTCATGGCACCATTGATCCCCCTGTGGTTTACCAGCACAAGGATGAGGAGAATCGCACACTCTATTGCATCCCTGATGTCTTCTGGGTCACAGGCTTTGAATATTCTGTTCCTTTTACAGCTTAGGTGCTTTATGTACAAAATATACAGGCAGCGTAGCCCATCTAGACGTTTGGTTCAAGTCAGAAATGCCCACCATTGCTCCTGCTGGGTGTCGAAGAGTACAGTGACTTTTGGGAAATGCCACAGCACACATTTTCCCTGACCCCAAACCTGGTTCCCAACGCCTGGCCGGCAGGTAGAATCACCACTTTAGCCGGAACATCCTGTACCGTCAGGCTAAAGGTTCTCTCTTCTCACCCTTCCTCTTCTAATCCCTTAGGTTCTGGGCCAACCTCCTTTATGTTGTTACTGTTGTTGAATGCCGTCAAGTTGGTTCCAACTCATAGCAACCCCGTATAGGGTTTCCGAGGAACAGCTGGTGAGCTTGAACCACCAAGCTTGCGAGGATATCAACCTTCTTTCATGCCAAGAAACTGCTGTCTCCTCATGTAGGTCAGCCAGAATGGTTTAAAAGCAAAGAGGGCAAAATTCCAAAGCAAACCTTTACTGGACATGTTTATCAAGGATTCTATAGAATCCTGATCAAAAGGGGGAAATGTGTAACAGAATTTCAAGATCTAATGGAATTTAGACTTTCTGAAACCATTGAAGCTCTATGACTCCCTAAACTATTGCCCTGAGATCATCTTTAAACCACAAACCAAAACTATCCACTGAAGTCTTCTTAAAAAACAAAGTGAAAAGAAATCCACTTTTTTTGTGAATAATTTTTTTGCTTTATAAGAGAATCTTAACATTTACCCAGTTATGAGTAGCTTTATTATGAAGTCTACAAAACCAAAACTGAACATAAGATTTTAGATCATAATCCTGCAGAAAATGAATTAGATTTACTATAAAGCATATGGTTAGGAAACTCATGAAGGAGTTTATACTGGTTTTGGCTTTTTTTTTATTTTAAGTTTATAAAAAAAATTTTTTTATTTGATGCTGAAAATACACATAGCAAAACATACAACAATTCAACAATTGTGTATTTTCAATTCATTGACATTAATGAATGGCTATGGAGCCATTCTGACCCCCCCATTCTAAATGTGGCGCTGTGGGATCAGCACTGGACTGGTAACAGCAAGATCACCAGTTCAAACCCAGCAGCTGTTTTATGAAGAATGGCTGGTGGGTTTGAACTGCCTGCCTTACGGTGTTGGCAGTCCAGTGCTGATCCTACAGAACCAAACCAGGACTCCTGATAGGAAGGTTGTTGTCACGTGCTGCCAGCTCTGACTCATAGCGTTGGAACCAACTCAGAGCAAGTAGAAACTCCTACATGAGTTTAATTTGTTTTTCTAGGGAATTAATATTCTTCTTCAGAATTTTCTAGAAAGTTTTAATCACACATAAGGCTGTGTCACATAACAGGAAAAAGTTGCGTTTGTTTTAAATCTTATTTTGGGGCTAAGGAATTCTTTGGAAAACTGTCATAGTTCCTGCTTAAGTGTAGCCCCAGATGCTCGCCACAAGGTCAGCAGTTCATACCTATCAGCCAGTCCTTGGAAAACCTATACAGGTTTGCTGTGAGCAAAACCAACTCGATGGCAATTAACAATTACAAGAAGTCAGATAGACATATTGAAATTACTTTGCAGTAAGCCACGTTATTTTCTTTCCTCCAGTGTTAATAAATTCAAGATGTTCAGTTTGTCTTGACATCAGCTTTGTTGGAAGAACTAATTCTCCAAATGTCATTCCTATCAGGAGAGACCAGCATTAGGAATAAGGCCATGAGTGACAGGTGGCCCATGACCTCTAATCTACCGTACGTTTACCTCACAGGGTTTTTTTCGTCGAACCATTCGGCTAAAGCTGGTTTACGACAAATGTGATCGTAGTTGCAAGATTCAGAAAAAGAATCGAAACAAGTGCCAATATTGTCGTTTCCACAAGTGCCTTTCGGTGGGGATGTCACATAACGGTAGGTAAGACCAGTACCTTTCCTCCCCGTCCATCCCTCTGCCCGCCCTCCCTGTTCGAGGGGCAGGGGGCGCGGGGTGAGAGAGGATGGATTTAAAATAACTGTGGTCTCATGTTGAATGCCTTGATCGTTTTATAATCGTAACCACCTAAGACGGTGGAAATCTCAAAGAGCTTGGAATTATCGTTGGCACCTCTAATGGTAAGAGCTTGGTGAAGATTCTGAAACCAATTGGAAATCACAGGATCATGTGATGTTCAGATCCTACTTAGGAAGTGTGTGTCATGCTGAACATTTTGCTATACAAGGGGACTTCAAAAAATTCTTGGAAAAATGGAATGAAAAGATAATGGAATTTTTCTACAAACTTTTTGAAGTTCCCTCATATTATAAATTCAATTATTTTCTTTCATGCACTAATTGTAGAAGGTGATGTGTGTTGGAATTCTGGGGTGGTGCAAGTGGTTAAGCACTAGACTACTAGCTGAAAGGTTGGAGGTTCTAACCCACCCAGAAGGCACCTTGGGAGACAGGCATGCTTATCTGCTTCTGAGACGTCACAGCCTTGAAACCCCTTTAATGCAATTCTACTGGAGCAATTCTGCTGTACACAAATGGTGTCACATGAGTCAGAAGATACACTTTCTGGTAACTAACAATCACAAATGACTATGTGAAGCAAAATGTAAAATAATTAGTTCACTAGAATTACATCCATATCTGCTGGAAAAAGAAAAAGTGTTATTTTGTAGATTCATCCTCTTAACTTAAAGGATCAATTATGTACCCAAAAGTCGGTTCCAACTCACAGCGACCCTGTACAGCGTTTCCAAGGCTGTAAATCTTTATGGGAGCAGAAAGCCTCATCTTTCTCCCATGGAACAGCTGGTGACATGGAACTGTGGACCTTGTGATTAGCAGTCTAGTGCTTATCCTACAGCACCACAAGGGGAATGAATAATGGTGTTAACCTTTTAAACTTTTGTAGAAAAAGAATATATATACGATTTATGGAGATTTTTCCTTTTTTCCTGTAAGGGGATGTTGACTAGCAATGAGAAATGAATTTTACCTTTCCTGTAGCTTGTTTCATTAGTTAGTTTAACTCATGGTTTGAGCTTGTCATTCAACCATTAGTCATCGTTTGTACTGCCTCCACCACTGTGGTGTTGTTCATTTCTGTTTGTTTCCCATTATTCCATCTCCCCCCCCTTCACCCCCCAGCAATTCGTTTTGGACGAATGCCAAGGTCCGAAAAAGCAAAATTGAAAGCAGAAATTCTTACATGTGACCATGATGTAGAAGATTCTGAAACTGCAGATCTCAAATCTCTTGCCAAGAGAATTTATGAGGCCTACTTGAAGAACTTTAACATGAACAAGGTCAAAGCCAGAGTCATCCTTGCAGGAAAAGCCAGCAACAATCCAGTAGGTGTTTTTGCCGCTGTTTTATTGTAGCCACTGAAGTGTCCCATTAACACCCTGACAACTGCGGTCGTAAAGAAGGCTCGAGAACATGTGTACTAAATGTTGAGAAAGTCATGTGTATGCCAGAGGCAAACTGAAGACAAGGGCCCTTGAAAGATTTCCTTCCCAGACTCTAAAATGCAGCTTACTAACAGCTCCCATCTTGGTATTGTTGTTGTTGTTGTATTGTGAGGTGCCATCACAACATTTCCAACTCATAGCGACCCTGTGTGCAACAGAACAAAGCCCTGTCCGGTCCTGTGCTCATTAAGTCACCATGCCAACGTACTTACTTCAGTGAAGGTCTGTCTCTTTGTCATGGATTCTCCATCTTAAGCATAAAGTCCTTCTCTGGGTATGGCCTGCTTGGAGCAACCAAGTGATTATCATGACTGTGTAATTAACACACCCAAAAAAGCTAGTCAGTAGCTTACCATTCACAGGGGCCACTTAAGTGCATTTTTTAAAAAAATCCATATTTTAAGGCCAAAATATGAAGGGATTCACTCCCTACTCATAGTGTGTTCTTTTCTCCTAAAACTACTCTCTCTTCCCAGGCACCCCTGGCCCCTCTCACTCGCTTTTTTCTGTGACATCACAAGTCTTAGAAAATGCTGTTTGTTTTCAGAAACTGGATTGTCTTTTTTGAGGCTTTTCTGTACCTTTTCAGTGGGAACCAACTAAGAATGCCCTTCAGGGACCCTCCTACACTTTGCCACCTACCAGCCCAAAGCACGCTGCTCCACCCCCATAGTTAAATAAGTCTCCTCCAAAATCGAACTCAACTTCAGAGCTGCCTTCAAAGAGAGGGACAGCCTCAGGTTGGTGAATAAAGCTATTTTGCCTTTTTCCTATGAACATGGCCAAACAAGTTTAACTTGTGCTAATAACTAGTTTCAAACCATTCTTATTGGGAATTATGAAGTGGAATTTTTAATCAGAGGAAAATAAAGTATTTCACAAGCTACTTACTTTCATGAACAGACCAGACCTCATTTTAACTGAGTCAGTGTATTTTCCAATTAAATGCACTGAGACATTTTAGAAGGGTTCAAGCAAAATCTATTCAATTAGTAAAACTACACCCACATTAGATGACCCATGGTGGGCAGGCCCCAGAGACAGGGACAGATTAGAACCCTTTCTTCTCACTAGAGTGGAAAGCACACACCAAAATTAGGGTAACAAAAACACGTGTTTGAGGTCTTCTGTCTCCCTTGGATTTTTAAGAATGGAAAGGAATCTGAAACATCTTTAACAAAACATTCCTGTTCAGTGTGAATTTGGTTTGCACAGGAAGCCCACAGGCAGGTGGTGAGAATGCGCTTACCAGGTACTCTCAGAGAGGAGGCTATTTGTCATTGCCATCTTGCGGAAATAAAGAATGGTTAGCATTGGGGTTAACTGTCTAATGAAAACAAGGCCTCCATACTCTCAGGGCACCCAGCGCCAGGCTCACAGGCAGCGCCCCCTGTTGGGGTGGAGGCTCATTGCATGAGAGTACATTGGCCGGCTTCTTCCACCGCTGGTGTCCTTGTCTGCACTCAAGGACACAGGAGATCTGGCTCTCCTGCCACCCTGCCTGCCGGCTGCTCACCACTTGCCGTGTGGGAGCACAGTCTCAACTTCTCTGTGTAGCTCAGGCTAGAAAAGCTTCAGCGGTGGTACACACACACACACACACCCAGCACGCAGCAGCCTAGCTAATGTCTGTGTGCACTCTGGTTTCATGAACACAAGAGACATCAGAGGGCCATATTCTGTGTCTCAGACACAAGTTAGAAAGCTACTAGGCATGCCTGCTGAGGAGCCCCGTCCAGGGACCTGATCTGTATTAAATGACCCCGCTAGTCACCAATCATTTCATGAACGTTCCAACCCGAGACAACACAGTAATTTGGGGGGAAGTGGAGGCTGCTTTCTGTAACATCTGTGGCCCTGGGGAGGCTTTGTGGGAAGGATGAGTTTGGTGTTAACTATACTCAGCACCTCCACCTCTGAGGGGTGCCTAGAGGCAGGAGGAGGTATGATCAGCCTGACAATCAGATGTGGTCATACAAAAAGGCCACATGAAAATGTGATGTGAGGAGTGTTAATGAAATCTGTGTCTGTCTTGTGATGTTTTGGGAGCTCAGCCCCGAACACACTGTCTCTCACACACACACTCTTACAAACATGCTCTTACACACACTCTTGCCCATAATCTAATACACTCAAAACGCACACACTCACACAGTTTTTCACTTTTGCACACTCATATACTCTCACGCACACTTTCTGTCACACTCATGTGTGCTCATGCATGCAAACATACTCCTAAAACTCACTCTCTCAAATACACTCACAATTCCTCACATATTCTCACACACAATTCCTCACACACTCACACATAATTCCTCACACATTCACACATAAATTCTCACACACAATTCCTCACATATTCACACACAAGTTCTCACACACAATTCCTCACACATTCACACACAAGTTCTCACACACAATTCCTCACACACAAATTACTCACACACAGTTCCTCACACACAAATTCTCACACATTTATACACTCACACTGTCATAAATACACACACATTTTCACAAACATACTCCATTTCTCACTCATACACACAGAGTCTCACACACAATGCACTTGCTTACTGTCCCCCACACTTAGCTCATTGTGATTTTCAAAGGTAGCTCACCTCTGAAAAATGAGTGTGGGTGTTCAGTTAGAATCAAGGCAAGTATAAGGTGAGAACAATGTAATATTTTACTGTTTTATTTCAGGGTTTTTTTTAGCTTGCTACAGGTTTTTCTTTTGTCCATCATACTGCAATGAAAATTTTGCTTGTAAATTTTTGTTCTCATTTTCTAAACTTATTTTATTGCTATTGTTGAAAGGGCACACAACTGAACATATGCCAACTCAGTGATTTCCCAGTGACACGATGACATTCGTTCTTTCTCAGTGTTGTATCCATTGTCACCCGCCCATTCACATCTACTCTCTGGCCCCTAACCTTCCTGTTTTTGACTTTTGGAATAGTGGGTAACGCATTAGGCTGCTAGCCACAAGATTAGTAGTTCGAGGCCCACCAGCCTCTCCCTGGGAGACAGATGAGGCTTTCTTCTCCCATAAAGACTGACAACCTTGGAAACCCTGTACGTCCAGGGTCGCTGTGAGTCAGAAGTGATTCGAAGGCCCCCAGCCGACCTTTGTCAGCTTGATAAGTACCATTGAGTCAGCTCTGAATCGAAGTTTGAACCACTGGCCTTGCAGTCCAGTGCCTTCTCCCCCAGCACCGCACCAGGACTCCACATAGTTCTGAGAAGAACATAAGGTTCAAGGCAGACCTGCTTTATTGGTTACACTAAACTGTTGTTTGGTTTAAAGCAGACTTTGGGAGGTGTTTTGGGTTGATTTCTGTATCATCTGGCACACATAACAGAATTTACCAGTCAAATGAGTAACTTGAGGACATCATAGCTTTATTTCAAAGCTCTGATTTCTGTTGCTCAGAATTTGGGGGCTTATCTTTAGTGCTTTTGTGGGAAATCATTTCCCTTTGCTAATACTGTTGAATTTTAGACAAAACTGTGAGTCACTTGGTAGTGTAGTGGTTACGAATCAGGCTGCAAACTTAAAGGTCAGCAGTTTGAAACTGCCAGCAGTTCCACGGGAGAAAGATGAGGCTTTCTGCTCCTGTAAAGATTTACAGCCTCAGAAACCCTGTGCAGGGTTGCTCTGAGTCACGATCGACTCCACGGCACATCACCAACCAACCAACCACCATGAGTCACTTGTAGCCAGCCTGGTATGCAAATCAGGATGAAAAAAGTAAAACCAAAAGGTTTTGCCAAAAAACAAAAAAAAGTGAGTCAGAGAGACAAATTTTGACATTTGGCTACTACTGGTTTTTAAAACCAATTTTGAAAAAAGAATTCCATTATTCTTAATGTTTCAGGATCTTTGGAATAAAAGTAACTTACGTGGTGCTATCTTGGATTGGCTTTGCTTCTTTAGATGGATACCACCTGCACATTTCGGGATTTTGCCTGCTGCCTTGTCAAATATTAAGCCTATGTCATAAGTTGGTTTTCTATTGAAAATCATACATAATATTTTCTATTTCTAGAAATGTGTAGTCAGCATTACCAGCCGCTTATTTAATAATTTCATCCAAAGTAATTGTAACCAATAATCCATAGTTCAGGTGTTTTGAGAGAAGGCAGCTGCCTAAGTTTCCTAGAAGATGCTGTTGAAATGTTGGAGATGAAAATCTTCTAAGTAATATGAAAACACATGGAATATGGTCAGGGGTGGGCAAAGACAACCGCTCACCAGTCAGACAGGGTAAGCTTCTGGCTTTGGCATGGAGAGGTGTCGGGAACCGAGACCTCAGCTCTCCCATGAGCTTTTGTGGTATCACGCATGTTCGTATTCAGACGTGAGTATTAAAGGCACATTCCTGAATCAGGTAGAAGCTGGAAGCTGTGCGGATTTTTTTTTTAAATAATCTTTTTTGTTGCTGTTCCTTACCTAACCATAACTATCTTGTGGTTCTCCTTAATAATAATCTTATCAGTAATATTGGTCAATAAAGTTGGATGAATTTTCAGATGTGTTTTATTATAAAATTTCTGTTTGTCGGTATCAGGTGCCATCATCAACTTTATTTCAATGGAGGAAGCCTGGTGGCACAGTGCTTAAGCGCTTGGCTCCTAAGCAAAAGTTAGGTTTGTCGAACCCCTCAGCAGTTCCATGGGAGAAAGACTTGATAATCTGTTCCCATAAGGATTGTTGTTGTTGTTATGTGCCATCAAATCAGTTCCGACTCAGAGACCCTGTGTACAACAGAACAAAACACTGCCCAGCCCTGAGCCATCTGCACAATTGTTCTGTGTTTGCATGTACCCACTGCCGCGACTACTGTGCCCATCCATCTATTTGGGGGTCTTCCTCTTTTTCACTGACCCTCCGCTTTACCAAGCATGATATCTTGCTCCAGGGACTGATCCCTCCTGATGACATGTCCAAAACATATAACCTAGAGTCTGACCATCCTTGTATCTGAGGATACGAGTCCTTCTTCCAAGACTCTCTTCTGCCAGTCCATGGTAAAGATTGTTGTTGTTGTTGTTGTTAAGTGCCGTGGAGTCGGTTCCGACTCATAACGACCCTGTACAGGGTTTCCGAGGCTGTAAATCTTTACGGGAGCAGAAAGCCTCATCTTTCTCCCACGGAACAGCTGGTAGTTTCGAACTGCTGACCCTGAGGTTAGCAGCCTGATTCGTAACCACTACGCTTACAGCTTATAAAACCCTATGGTGTCGACAGCTCTACTCTTCTATATGGGGTAGTTAAGAAATTTCTGGTTAGCTTTAATAAGCATTAACTTTCTTAATGCAAAGCATTTGTTTTCTATTTCAATGGTTCTCCATTAATTTGCTTATTAAATAAGGCTAGCTTTTAGAAAATCCCAAGGGATCGCTGTTAGCATTTAAGTCCCCTTGACAAGAATGTATTTTACAAAATACTCGTCCTGGGCCAGTTCCATGTGAGGACAGTCTGTGCAGTCACCCACGGCTCCTTGATTTCATGCTCTGCTGTCACCATCTTAAATTCTTCCTCATTTTTGACCAGGGGGCTTGCATTTTTTTCTTGCCCTGGGCTCCTGCACATTAGGTAGCCGGCGCTGACTAACCGTATGAGATGTCCTCCTAAAAGAGGACGTAGTTGTGTAATCGGAGCACTTGGAACCACCGTTTACTCCGTCCCCGTTCCTGAAGATCCTCAGTGCCACGTCAGAGAGTCCCAGAAGGACCCACATAAACAATGTCTGAAGAACTTTGTTTAACTCAGTATTTCTCAATTTGGTTGGGTTTTTTTTGTTTTGTTTTGTTTTTGACCACAGAATTCTTTAGTTTAACATCTTTATTTCTGCTGAGTTTCCTTAGAAAAGGAGCCCTGGTGGTGCAGTGAGATAAACAGTGGACTACTAGTCCCATGGTTAGCAGTTCAAATCCACCAGCCACTCCACCGGAGACCCATGAGGCAGCCTGCTCCCATAATGATTTACAGTATTAGAAATGTAGGAGCCGTCCTACTTGGTTCTGTAGGGTCACTGTGAGTTGGAATCTGCCTGGTGAGAGCAGGTTTTAAGTTCTCTTGGTTCTTAGGGACTTCTGGTGTGGTCCTGTAGGATCATCCCTGGACTGCACATCACAAGGTTGGCAGTTCAAACCCGCCAACTGCTCCTTGGAAACCCTATACAGGGTCGCTGTGAGTTGGAACCATATCCACAGCACTCAACAACAACAACAGTTGATACATAGAAAAATCCAGTAATTTGGAAAAAATATATTTTTTTTTCTGTAGTTGAGGAGCTTTTGGGTTACCACTTGGGCTGTTAACTCACACAAGGTCAGCAGTTCTAGTCTACCAAGCCACTCCAGGGGATAGAGCTGAGGCTTTCTGTTCCCATAAAGATTTACAGCCTTAAAACCCTATGTAGGTGGGACAGAGCCATTGCCATGCTGCAATGAGTCTCAATGACTGGTAAGACTGAGGAATTCGCACTGACCACCTATGGTTACGAATCGGGCTGTGAACCTTAAGGTCAGTGGTTCGAAACTACCAGCTGCTCCGCGGGAGAAAGATGAGGCTTTCTACTCCCGTAAAGATTTACACCCTCGGAAACCCTGTACAGGGTCGCTATGGGTCGGAACCGACTCAAAGGCACTTAACAACAACAACAACAACCTAAGACTGGCAGCGTCCCTTAAACAATCAATAAAAAAGGAGGACTCAGATGCAGACAGCACAAACCCGGTCAGGAGGCCAAGCCCCTGTGGGCTCAAGCGTTGTTGACCGTCCAAACCATAGGCTCTGAGGATCAGACTCTAGCCACCTAGTAGACATAACAAACTGTCCCTCATCTGATTATTCAGTAATGCTTGTTAGTAATCTCATACGTGAGCCCTGGATATCCACAGATAAATGTAAAAACCTCCCCTAAAAGCCGAGACTGTAAATTCCAAAAAGCCAAGTCCCCCCCCATCCAAAAAAAAAAAAAAAGCTAAAGAGGATAGAGAGAAACACTGTAAACTGATGATATATAGCGGGGATAATAATCAATGTAATGAAACAAGCTATATGAATGGTTGAATGTGAAGCTGATGATGTGCCCTGTAAACTTTCACTCAATGCAAAATAAAAACATTTAATTAAAAAAAAAAAACCCTATGTAGGGTCACTATGAGTCGGGATTGACTCCACGGCACATAGCCACCAACCTCCGCCCTGTTTCTCCAATCCATCCTACAAGTTCCTGTTCTTTAAGCCTGAGCTTTGACTTGCTGTGAGGCAGAATACTTAAAATCAAGTTAGCACAGTAATAAAATTGCATTCTCTTCTCCCGAGATAGCACGGTCCCTCTTACCCAGAATACCATGTGCAACAGCATATGTAAGAATTCTGTCTCTAGGAATCCTAACTTTTGAGTGGAGTCTTTAAATTCCTGAAATTTAAAATTGTCTTCCTTATTTTCCTATTTAACCACATTGTTGCAAAGTGTCATCAAGTCAGGTCCAATTCCTAGCGACCCTGTATAGGGTTTCCAAGGAGCGGCAGATGGGTTTGAACCGCCGACCTTGCAGTTAGCAATCCTGTTCTTATCCTAAAGCTCCACACCAGGACTCCTTAACAACGTTGTTGTTGTTGTTGTTGTTGTGAAGTGCCTTCAAGTTGTTTCTGACTCCTAATGACACTGTGTAGAGTTTCCGAGGAGCGAAGTGGTAAGCTTGAACCACTGACCTTACAGTCCTGTGCTTTATCCCAGGACTCAACACCACATCAGGACTCAACATTAGGGTAAGGTTACAAGACAGAGCTGTGATACTCGTGACAGTTTAGCATTTGCTCTGTGATTTGCTTCAGAATGTTACAGAATTGATGGCTGAGTTTGCACAGCCCACTAGAACAGGGACACTTGGGAGCTGGGAAATGACCAAGGCCTCCAGGAAGGGAAACTTGGAAGAGAAATGGCTTCTAGAAATGACAATCATGATGTTAATAATAGCTAACGTTTTTTAATGCTTACTAATTGCCAGACACTATGTTGTACACATACAGACTTAATAACTTGGACCATCATTTGAGAGATATATTTATTATCCCAACTAAGGCACATAGATTTAAGAACTGGTCAGGGAATTGGGGGAGCCAAGGTTGAAACAAGGCAGCGTGTCTCCAGGGTGTTCGAACTCGTATACTGCCATAGTGTTTTCTGTTGTATGAAAGAAATCACAGGGACAAGCCTTAACTTTTTGCTGTTGTTGTTAAGTGCCTTCGAGTCAGTTCTGAAGTGACCATGTATTAGGTTTACAAGGTGGGTTTGAACTGCCAACCTTGTGGTTAGCAGTCTAGCGCTTATCTTACAGCACCACACCAGGACTCCAACATTTGGAGCCTGGTGGCGTAGTGGATTATACATTGGGTGGCGAATCACAAGGTCAGACATTTGAATCCACCAACTGCTCGTAGGGAAAAAAGAAGAGACTTTCTGCTCCTATAAAGATTTACAGCCTCAGAAACCCTGTACAGGATCGCTGTGAATCGGAACTGACTCAACAGCACTTAACACTAACTATATATTGGAGATGCTTCCAAATAGCTGCAGAAAGATCTAAGATTAAAACTAAAACTCTGGGGAAAAGATTGCCTTTGCAGTAAGAGTCTAGATGTGAAATTCGAGTTTTGGTTAAGGTTACCAAAGGGCCGAGAGGCGTCTATCCAGCTTGAAACAACATTCTTTTCTCCCATGTCGGGTTTCTGAAACCTTAGTGTCTATGGCATAAAGCACAACCTTGTTTCACAAGTTTACGACGTTCTTAGCAATATCTTCAGAATAAGAAAATAGTTATGATTCCTGCCTTGTTTTGTTGAACGTTTTAACTGAAAGTTACACTGGCCTGGTCCCTCATGGCTGTCTTGCCTGATTCACAGCTTCCTGAAGATTTCCTCTGTAGCATTCAAGGAATTGAGTCATTTACATTATAGGACTTCCTCTGTGGAACACCACCGGTCACATCAAATGATGGGAATGTTTTATTATTTAAAAGAAAACTTAGGAACAGTTAGGTTGATTATTAGTGAGTTTAGGATCGGAGTCTGGCTCTAATGTTTACATTAGCAGTTCGTTGCCATAAATACCAAATCTTAGCTTAAAAGATTTATAGTCACCATCCAGTTACCTCCTGAGCTTAGAAATTGAGAATGACGCCATCAATTTGACACTGGTGGTGGTGCTTGTGTGCCGTAGCAACCCTGTATAGGGTTTTTGAGGCTGTAAGTTTTTACAGGAGCAGAAAGCCTCATCTTTCTCCCACAAAACGGCTGGTAGATTCGAACTACTGACCTCGCAGTTAACAGCCCAGCTTATAACCCACCAAGTTACCAGGCTCCTTCATTTGGCAATAGTTTTTCTATAGGGTGTGTTTGTTTTTAACAGTTTTAAGTGAAATGTTACCCCTAATGGATTAAAAAGTTGTTATTTTGGGGGGGTTTGTTCTTTTTAGTTTAGGGTAGCTTAGCTTGTGTAGATAATGTACTGGACCGCAAGGCTAGTTTGAACCACAATATTGGTGGTCCAAACTCGCCAGCCGCTCCTCAGAAACCCTATATAGGGTCGCTATGAGTCGGAACCAACTCGGTGGCACTCAACAACAACACCCTGGTTTGGGGGAGTGCAGTGGCTCCGTACGATAAGCGCTGGCCTTTAAACCGCATGGTCCGTGGTTCAAGCCCACCAGCTGCTTCTCGGGAGAAAGAAGAGATTTTCTGTTCCCGAAAAGATCTGAAAAACCTTGAAAACATAATACAGTGTTGCTATGAGTTGGAACTGACTTGAAGGCACTTAAGAACACCAAACCTGGTTTTATGGAGTTTTGGTGTGGCACTGTTGGGTAAGAACTAGACTGATGGCAATTCAAACCCACCAGTCATTCCTCAGCAACCCTGTTCAGAGTCACTGTGAGTTGGAAATGACTTGATAGCATTTAACAACAAGTCTGATGTTACGGAACCCTGATAGCACCATGGTTAAGTTCTCCACTATTAGCTGAAAGGTCATTGATCCAAATCCACCAGCCTTTCCACGGAAGAAAGACCTGGCCGTCTCCTCCCGTGAACATTATAACCCAGGAAACTAGGGGCAGTTCTCCTCTGTCGCGTGGTGTCGCCATGAGTCAGAATCAACTTGAGGACACACAATGACATTTAGGGAGTTAGGAGGACACTGTTTTTTGGTTGTTTTTTAGGTGCCAGCAAGATTATTTTTATATGTAGGATGTTCTTCATTCCTTCCTGAAAGTTTGGAATTTTTGTGGGTTAAGCCTTGGGCTGCTCACCACAAATTCTTTGGTTTAAACCAGTCAGCCACTTCTCTGGAGGAAGATGAGGCTGCCTGCCCCTATAAAGATTGACAGCCTCAGAAACCCTAAAGAGCAGTTCTCTCTGGCCTTTATAGGATCACTGTGAGAATTGACTTGGTGACATTGGATTTAATTTTTTTCGTTTGGATCATTCACCTTCAGCCCGAAGAATGCCTTTTAACCGTTCTTATAGTGCAGATCTGCTGCAAAGAATTCTCTTAGTTTTCCTTTATATGAAAACATCCTTATTTCGTCTTAATTCTCTTTCTTTTTAATGTTTTATTATATGATAGTTTACATGGGAGAACATTAGCTTTACATTCATCCTATTGTATATTGTTTCATTGCCATGGTTACAATCCCCTCCATGCATCATCAACCAACCAAAGGGTATACACTACAAGCCTGCCCTCCGGCCGTCAGCCCACAGCTCCTCTCCCTCTCTGGGTCTAAAGTTCTCAGCCGCTCCATCTCTCCACATCATCATCTCTGCCTTCATCTCTGGCGTCACTGCTTCTCTGGGTAGGGTCCCGCACGCCGCTAATCTCCCTTGATGGTCCCAGGGACCTCCTCTCCTAGACTGAAAAGTAAATCACTCCCCTCCTTGCTACAAAATATCTACCTTTACATTTCCAACCCTCACTATCAGTCCTGATAACAATTATTCACTATTGTATCACAAGAGACCTATCCACATCTCCTTTCATCAGCCCCGCACAGACAGGTTGGATACTACTCAGTGGAGATTCTACCTTCCTCTGCACCTTCTGGATCTAGGTTCCCTCTTGAAAGCTTGTAAGCCAGTCACTTCTTGCCTTTGTAGCCTCCCACCCCTTTGGGTAGCCACCCACCCCTTTGGGTAGCCAATATCCATGTTGCCCATCTCTGTCTACTCTGTGTGTGGAGGGGATAGAAGTGATCCTCGTAAAGATTTGTTCCCTCTTTTGAGCTACTGCCTCCATAGGTGTAGGTCAAGTTCTTTCTTCTTCTAGTTGAGCTCTGATCATCCAGTCATTGAAGCTGGGTCAAGTGGGTATTATCTACAAGTGTGGGTGTTCTTGTGCATATGCCCTCTCTTCTGGACATACGAAGCTGGACCTTTCACTCTCCACTCTAGTCCTCTGTGGTTATGTCACTGACTCTGGCCTAAGAGTCCCTAAGTCCTCCCACACTGCTGGCCAACCAGTTTCCACCCAAGTTCACAGGAGTCTATAGGACGTTGTAGGGCTTAGCTCGCAGCTTCATTGCTGTTTTTCCCTCACTTCCCCTTATTGGTGATAAACGTGGTCACCAATCAGAGCATATATTCCTCTTGAGTCTTAGTCTTGGAAGGGGGTTTGCTCTGAGAGGACCCGACCACTTGCCTTGATGTCTCCTGGGTGAGCACCTTGCTTGTTCTTGTAGTAGTCAGTAGGTCTGCCATTATTGTTATGTATTTTTCCTGTCAGTCTTTCTTTCAAGAAGTATCTTCTGTTCCTCTAGCCGCTCCAGGCTGGTCTGCTTGTCCTTTCAAGTGGAAATTTCCCACCTCAGAAGATTCTGGATGGGGTTCAGGATTCCACCTATAGTCTTATGTAATACAGAGGCTGCACAGGAAGCCTCCTTCACTGGGCATGTTGTAGCCCCATTTTAGGTATTCCAATCAGTTATAGGCAGAAGATGGGCTTATAAGCTTTCTATAGTGATATTTCTGGCTATTCCTTTCTCTCCCCCTCAAGTCTCTATTTTATAATGGTATGCCAGGGAAACTAAGATTTCAAAGACAGTCAAGCATCTTAACATTATTTCCCCCTTTCCC
>NW_006408615.1:4936214-5001017 GCF_000296735.1 Chrysochloris asiatica | reverse complement strand
GATCATAAGGTATTTCTATTTCCAACCTTCTGAGGAAACTCCATATTGCTTTCCAGAGAAGTTGGACCATTTTGCAATCCCACCAGCAGTGTAGGAGGGTCCCAGTCTCTCCATATCCCCGCCAGCATTTATTGTCCTCTACTTTTTTGTCTTAATTCTTGAAGAGTATTTTCAGTGGATATAGAATTCGGATATGACAATTTCTCCTCCTTTATAGATGTTATTCCACGATCTTCCACCATGTGTAGTTTCTGATCAAACATCATTTGTCTTCCCTTTAATTTAATGTCTTTTTTCTGCCTGTTTTCAAGATTCTCTCTTTGATTTTGGATTTCAGCAGTTGAACCAAGATGGGCTTAGGAGTCATTTTCTTTGTCTCTGTCCTGCTTGGAGACCCCACCCACGACATCCAACATCTAGTCATTTTGATGGTGGCCTCTGTTGATGGCTGTAGCTTCTCAAAAAGGATCCTTTTCTGGTTCTTCATTTGTGGAAGAGTTTTGGGTTGTACCCTGAACATTGTAAAGGCTGTATTGTGGAGACTCTGGATTTGGGTATGTTCCTGTGGAGAGGGCTGGTTTGTGTTTGTTTTGTTGTAGCAGCAATCCCTTTGGTTGGACTTGAGCCTAACCTCCTCCTTCCTGTATGGAAGGAAGTTCAAATTCAGCTCAGATTCAGTGCCGGCTGGACTGCTTCGACCCAGACCCATGTTTGCTTTGGTTCAGGGTTTGACACTTAGGCAGAGCCTCCACATAAGGAAAGGATGGAGCTCCCCTCTCGGGCTCCCACACATCCCAGTGGCTGTGATTGTTCCAAGCACTGGTCCATCATAGGCCTATCAGGCCTGCAGGTTTTCCGACTCTCCTGCTAAAAGCTGTGAAGGTGGGACACTCAGCCCTGGCTTCCTCGCTCCTCTCAACATTGACTCGCTCCAGATTCCTTCTGTTGTGTTCACTCTTCAGTTGTTGGATTCTTGCTCCCGTCCAGGGTTTAGAGTTGTAATCTGTGGGAGAGTCCAGTCTGGAAGGAGCTACTCACATACTCAGAAGGCTGTTGGGTTTGATTGGGTTTCTCAGTTCATTCTTGTACCCTCAAGCAGAGCTGCCCCCACCCAGATTTGATCATTTGGCCCATTTTTGAGATCTAGAGAGAGAGAGTTTGTGGTGCTGCTGGATAATGAACTAGACTGCAAGGTCAGTTTGAAGCACAAGGTCATTGGTTCAAAGCCACCAGCCACCCCTCAGAAACCCTATACAGGGTCTCTATGAGTCAGAACTGACTCAGTGGCACTTAACAACAACAATTAAGACACCTCCCCAGAGGTGCCTTGAAATGTCACTGTGTCTTGTGAATTCTCTGAGTGCTGACCGGCGCCCCAAAGAGGGGATGCTTCATGTCTGAGGTGTAGACCCGTGGACAGTGAGTGAGGTCTGTGTTCATGGCAGAGCAATGCTTAAAACCACTGGGCGCTCCTGCACTCTGGGCTTGTGGGCTTCCGTCGGGATTGAAAGCACGCCCTAACCCATTACCTTATTAGTCTGTATTTGCATGTGTTCTGGTGTGGTGCTACAGGATAAGCACTGGACTGCAGCTAACCCCAAAGTTGGTGGTTCAAACTCAACCAGCCGCTCCTTGGTCACCATGAGTTGAAACCAACTCAACAGCACTTAACAGTGGTAACAGCATAGAACAGCAGTAGGAGGCTCGGTGTGGAGTATTGCCTAGGCACTCGGCTGCTAACTGGCAGATTGGCGGTTCGAACCCACCAGCCGACTGATCACAGGAGAATGATAGAGCACCATACTTCTGTGAAGATATAAAGCCTTAGAAACCCTTTCGGTGGGAGTTCTCTCTGAGTTGGAATTGACTCAAGGGTTTCTATTGGTTGTTTGTTATCAAACAGCTTAGGAGCTCTGGTGTGCCAACAGTTAAGTGCTCAGCTGCAAATCACTAGGTCAGTGGTTCAAACCCACTTAACCTAGAAAACCCTAGGGGCAGTTCTGTCACCTGGGGTCGCTGTGATTCAACACTGGGAAAACAGCTTGTGAATTCAGGGATGTTTCATTTCTTCTACGCTACACAGAGATGTAAAGTTTGACCAGCAGCTGTCTTCATGCCCATCACCAGGCATGTAATTTTTCCTTCTGGACATGCTGGTTCCAAACAGCATGGCCTGCCCTCTCTTCTTTCCACCACTGGACCTTTCTGAGATGGCAGGACCACAGCATTCAGGCACAGAGAGAAGGTCCAACAACACACTGGGACTCGGCGCCTGTACCAAGACATGGGGCACTGATGGAAGGGGTTCGGCCTTGTGCACAGAAAAGGGTCCTTCAAAGCTTTCCAGTGTACCCCCAAAGTGCAAGAGTTTATCAGTGCTTGCTTGCTGCTTTCCACTTGCACGCCACTTTGGGGACATAACATGGATATGCCAGACTTGTCCTCCCAACCGTGTTAAACAATGAAGGCTAAAGTGCCTAAGGTGGCAAAATTAAGACTGATTGTCAGTAGGTTATTATAATGGAGTCCTGGCGTCCTGGTGGGGCTCTGTAGGGTGCTCATACGGTGATACTACTAATAATTGGGAATTCAGAGAATATTATAAAATGTTAAAGGGGCTTTGGTAATCTTTTGTTTTTTACGCTTTTATTGTGCATTGAGTGTTAGTTTACGTGGGAGAACATCAGCTTTACACTCATCCTATCGTATTTCATTTCATTGCAATGATTACAATCCCCTCCATGCATCATCACTCAACAGCATTTGCTTCTATTCCCTCTGGGTTTTTTTTGTTTTTTTTTATGTACACCAAAACACTCAGGAATATACAATCACTCAAACAACCAAAGGGCACACCCTGCAAGCCAGCCCCCCGGCCACCAGCACACAGCCCCTTCTCCCTCCATGAGTCTAGAGTCCCCAGCCTCTCCATCGCTCCATGTTGTCATCTCTGCCTCCATCTCTGGCGATCTCTGGTATTGCTGCTTCTCTGGATAGGGTCCTGCACTCTGCTCTTCTCCCTTGATGGTCCCAGGGTCCTCTGCTCCTGGACTGAAAGATCAGCCACTCCCCTTTTTTGGTCACCGAACGTGTACCTTTATATTTATAACAATCACAATCAGTCCTGATAACAATGACTTACTCTTCAACCTCAAAAGTCTTATCCCCGTCTCCTTTCACCAGCCCTGTCTAGTCAGGTTGAAAACCACTCAGTGGAGATTCTACCTTCCCCCACACCCTCTGAAACTAAACTTCCTCTTGAAAACTTGTAAGCCAGTCACTTCATGCCTTTATAGCACCCAGCACCTCCATTTTAGGTAGCCAATGTCTAAGTTGCCCATCCCTATCAACGCTGTGTATAGAGGGGGTGGGAATGATCCTTGCTGTGAAGATTCCTTCCCTCTTTTAAACTACTACATCCATAAGTATAGGTCAAGTTCATCAGATTATAGCAGATTACACTTTTTTTTCCTCTTCTTTATTCCTTTAGTCAAGTTCTGGTCATCCAGCTATCGAAGCTAGGTCAGATGGATACTATCTGCAAGTGCGTTTGTATGCATCTCCCCTCACTTCATAACAGCTGGACGCTTCATTCTCCGCTCTAGCCCTCTGTAGCCATGTTCCTGTCCATGGGCTCAGGAGTTCCCAAGTCTCTTCACACTGCTGGCCAACAAGGTCTCACTGCAGGTTGACGGCAGTCTAGTGAACATGGTTGAACTCGACCCGTTTCTCCATTGCTGCTTTTCCCCCACTTCCCTCATTGGTAGACCAACGTGGTCGCCAGCAAGATTCCATGCCTGCTCGTGCATTCCTTTTGAGTTTCAGTCTTGGAAGGGGGTTTGCCCTGAAGGGACTTGGCTTCAAACAAAATCTTCTTTTGTTGGCTTCACTGCCAGCATTGGTACATGAGTTTCTTAGCAGTGGAACCCCTACCCAATGTGAGACAACAGCGATAGTTATCTTACTGTTTTACGTTGTTGAGTTGTCATGAATGTCCAGTTGTCCCCGTCTGACTATAAAGTGGTCTAAGGACTGTGGTAGCTCTCATTCTCAGTTCTCAGCGCCACCCTTGGCCACTTGGCTACAGTGTGCTCATTAATTGGTTGCTAGTTAACAGTGTCGCTTGTCACGAATCCTCTGACTTAGTCCAGCATCTGTCCTTGCAGCCTTTCGTCATACATGACATGGAGACGCTGTGCATGGCTGAGAAGACGGTGGTGGCTAAGCTGGTGGCCAATGGCATCCAGAACAAGGAGGCAGAGGTCCGCATCTTCCATTGTTGCCAGTACACATCGGTGGAGACCGTCACGGAGCTCACCGAGTTCGCCAAGTCCATCCCGGGCTTCGCCAACTTAGACTTGAACGATCAAGTGACTTTGTTAAAGTACGGTGTCTACGAGGCCATATTTGCAATGCTGTCTTCTGTGATGAACAAAGATGGGATGCTGGTTGCATACGGGAATGGATTTATAACTCGAGAATTCCTCAAGAGCTTAAGGAAACCCTTCTGTGACATCATGGAGCCCAAGTTTGATTTTGCAATGAAGTTCAACGCCCTCGAGCTGGACGACAGTGACATCTCCCTCTTCGTGGCTGCTATCATCTGCTGTGGGGGTAAGTTGTCAGCGCAGTCTGCTCAGACCCCATCCCTTAGAGGACATCTGTGGTGTAACTCCAGGGCCATGTCAGCTGGAGCGGGAGCCAGCTGTGTGAGCATGGGTAGGCTCACCGTGTGACCGCTGCCCAGAACTCAGTGATCCCTAGTCCGCGGCCGTATTCTACACAGGTCCAGACAGGTATTAGGAGAGTGAGTGTCCTTCTTCATGTGTTCACGCTGTTTCATCGTGAAAAATGTTAGCTAGTGTCCAACTGGCAGTGACTAGGGGCGATTGCTTCAGCCAAGGAAACGAAACGCCATGAAGGAGAATCAGCTTCCCTGCAGGGAAGAGTTGTGGCTTGGTGACACATTCCTCTAAATAGCCCTGTCCCGGGTCTGGGAAGGTCATCCCTCTACTGTGAACTCAGCTGACCTTGTCCCGCCTTGACTGAGACTGGCTGGGCAGCCACGCCACCCTGCTGCCAGAAGGCACGCCACTCCTGCTGTCACATCTTGACATGAGTCGAGATGGAGGCTGCCGACGGCCTCCCGGACACCGGGAGGGGATCTGGCCAGGGCAGCCGGCACTGTCCCTGCTGCTGTCCAGTAGGACTCGAGTTAGCCAGAGGGAGCACTTAGGTTACAGTATACAGTATAAAATGTCATACCAGCCGTGCCTTTATCACTGCCTGTCAGACACCCCAAGGCGAGG
This sequence comes from Chrysochloris asiatica, assembly GCF_000296735.1. Lineage (NCBI taxonomy): Eukaryota > Metazoa > Chordata > Mammalia > Afrosoricida > Chrysochloridae > Chrysochloris > Chrysochloris asiatica. Next base: position 4,995,708 of record NW_006408615.1, on the reverse strand, counting down.
TGTTGTGAGCAGTTGTGCAATTATTTATATAGAATATCCCATTTTTGTAAAAGAAACTATATCAAACCAAACTGCCATCAAATCGACTCTAACTCACAGAGACCCCCATATAGGACAGTGACTAAGGAAGACCGTAGAAGGACTGATGCTGTTGAGTTATGGTGTTGGAGGAGAATATTGAAAGTGCCATGGGCTGCCAAAAGAACCAGTAGATCTGTGTCGGAAGAAGTGCAGCCAGAGTGCTCATTGGAGGCCAGGATGGCCAGACTTCGTCTCTCATACTTTGGACATATTGTCAGGAGGGACCAGTCACTGGAGAGGGATATCATGTTTGGTAAGGTAGAGGGTCAGAGAAAGAGAGGAAGACCCCCAACGAGATGGATTGGCCAAGTGGCAGCATCAGTGGGCTCCAGTGTGGCAACAGTAGTGAGGTTGGCCCAGGATCGGGCAGTGTTTCATTCTGCTGTGCATAAGGTCACTATGGGTCGGTACTTACTCAGCACCTAACAACAACAAGCAAGGCTGTAAATCTTTACAAGACCGGTAACCTTCATCTTTCTCCTTCAGAGCAGCTGGTGGGTTTGAACTGCTGACCTTGTCGTTAGCAGTCCAGTGCTGCTTCTCCTACAGAGCCACCAGCAGTCCTCAAGAGAAACCACCGTGTGTGTGTGATGTTGTTAGGCGCTGCCGAGTCAATTCTGACTCGTAGCTACAACGCTGTGTATGACAGACAGACTTGCTGCCCTGGCCTGCACCATCCTTACAACTGTAGCTCAGGTCCATTGTTGCAGCCACAGCGCCTCGCCATCTCGATGATATATACGATGGGGTTTCAAAAGTTCATGTAAAAATGGATTTCAGAGGTAATGGAATTTTTCCACTGACTTTCTGAAGCCACTTCCTATATAGTATTGTGTGTGTGTGTGTGAGTATGGAGCTCTGGTAGCGTTGCGTAGTGGTTACGAATCGGGTTGCTAACCTCAAAGTCGGCGGTTCCAAACTCCCAGCTGTTCCATGGGGGAAAGAGGAGGCTTTCTGCTCCCATAAAGATTTGCAGCCTCGGAAACTGTGAAGGGTTGCTATGAGTCAGAACCGACTCCACGGTGTTTAACAACAACAACAAACTGTGCACTGGTGTGGCGCTGTGGTTTAATGTGTCAGACTGCAAAGTCGTTTGAACTACAAGGTTGGTGGTTCAAGCTTACCAGCTGCTCCTTGGAAATCCTCTACAGGGTCACTATGGGTCGGAACCCACTCGACAGTATTTAACAACAACAACAATAAATCTATATATTCTATCCTGGTGCTGTAGGATAAGCACTGGACGGCTAGCTGCGAAGTCAGTGGTTCAAACCCACCAGCTGCTCCTTGGAAACCCTATGCAGGTTTCTTTTGAGTCAGAAGTAACTCCACAGCACTCACCAAAATATGCCTTTCCTTACATAGGCTGTTGTTAGGGCCATCTAAGGGACCCCAACTGAGAGCAATGCTGCAGGACAGAGGAGAACTGCCCCGTAGGGTGTCCTGGGTTATAAATCTTTACAGAAGCAGCTCATTTTGCCCCACAAAGCCTTGGGTGGGTTTGAACCACCAACTTTTCAGTTAGCAGCCAACCACTTAACCTTTGCACCACCAAATCTCCTTATACGTACATACATGTGTATCTACACAAGAGGGTGGGGGCTCAAAAGATAATGGCATTTTTCCACCAACTTTGAGGCCTTTTATATGTTAACAACCATGTGGTGAGTTGTTATTGGTAAGTGCCCTCAAGTCAGCTCTGACTCATAGCGACCCTGTACAGGGTTTCCAAGGCTGAAAATCTTTACGGGAGCAGAAAGCCTCATCTTTTTCCTGCAGAGTGGCTGGTAGTTTCAAACTGCTGATCTTGAGATTCACAGCTCGATTCGTAACTACTACGCTACCAGAGCGCCTTTGATATATCATTTGTTGTTGTTGTTAAGTGCTTTCGAGTCAATTCTGACCCATAGTGACCCTGTATAGGGTTTCCGAGGAGCAGCTGGTGACCTTGAATAGCACCTCTTAAGTATGGGTGGAAAACAAGGCTCCCGGATGTAGCTTTGACTCAGGAGGAAGAACTTCACTGATCATTTCCAGAACATAGAATTCCTTCTGATATCTTTTTTTTTTTTTTTAGTGTTTTATTGTGAATTGCGTGATAGTCTACATGGGAGAACATCAGCTTTACATTCATTCCATCATCCATCATTTCATTGGCATAGTTATCATCCTGTCCCTGCATCCTCACCCAACCAAGGGGTGTACCCTGTAAGCCTGCACCCCCACCCCCCACCACAGTCCTCAGCCCCTTTCCATCTCCTGATCCCGAGCCCCCAGCCCCCTCATCTCTTGACGTTGTCTTCTCTGCCTCCACCCCAGGCCTCACTGCCTCTCTGGGTAGGATTCCACTCTTCGCTCTTCTCCATCGATGGTCCCAGGGTCTTCTGATGTCTTTGGAGAGTGGAGGGTTTCACCTGTGGGTGGTAACCAGAGAAATGCAAAAGGATGGGTCAGCGCTGTCGCGTGGTCAGTTTCAGGTGACACTGTGAGTGAGTAGAATAGAAAGGTTTAGGCACGAACATCAGTCCCGTCTGCTCTGTGAGACATAGCAACCCTGGAAATGTCTGTTTCTGGCATTGCAGTCAGATTGACTCTCTGTAAAAGCGCTAGACGTGTGTTTGATAAGGCAGAACCAAAACCACGCTCGTTGCGGTCACATCGGTTCCCAGTCATGGCTCATGTTGCGGAGGAGAACTGCTCCGTGTTGTTTTCATGCGTGACACAAATGGGAATGTGTTCAACTACTAGCCAAAAGGTTGGTGGTTCAAACCTTCCCAGGAGACAACGGGCCTGGTGAGCTACTTCCGAAAGACCACAACCTTGAAAACGCTGTGAAGCAGTTAGTTACTGCTCTGCACACGTGGGGTTGTCATGAGTCAGAATCAACACAACAGCAACTCACAACAACAGATCACCAGGCCTTTCTTCCGCTGCACTGCTGGGCGGATTTGAATAACAAACATTTAGGTTCGTGACTTACAGCAAACTGTAGGGGCCAGCCAGCAACCTTTTTGTAAGAAAGGCTGTGTAAAACAGGAAGCATTGGTGGTTAAAACTTATGACTTGGTTCTCTGTGGTTAAGTGCTGTGAAGTCGGTTCACACTCATAGTGACCTAGTATAGGGTTTCCAAGGGGCAGATGGTTAGCAGTCCAGTGCTTATCGTACAGCGCCACACCAGGCCCCCTAGTGCTGCTATAAAGATATACCTCAAATGGATGGTTTTATTTTACAAATGAATTTATTTTCTTAGAGTTTGTTGTTAGGTGCCATCGAGTCAACACTGACGCATAGCAACCCTGTGCACAGCAGAACAAAACCCTGCCCTGTCGTGGGCCAACCTCACAACTGTTGCCACACTTGAGCCTGTTGATGCTGCCACTTGGCCAGTCCATCTCACTGGGGGTCTTCCTCCTTTTCTCTGACCCTCCACCTTAGCAAACACGATCCCCTTCTCTAGTGACTGGTCTTCCTGACAATATGTCCGAAGTGTGAGAAACAAAGTTTGACCATCCTGGCCTCCAAGGAGCCCTCTGTTTGACTTCTTCCAACACAGATCTGTTGGTTCTTTTGGCAGTCCATGGCACTTTCAATATTCTCCTCCAACATCATAACTCAAAGGCATCAATTCTTCTACGATCTTCCTTATTACAGTTTGTTGTTGTTAAGTGCTGTTGAGCTGGTTCCAACCCATAGTGATCCTGTTGAGGAGCAGCTGGTGAGCTTGAACCGCCGACCTTGTAGTTCAAACGGCTTTGCAGTCTGGCTCATGCATCCACAGTGCCACACCAGGACTCCTATTAGAGTTTGTTATTGTTGTTGTTAGGTGCCATCGAGTCGGTACCGACTTAGAACGACCTTATGCACAGCAGAACAAAAAAGGGGGGGTAGAAAGTCTGAATTGAAGGTTTGGGCTTTGAACTTCTGTTCATGGCCGATATCCATGTGATGTGGCGTCTCTTTTCTCCCATCTCTGTTTCTTAGCTTGTTTGTTTATTCTCGTTTCTGGCTCAGAAGAGATTGGCTCAAAACACAGCCTACACTAATTCTGCTTCATTGCAGGACAAAGTCATAGCAACCCCATTCTCAATGGGATCATAGCCACAGGTATAGAAGTTAGGATTTACCACTGAGCAGCAGTGAGCTCCAGTGTAACAAGGTTGTGAACATGGTGCAGGACCTCAAAGAAGTGTTTCCTTCTTCAATCTGGTAAACACATAGTAGGGACCTGCCCATGTGGTCATTGTCACACTCAGACCTCGCCTTTTGTTTCTGTTGAGAACAGATCGCCCGGGCCTTTTAAACGTAGAGCACATTGAAAAAATGCAGGAGGGCATTGTGCACGTGCTCAAGCTCCACTTGCAAAGCAACCACCCAGATGACAACTTCCTCTTCCCCAAACTGCTCCAAAAGATGGCCGACCTGCGTCAGCTCGTCACGGAGCATGCGCAGCTTGTGCAGGTCATCAAAAGGACGGAGTCCGACGCGGCCCTACACCCGCTGCTGCAGGAAATCTACAGGGACATGTACTGAGGGCTTAGAGATCCACGAGGAAGACGGGCCCTTGGAGGAGACTTAAAGTGGTCGGCATTACAGGCGGAAATCGGAGACTTTGCACAAACACGTGCCTCTTCACTCAGAGACAGAAGGCGGCGTCCTCGGTAAGCTTAATGCCGTTCCACGTTTCTTTCCGGTGTTCCCCAGCTCATCGAAGAGCCTTCACAGCCTTCCTGCTGATCCGTGGCTGATAGTCAGGAATTGGAAAATTAAGGAGGATGGTGTTGAGCAATCTGATTTCCACGCACGGCATGACGTTCACGCAGTTCACGCCGGCAGGTTTCTTTCTACCCATTAGTAACTTACCGTTAAATTCACTGAACCTGCCTGCCCTTTCTACGCGCCGCCCACCGCCCCCTTTTAACTGTTGAACTCCTTTGTCATTATGAAAACTGATCAGCACTTTTTGAACTGCTCTTAGAATCGTATCAATCTAGATGTATCCAAAGGCTTCTAATAGGTATTTAAAAAGCAGCCACGTAATTTATTTTGGAGGACTTTCAATTCTGTGTCCTGACCTGCTGTTTTTCAATCATAGGATTTAAAATGTTAAAGGATTATTGGATAGGCTATCAAAATGCAGCATTGGTTTTGTCTTCTCTGTGTTCATGGTTGAGGAGGTCTGGTGGCACAGTGATTAAGTGCTTGGCTGCCCAACATTAAGGTCTGCAGTTCGAACTCACCAGCTGCTCCAAGGGAGGACCATGTGGCAGTTGCTGTCCATAAAGATTTACTGCCTCAGAAACCCCATGAGGCAGTTCTACTCTGCCCTCCAGCCCGAGTCAGCTCCATGATACCAGTTTAGTTTCTTTGGGTTTGTGTTTGTGCTGGTAACTGATATGTGGAAAAGTCTTATTTCCAGATGTGTGTCAAAGGTCTCAGAACACAATCTCAAGACCCTCCTCACCCCACCTTCACGCCCACCCCCAGACTTGACCGTCGGCTCTGAAAGCATGTCCGTCCCTGTTCCTCTCCTCTCATTTCTTACAAATCCAAACCCAGCGACTCTTTGTGCACACCGGTTTCATTGGAGGTCAACCAACTAATGGGTTTCCTTTGTCTTTTCCGGTGTTGGTTTTTAAAATAGGAAGCTTTAAATATATTTTTTGACGTCTCAGTGACAGAGCAGGCTCCCTCACATGGGGTACCAAGCAAGTGAGGACACTATCCTTCCTCCCGATGGTCATTTTGTCTCCAATCCTATGGCAGCCGGAGAATTTTCAAAGATTTAGAATGTGAGCACTCCCTCTCAGACTAAAGATAAGGCCGTTTTCCTCACGTCTGAGTTACTTGTGTGAGCCTTCAAGATCGACTTCTAAACCTCAGTCCACTTAGATGTGCCCTGTGGTGGTAAGCTAAAAACGCCAGGGCTCTGCACAGCCTCGCACTGCCAAGCCATCACTGTACCTTCTGAGAATTCTCAACACATACCTCAAGGCCAGATCAGGCCCAGCTGCCCCTCTGCCTTCTTGCGGCCACTAGGCACCTCCCTGACCCCACGTCCTTCCACCTGGGTGTGCGCCTGCATCCCTGCCTGTCTGTCTTCTGAATGTTTGACTCTTGTCAGATCATTGTGATTTTCTGTTGAAGAATGAATGGGCTGATATTGACTACAGTCCCCAAGACGAGCATTCTGAAAATGTGACAGGAGACGCGACAATGGAAAACCATGGGACTTCAGCTAGATAAAAAGGGCTCGTTTATGACACGGTTATAATGACACAGTTTGTGGGGTTGCTTGTGTTTTTTGACTTTTGTTTTTTTAAGATCCAATCAGGAGTCCGGTAAGTCAGCAAACACCAGCCAGTTGACACGGCAGGTACCAGGAATTGGGAACAAGTTGAAGTATTTCCATGTATGAAATGACTCAGTAGGTCACCGTCATCCAGAAAAGAGCTGGGTCAGTCTGTGAATCACTGTGACAGCCAGTCAGATGTCCTTCCCTGAAACGAGGTGGGATGGCAGCTCCGGGACACAATAGCCTCTGAAGAGCTGTTTGCAGCCAAAGCCGAAGGCAGGAGTCGAATCTGTTGTTCGGTGCAGCTGAGAGGTGTCGCTGAGCAACTGGTTTTGTTCCCAGTGGCTACTGCCGTGGGCACTGTTAAAAGCCGAAGCCTTGTCCACACAAGTCACCTTCTCACCAGGAAGTGGAGCACACACTGGTCACTATCTACACTCAGAGAATCGGGGGTTCTGGGACTTTTAAGTACTTAGCTGCTAACTGAAAGGTCAGCAGTTCAAACCCACAAGCAGCTCTGTGGCAGAAACAACCTGGTACCTGCTCCTGTAAAGATTTCAATCTTGGCAACCCTGTGGGGCAGTTCTACTCTGTCCTCTGCAGTCACTGTGTGTTGGCACCAGCTCCATGGCAATGGGACGTCTCAAAGGAGCCCAGGTGGCGCAGTAGTTAAGTCCTTGGCTGCTAAGCAAATGGTTGCAGTTGGAACCCACAGCCACTCTGGGAGAAGAGACTTGGCAGTTGACTTTGGTCAACTATGACAGCCTTGGAAACCCTCTGGGATAGTTGTCCTTTGTCCCATTGTTGTGTGTCATCGATTCTATTCTGACCCATAGTGACCCTGGATACGGTTTCCAAGCAGCAACTGGTAGGTTTGAGCCACCAACCTTGAGGCTAGAGTCCAGCGCTCATCCACAGTGCCACCCCAGGACTCCTCTGTTCTCCAATGTCACTATGAATTGGAACCAACTTGACAGCAGTGGGTACAGGTTCTGAACTCACCTGGTGAGGCCAGAACTTCCAGTTGTTGCTGACTTGGTCCACAGGCAACCTGTGTGGCCTTTCAAAACGCAGACCCCACCAGGAGAGACGTGTGTCTCTGTCCAGCCCCTTGCTGTGACACATAACAGCGCCACTCACCTCCTCTGGTCCTCAGGCCTGTGGGGAGGCAAGAACGGAATCGTCCCCCATTTAAAGTTCAAGGCCAGCTCGCCAGAGCAGCGCTTTGGACGCCTTGGAACGCACTACCATGCATTCTGTCACTGACAGCTTGGGTGACCGATGTCTGGCTCCTGCTGGGGAAAAGGGTGAACGAGGGACAGTGGAGAGGCCTTGCCACTAAGAGCTAGCCCATCCTCTGCAGTTTGCACATCTGCCTAATGTTGACTTCCTTGGGGAAGGGGAACCACTATTCAAAAGACGTCCTTTTTATGTCCAGCCAGCAGCATAGATTCAGTTGGGGTCAGGAGATGAGACCGTCCACAACCAGGGAAGGACTTGGACATATTAAAGTGCCCGCTGCCCCACAATGGGAGGCTCTGCAGTCAGACTTTGTGTACTTATTCTTGTCATTGTAAACGTGGCCCAGCTCTTCTGACTGCTGGACATGCAGTAGTTCCACTGGGACTCAGGATTCTGAGCAACCAGGTCTCTGGTTTTAGTGTCTGCCTTCCAGACAGAAGCCGTGGTGATCACCCAAGAGAACAGAGCTCACCTTCAGGCACTACCTAAGAGAGAGCATCTGCCCCAAATTATGCCAACTGTGCCTCGCTAACCAACAACCTCACACACACAGTAAAAGCATCTCGGGGCATTCTGCATCCTGATTCTCTGCACTTCACTCAGGCCAGGCACCTCACTGAGAGTCCATTGTCCAGGAAGCTACAGCGCCAAACGTCAAAGGCTAGGTTCTCCCTTGGATTGGATGTGTTTAGGGGTACTGTTTCATCAAATTTAACAAAATGAACCATCTGTGACTTGGACCTGACACAGGATACAGCAAACGTGTTGCCTTTCTTTGAAAACAACTCTACATACAAATTGTCAGCTTGAATGTACTTAACCAGACATCAGGGTTTAGTGGAATGCAGTGTGTTCTTAAACTTGACTTCAGTGGAGTGGGCTGCAGGCTCATCAGAAACAAGGCATCCGGATGGCCTTGCTTATTCAGAGAACAAGCTCTGGACACCCTCTGGAGGCCACCTCAGGTCTGGAGTAGGACAGTCAGCTAGCTGACCATTTGCCTCTCAGAATAGCAATTTGAGGCAGGAGAAACAGAATCATCGCCTTCTTCTCTCTCCCCAAGAACGTTTTTTTCTATGAGGGACAAGGGGCTGTATAACGTGGTACCACTGAAATACACAACTACATCCTCTGCCAAATAGAACAGTGCAAAACCATGCCCATGTTCCATGCCAAGCCTTGGTTGAAGCATCGGCTAACATCAAGGACCTCCGTGGCCCCACGGCTTTAAATGTATTGTTTGTGAAAAATAACATCCATTTCTATCATAGACAGCAAATTAAGCCTTGGTCAGCTTTCTTTCTTATTTTAAAATGTTTGCTAGCTGGGGTCATATATGTAGAACACTCATGTTTTCTCCAGAGAAGGGAATCATTCTCCAGCCACAGCCCTTCTCCTACCCCTTTCCCCTGCAGCCAGCAGCTACGGTTTTTTCCTACCATTGACTGCCAGGACAGTATGCAAGCCGGTCTGAAGCCTGCACACCATGGGCCCGCCTCCTCGGAAAAGAGAGCAGAGTCAGAGCTCAGCGGGACCCTCCTGGGCACTTTTTTGGGGCCCTCAGACCTCAACTCCCCCCTCAACACAAGGATGGATCAGGCTTCACCAGATGAGTGAGAAACTGATCTTTCCAAGGGTGAAGCATCCTCTTTTAAACAGTCTGTTCCTTTTTATACCTTTAAAAAAAAAAAAAAAAGGTACCTCAAAAAAAATACCACTTAATAACCTTTCTGGTAAGATTGCAGTATTGATGTTGCATATCACACTATTTTTTCTACAATGTATGTTTAAAAGGACTTTGTTAATAGCTGTATCTTAAACACTGTGATTTGAGATTTTAAACAATATCCTAATATATTTTACTAATTTACAATCATGCGTCTAGTAAACAGCATTTGGGATTCCTTTGAAATCAGTGTTCATTGATGATGTACTCTAAAAGCCTGGTTCTTAGGCACTATAACCCCCACACACACATCAGAGCGTTTTGTTTCTCCTGAAGCACACAGAACCTGTGCTTGCTATGAAGTCTGTCCCCTTTGCCATACTTCAGAAAGCCCCAGGGATTGTTGTGTTCATTCCCACCAGCAAGGCCTTCTCAGACGCCAGGTGTGAGAGAGGTCAAGGACCTCATACCACAGCGTTTCGCTCAAGACCATCGATTCCTGTTGATGAAGAGCTGTCTGCTCTTTATCCTTATGGGTTATTGCCAAAGAACTTTGGCCGCCTGAAACGTCTGATGGAAATCAGCCAGCCAGCAGTGCTTTGGTGCCGGGCAGACCACCTGAGGCACACACGAGGCAGAGCCCGCAGGTAGTTGTGGTTCTTAACATCATGGCAAAAACGCTTCTAGGGGTGCATCTGCAAGGCCCGCTGAACCCACACTGCCACAGTGCCTACGCCCCACGGCAAGAGGGCCTGCTAGGACCGTGGAGGGAGAGTTTCTGAAATAAAACTCCCTTTCTTAACCTGTGGTCACCGTTGGCATTCGTGAATGCCTCACTGTCCTTAAAGCACTTCGGGCTTTCCAGGCTATCACTGGGCATCCTCTCTCCACTCAGAGTCTGGGTAGGTGTCCAGCACCCCAGGAAACAGGCACACTTAGGAGGGCGATGAGATCGTCCTAGTCATGGTCACTGACCAGGTGGTTCCAGGCTACTAGAAAATGACTATAAAATACTGTCACTTTAATTCTTTTTAAATCTCAGGTCATACTCATTTTCCCATGAAGAAATTGAGCTGGCTTGATGTATTGCTCTATAGCCTGAATGTCCTGTTGTGAGACTGATGAATGTGAAGTTAATTTCAGGGTACAGTTTTGCCTTAATGGTTTAAAAAATAAACTATTTTTAAAAAGACAAGTGAGTTTAAAGTTATGCTTTATTTTTATTATTATGCTTCTGAGTTGAACGGTTTGGAACAAAACAAATCCCCTGGTGTCCACTCTGCCTCAACAGCTCACCTCGGCCACCTCTCCTGGACATGAACTCCCGTTAGGGTCAGAAGAGATCCAGGAGCTTGAAAGCATAGGCATTTAAAAACCAAATCCAGACCCCTGCTCACCAAGTCAGATCCCTCCCTCCCTCCGTCCCTCGGCTAGCACTGCTTCTACACTTCCCAGGCCCTGGACACTGGCTGTCCGATGTGACAAAAGGTGACGGCAAATCTTGCTCTGAGGTGACTTGGGTCTGCTAGATAAACCAGAGAAAATTAGGAGAAGACTGGGTGCTGGGGAGACGGTGGGGGATGGTGAACTGGGGGAGAGGGTGGGGGATGGTGAACTGGAGCCCACGTGGAGAGCACAGGGCATGTGGGCAGAAGGAATAGAAGGCAGGCTGACATGGGGGTGAGGTGAGGAGAGTTCGGCCTGGAGCCGGAGCCGTAGTAGGAGCTATAGCTAGAGCTAGCAGGAGGGGACAGAAAGGGCTGAAAGCCTGCGGTCGGCTTCCCTCGCAACCTGTCCACTGTGGGGCCCAGGACGTCATGCAGAACAGCACGTCTGTGTTTCAGTTTTGCTTTTCCAAAAACGGACTAGTTCTTTGTTTTTTTAATCATAAGTAGAATACATACTCAAGGTTAACAGCATTTTCAAGCACTCCACAAGAACGTCAAGTACAAGTTCTACTCCTGTAGGTCTTGCCTCACTCCAGAGGTGCAGGCACTGTCAGGCTGTCCTTAGGGACACACCCCAGGGTCGTTTCTGTCCTGCCACCCTCGATGCAACTCCAACGTTTCCCCACTGTCTCCCATGGCCCTCACTGCAACTCGAACATCTTCCCTGTTCCCCCCAGTGCCCTCAGGCTCCCTCTGGGTGAACTGGTCCCACCTTTGTGCCATCTCAGTTGCTCCCAGACAGGACCCTCTGTCTCTGACGGCTGAGTCTTGTAGCCAGCAGGGCAGGACAGGAGGGGAGGGAGGCCTGGATTTGCTGAGTGAGCATGAAGGGAGGAGCAAGGGGTTGGCAGGTGAGCCACAGGCCTGGAAGCCAAGCTGCAACCCCAGAGAGGGAGGACTAGCACAGCACCCATACTTTCTGTTTTCTGGGCCTAAGGGCCAGCCACACCTGGGGCTCCAGAGACCTTGCCGCCAGAAAGGCCGGACTGGTGAGAAGGCTGCCCACCACTGCAGACACAGCCCAGGAGCCGCAAGGCACTGCGGCCTCCACTCAGCAGCAGCCTGGCCCCACTGCCCTCAGGTCGGAGATCTGGGCTTGCTGCAGGGCATCTTGGCCGGCATTTTCCTCTTCTCCACGTCTCGCTGGATCTCGCGAGGAAAAGCATCAATGTTCTCCCGGACACAAGGGAGGCAGAACCTCTTGGAGTAGAACAAACTGCATTCCTGAAGAGGAAGAGGAATGAAAGGGACTGAGTACCCTAGGTCTGGAGGTAGGTTCCCCCTAAGCCTGGGGCCCCCAGGATGTGCAGATAAGTGTGTTGGGGTGGGAAGGTGAGGACAGCAGAAGCAGGGCCTAGCAGACAACCTGGAGGAGCTTCATCTTCGGAGAAGGACTGCAACGGAGGATGGGGGTGTTAGGGAGACTAGGCGGTGCGGTAATAACCAGAACTAACAAGGGGGGTGGCTCTGCTGAGGAGGGGCTGGGGCCTGTGGACACCCAGGGAGGAAGGATGCTGGCTGAGAGATGGCTCTCAGAGGGACAATGACAAGCCAGTTCACAGGAAGGCTGGCTCTGGGCTGAAACAGGACCACCTCAAGAGGATGCTGTGTGTTAAGGCTGCAGGGCACGAGGCCCCATCAAGGGGAGAAACGCCATCGAAGGGAACCATAACCCAGGGCCCTCAAGAGTCCAGAGCGACAGATTCCTGCCTCTCCCAATGACCAGGGCAGGGCCCACAGGAATGGACACGTCCAACCATGTCCGTTAATACCGGACCTGAGTTCCTACTTGACACGTGGCCCTGGCTCAGGCCCCCTTGGCACCAGGGCATGACCTGGTCAGGGATGTCACCAAAAGCTGGTCATCCCTTCAAAGGAGTAGGCACAAGCTCCTGCCCCTTCCTGCTGACTGGGAGTCTGTTCAAGGTGGATAATGGAACACCCACAGGGTGCAGGCCCTGGGCGACCTGCTTCTGGCCTCAGTACAGAAGAAAAGCAAGCACATGCCTAGTGAGACCTGTGTTTGGGAGGTGTCTTTGTTACATCACCTTAGAACGCCCTCCGCTAGCACAAGACGCCAGCCCCCGGGGAGGAGGCAGGTTTCTGAGAGCTGTGTGGGTCACGCCTGCAGCTCTGACGGTGGTACACCTCCATGCTCTTCACCGTCCCCGGGTCTCCTCCCGTCTTGCAGGCATTCCTGGCTCCTCACAGATTCCTGACCACCCATGTTTCCCCCACCAGGCCCCTGTCTGACCTTTGAGGTGGAGTCTGACTGAACCGTGACCTGTGACTCAGTTCCCCTTGTGAGTCCTGCACCCCCAGTGCAGAGCTGAGGGGCGTCTCACACCCGTCACTTGGCCCCACTGCCAAGTCCTCGGCTCCTCAGCTGTGGGCTTTAAACAACAGGCTCAGCTAACCAGGCAAATAGGGCCCCTCAGCCTCTCTGAACCCATTTCCTAAACTCTCAAGTGGTGTAGGGGCACTGGTGGCACTGTAGAAAACGCGCAGGACTGCTAACTATTTGGTCAATAGTTCAAACCCACCAGGTACTCGGGAGAAAGATGAGGCTTCCGCTCCCGTAAAGACTGACAGCCCAGAGACAGCCCACAGGGCCACTAGGAGTCGGAACCAACTGGGCGGCAGGCAGTCAGTCCCTCATGGGCCTGGGGAAGGCTGCTGAACTGTCACCTGTACCAGGGGCCCGAGCTCAGGACCTGGCCCACAACAAAGGCTCCAGGAAAGTGATGTCCACCGTCTGAAAAGCCCCCAACAACAACAAGAGTTCCACCCAATGTGGAGAGAGTGCTGCCTGTGGATGGGGGTGGGGGAGTGCATACTGGGAGTGCTGCAGAGCCGCCAACAACCGACTTCCCAGCATTCCTCAGACTATCCGAGACCTCCTGCCATGGGTGGAGGTCCCAGCCCCAGGCCCCTAACTCACCGGGCCCACGCACACCAGCCTGCTACACACACTGCACCGGGAGCCGAGGACCAGGAACTTGTTCCTGTCTGCGGTGAACGGGTCCTTCAGGACGTAGCTTTCCTCCAGGAGACTGCAGAAAAGGCAGGCAGCTATCAACACCACGGCTGGGCATGTGCTCACTGGGGTTGGGGCTGGTCCGTCAAGGCCACAGAGAAAGGCGAAGAACAGGAAGCCCAAAACGTGGGACCAAGTGCAGGGGACCACACCATGGCTCCGCAGCCTGACGGATGGTAAACATGAGCCCCAGGCCTGAGGGGGTGAGGTAAGGGCTGGTCTCCCACTGTACATCATATGAGACCAGTAGTCACAGGATGACACCCCAAGTTCCTGTGTCATTGTGTCCCCCTATAAGTTATACAGTGGTTGGCTATGTGCCCCAAAAGAAGTGCAGGACCCATCGGCACCATGTCAGGTCTGTTCAGGAGCCCTGGTCCTCAGGATTCGCTCCTGCAGGGAAGCCAGCCTCCCACTATGAGAATGCCACCATAGGAACCAGGAGGGGCAAAAATAGGGTGACAAGGATCCTTGGACTGTCAGCTGGTGGGCTGCTTCAGCATGGGCCATGGAATGAATGTTGGTCCCTGGATTGAAGGCACTGGAGATTCTGGAAGAACCTCTCCCAGAACTGTTCAGGCCACACCTTCAGGGTCCATGGCCTGAGCAGGGAAAAGCCAACAAAACAGCCTCTCACTGTAGCAGCTGGGGATGTACTCACACGACAGACCGGGTGTCAGGGGGCTTCTGCCCCACGTAGCTGTATGGAGCTGATAAAGCACAGAGCTGGCACTCAAACACGCCCAGGGGACGGCGCTCTGCCTCACACGCCATCTGCAAGATGGAGAGACAAAGCCTGCAGATTTTCTCTTTCCCTCCAGCTTGCAGCAGTTTGAACCTGTATTTAGCTTTGGGGTTTGCTCTGTTTATATTTATCCGGCTGTACTTCTTCGAGCAAAGGCTTTGCTTTACGATTTGATATCTCTTATTTTTAGGAAATTCTGAGCTATTATCACTTCAAATACTTTTGTAACACTCTCTCTCTCTCTTCTTCTGGGATTCCAACTGCAAATACAATCAAACCTGGGAAAGCCGGAATGCAATGGGACTGACTGCCTTGTCTGTCTGGGTCTCACAAGTTTTCAACCTTTGAAAAAAATGGTGCGGTCACTTTTCCATCACTCTGAGTGAAAAATGAGGGGGCTTTGAGAAGTTCGTGGGAAAATTCTATTATCTTTTCATTACATTTTCCATGAACTTTTTGAAGCCTCTTTAGATCTGAGTTTTCATTCAATAGCAGGTTTCTGCTTTACGCAGGTTCCAGCCTTTACAAGTTTTACCATCAGCTGTTAAGTGCCACTGAGTTGGTTCCAACTCACAGCAACCCTGTAAAGGGTTTCTGAGGCTCTAAATCTTCACAGAAGCAGAAAGCCTCATCCTTCTCCCACACAGAGTAGCTGGTGGAGCTCAAACCACAGACTGTGTGGTTAGTAGTTCAGTGCTTAACCTACAGAGCCACCATGCTCCCTACTGTATATTGTTGTTAAGTACCATTGAATTGGTTCCAACTCACAGCAACCCTATACATGGTTCCCAGGGAGCAACCATTTGAACCGCCAACCTTGTGCTTAGCAGTCCAGTGCTTACCCTACAGTGCCACACCAGGATTCCTCTTCTATAGTTGTTGTTAAGTGCTGTCGAGTCGGTTCCAATCCATAGCGACCCTGTATAGGGTTTCCGCAGAGTAGCTGGTGAGCTTGAACTGCCCTTTGTGGTTCAAAAGACTTTGCAGTCCAGCGCATTAACCCACAGCGCCACACCAGGACTCTCTAGTAGCTCATTTAATATTGTCTTATAGTCCTTGAATGCGTTGTTCTGCTTTTCCTCAAACTCCTTTTCTCGTTCTGTTTACCCATGTGGAATTACATAATTTCAATTGAATTAGCTTCAGGTTCACTTATTTTTTTCTCTCAGCTATGTTACATCAACTGATGTACCCTCTGAGGGCATTCTTCATCTGTGTTATGAAGTTTATTTCTCGTACTTCGATCTGATTCTCATAGTTTCCTTCTGGGTTGAAATTGCCCCACCTGTTTGTAAGTCACACACTTTTTTTCCACCTAGAGCCTTTAAAGTGTTCTGTACATTTTCAACTTTGATCATTTCAGTATCTGCTGCACATCTGTAATTCTGGTTCTATCGATTATTTTTTCCTGGGTTTCTTTTTTGGCTCCATTCTTTTGGTAAGACATTAGAAATCGAGGTAAGTAGTATTTGTGCCTGAAAATAGACCTTTTTTTCCCATTAACAACCTGTGATATGTGGATAATACAACCTTGCTTGCTGAAAGCGAAGAGCACTTAAAACACTGATGAAGATCAAAAACCAGTCTTCAATATTAGTTGCACCTTAATGTAAAGGAAAAAAACAATCCTCACCACTGCACCAATAAATTACACCAAAACACACGGAAAAAAGATTGAAGTTGTCAACAAATTCATTTTGCTCGTATCAACCATCCACACTCATGGCAGTCCATCAGTCATATGACATGTTGCATTAGATAAATCTTCTGCACAAACCTCTTTTAAGTGTTCAACAGCAAAGATGTCAGTTTGAGGACTAACATGCGCCTGACCCAAGCCATGGTATTTTCAATTGCCTCATATGCATGTGAAAGTCAGATCATGAATAAGGAAAACCATGGAAGAATTAATGCATTTGACTTACGGTGTTGGAGGAGAACATTAAAAACACCATGGACTTCCAAAAGAACAAACAAATCTGTGTTGAAAGAAGTACAGTCAAAATACTCCTTAGAAGCCAGACTGGCCAGACTTCATCTCTCGTGCCTCAGACATATCATCAGGGAAGACCAGTCCCTGGAAAAGGACAGCATGCTTGGTAGAATGGAGGGTCAACAAAAATGGCTTGTTGTTGTTAAGTACTGTGGGGTCGGTTCCAACTCACAGCGACCCCATACAGGGTTTCCAAGGCTGTCAATCTTTATGGGAATGTCAATCTTTATGGGAATCTCCCGCGGAATGGTTGGTCATTTTGAACTGCTGACCTTGACATTAGCAGGCCGATTTGTAACCACTACACTACCAGAGCTCCTTAACAAAAATGAGGAAGATCCTAAAAGAGATGGATTAGCACAATGGTAGCAGCAATAGGTTCAAGCATATCAACAATTATGAGACTGGCGCAGAACCAGGCAGTGTTTCCTTCTGTTGTGCATAAGGTCACTGTGAATCACACCAACTCCATGGCACCTAGCAACTGGCCTTTGGTGTAGACTACTGAGTCAGCCTAGCCAGGAGTTGAGGTAGGTTTGGATTGTGCAGTGGCCGTTGATTTCCTCAGGACATCACTGGCTTCAAGTTTCTCTAGCATTGTCTTGTGCCTGGGGTTAGAACTCATTCTGACAGAAGGTTTCTCTCCATGTGTCCATGTGTCCATCACTTTCAGTTTTAGGTCTTTCTTTGCCTTTGCCTCAACCAGGGTGTCTCTTGATTTCTCCAGCGGGAGATTTCAGTGGTTTCTTACTCAGTCCCTGCTTGCCCAGTCTGGTGGGTTCTCTGTTGTCTGACAAAGCTTCCGCCGTGGGTCCCTAGGTATTAGGTGAAATTTGGAAGGGTGGGGGGGTGAATTCTGCAAGTTCCTCAGCAGGCAGTGGCGTCTAGCAATTTGTTGCCAGGAATTTCCTATCCGATCCTCAAGGATAGAGGGTGTTTCTCCTTTGCTCTATCCCTAGCTGCAAAAGGTCTTCATCTCTGTTCAGTGGGTAGAGAGGGTTGGTACCCAGTTGTTGTTAAGTGCCGTTGAGTCAGTTCTGACCCAGAGCGACCCCGTATAAGGTTTCCGAGGAGCAGCTGGTGAGCTTGAACCGCCAACCTTGCAGTTCAAACGACTATGTGGTGTAAGGTTTTTGTTCCATGAGGGAGGAGCCACCAGGCAGAGGAGAAAGATTGACAGGCTGCAATGAGAGCAGCCTCCATCCTCTTGTCTGGTCTCCTGTCTGCTCCTAATCTCTCCCAACAGCATTCAGTGAAGGTCTGCGGGAGAAACCTGCAAGGGGTTACAAACTACCCTTGTGTCTGTGGCTCCAAGTTTTTAGACTCTCATACTAGGCTGTTCATTGTTGTTAGGTTCCAATTCATAATGACAGAACTATGTCCAACAGAACAAAACACTCTCTGGTACTGTACCACCCTCACAATCACGGCTACACTTGAGCCCACTGCTGCTGCCGCTGAGCCAATCCATCTCAGTGGAGGTTCTTCTCTTTGGGGTTGACTCTCCACTTTACCAAGCACGATGTCAATCTCCAGGGACTGGTCCCTCCTGAAATGTGTCCCAAGTACGAGAGACAAAGTCTCCCCATCCTGGCTTCTAAGGAGCTTTCTGACTATACTTAATACAACACAGATTTGTTTGTTCTTCTGGCAGTTCATGGTACTTTTAATATTCTTCTCCAAAACCTTAACTCAAATGTATCAATTCTACGATCTGATCTTCCCTATTCACTGTCCAACTTTCACATGCAAATAAGGTATTGAAAACATGATGGCTTTGTTCTTGTATACTTTAAAGAGGGCTTGTGCAGCAAATTTGCCTAACGCAGTATGGCGTTTCATTTCTTGACTGATGCTTCCATGAGTGCTGTTCCAAGCAAAATAAAGTCTTTGACAACTTCAATCTATTCTCCATTTTTCATGATGTTATTTATTAGTCCATTCGTGATGGTTTTTTTTTTTTTTCTTTACATTAAGGTTCAACCATTATTGAAGGCTGTGGTCTTTGATTTTCATCAGTATTTTAAGTCCTCTTCACTTTCAGCAAGCAAGGTTGTATCATCTGCATATCACAAGTTGTTTATGAGTCTTCCACCAATCCTGATGCCACATTCTTCTTCATATAACCAGCTTTTTGGATTATTTATTCAGAGTAAAGACTAAATAAATATGTTGAAAGAATATAGCCCTGGTGCATACCTTTCCTTATTTTACCCATTCAGTATCACCTTATTCTGTTCTAAGAGCTGCCTCTTGGTATACGTGCAAGTTCCTCATAAGCACAACTAAGTATTTTAGAGTACCCACTCTTTCTAATGTTATCCATAGCTTGTCATGATCCGCATAGTTAAAAGCCTTTGCATAATCAATAAAGCACAGACAAACATCTTTCTGGTATTCTCTGCTTTCAGCCAAGATCCATCTGACATCAGCAATGATATCCCACATTCCACGTCCTCATCTGAACCTCTAGTAGTTCCCTGTACTGTTGCAGCTGTTTTAGAATTATCTTTACCAAAATTTTACTTGCATATGATATTAATAAAGAGCTCTGGTAGCGTAATGGTTACGAATCGGGCTGCAAACCGCAAGGTCAGCAGTTCGAAACTACCAGCTGTTCCGCAGGAGAAAGATGAGGCGTTCCGCTCCTGTAAAGATTTACAGCCTTGGAAACCCTGTACAGTACAGGGTCGCTATGAGTCGGAACCGACTCCACAGCACACAGGAAAAAAAAAAAAAAAAGATATTAATGATACCGCCCAATGATTTCCACATTCCATTGGCTCACCTTTCTTTGGAATGGGTACAAATATTCATCTCTTCTGATCAGTTGGCCAGATTATTATCTTCCAAATTTCCAGGCACCGATAAGCGACTGCTTCCAGTGCTGCATTAGTTTGTTGAAAGATTTCAATTTGTATTCCATCAATTCCCAGAGCCCTGTTCTTTGCCAATACCTTCAGTGCACCTTGGACTTCTTCCTTCAGTATCATTGGCTCTTGTTCATGCTACCTCTTGAAATGGTGGGACACTGATCATTTCTTTTGGTTCAGTGACTGTGTATTCCTTCCATCTTCTTTTGATACTTTCTGCACCATTCAATATTTTACCCATAGAAATCTTCAATATTTCAATTTGAGGCTTGATTTTTTTCTTAAGTTCTTTCAGCTTGAGAAATACTGAGCGTGTTGCTCCCTTTTGGTGTTCTAACTCCAGATCTTTGCACATTTCAATATAATACCTGACTTTGTCTTCTCACGCTGTCGTTTCAAATTGTCTATTCTTTTACTTTTTCAATGTTTCCATTTACTTCAGCATCTCTACACTCAGGAGCATGCTTCAGAGTCTCTTCTCACATCCATTTTGGTCTTTGTCCTTCTTTCTTGTTTTCTTAATGATCTTCTGCTTTCTTCCTGTATGATGTTCTTGATGTCATCCCACAATACTGGTCTTCAGTCTTTAGTGTTCAATGCATCAAATCTGTTGTTGAGATGATCTCTAAATTCAAGTAGGATACGTTCAAAGTCATATTGTGGTTGTCATGGGTTTGTTTGTTTTTTTTTTTCATTTTCTTCAGCTTCAATCTGAACTTTTATATTAGCAATTGATGATTTGTTCCACAGTCTGTCCTTGGCCTTGTTTTGTCTGATGATATGGAGCTTTCCTTCTATCTCTTTCCACAGATGGAGTCAATCTGATTTCTGTGTATTCCATCTGGTGAGGTCCATGTGTATAGTCATCTTTTATGTTGTTTAAAAAAGGTATTTGGGGACCATCAAGGGAATAAAGCAGAGTGTGGGACCCTACCCAGAGAAAGTGATGCCAGAGATGGAGGCAGAGACGATGACGGAGAGAGATAGAGTGGCTGGGGACTCTAGACAGAGAGGGAGAGGGGCTGTGTGCTGATGACCAAGGGGAAGGCTTGCTTGTTGGATGATGCATGAAGGGGACTGTAACCATGGCAATGAAATGATATATGATAGGATGAATGTAAAGCTAATGTTCTCCCATGTAAATTATCACATAATTCACAATAAAACATTTTTTTTAAAAAGGTATTTGCAATGAAAAAGTCATTGGTCTTGCAAAATTCTATCATGCGATATCCACCATCATTTCATCACCAAGGCCATATTTTCAAAGTACTCGTCCTTCCTCTTTGTTTCCAATCTTTGCATTCCAATCACCAGTAATGATCAATACAATTTGATTGCATGTTTGATCAATTTCAGTCTGAATAAATTGGTAGAATTCAATTGCATCATCATTGGCTTTAGTATTTGGTATGTAAATTTGAATAATAGTGGTATTCATTGGTCTTCCTTGTAGGTGTAAGGATGTTATCCTATCACAGACATCATTATACTTCAAGATAGATTTTGAAGTTATCTTTTTGAAGAATTTTGTTATCTCTGGCATTCTAATCCAGACTCAAAATGGCATATAGCAGCCTATTTCAACTGACTAATGCCTAGATGGACTCCTGGTATGGTGCTGTAGGATCCACACTGGACTGATTGTGAACTACAAGGTTGGCAGTTCAAACTCACTAGGTGCTCCTTGGAATGCCTATACATAGGGTCGCTGAGTCAGAACCAACTCAATTTAACAGCACTTAACAACACCTAGGATATCAATCTGTATGTGCTCCCTTTCATTTTTGACTTCTACTTTTCCTAAATTCAAAGTTCATACATTTCATGTTTCAGTGATTAATGTATGTTTACAGCTATTTCTCCTCATCTTCCGGTACTATCATCTATCAATTTCTGGTACTAGCCATAATGTTCCAATATTCAGTATTCTGGTGCTGACAGTGTTCCGCTGCTATGCATAAGGTTTTCGGGGCTAAACATACAGAAGTAGTCCACCTCTCCTTCTTCCTAGTCTGTCTTAGTCTGGAAGCTCAGCTGAAAGTCCACCATAGGCGACCCTGTTGGTATTTAAAGTACCGGTGGCATAGCTTTCAGAATCACAGCCACACGCAAGCCACCCCAGTACAACAAAGGTACAGACAAGTTATATAGCATTTCCTTAAAAAACTGTACCTGGATGATTATCTGCTTGTACAGAGCTCTCTTCCATGGTATCTTGGAGGCACCTGTCTTTTCTTAGATGTCTACCTTACTGTTAAAGATGGTCCCATAGTACATTGGCTAAGCGCTTGGCTGCCTAAGAAATGCCCCATAAGGCACTTCTACTCTGTCCTAGAAAATCCCTAGGAACTGGAGTCCATTCATTAACAAGAGGCTTGGCTTGTGGCTTGTCCTGTAACCTCAGCTCTCTCTCTAATGAGTTCAGGAAGTTACGATTTTTCACACAGCCCACCTTTACCTTTGCCTGTGCATTAGGACAAACTCACACACGAACCTTGGAAGCACAGATGAGGCCGTCATACCATCCTACTTGCGCTAACAAACCAAACCAAACCTCCGCACTGCCAGAGCCGATTCTGACACGAGTGGAGCTGCCCATCTGCCTATGCAGACGATGCTGGGGGGTTCAAACGATCCATCGTGGGGTTAGCAGCGGGTGCTTTAACCACGGCGCCACCAAGGCTCCTCTTACTGAGGCTAGAGAGGAAATTCTCTTTTATTGTGGACGTGTGAAAGCTAATTCCGCGCCACACCCGTACAATGGCGCTACACAGGTTCTCCCCAAGGCTGCTGGGCGGGCGTTTTCCCCTTCCCAATCGTGCACACGGGTCCGCAAGCTCCACAGAGCCCGCCATCGGCGACGCGATGGCATGTTCGCGACCCCTTCCCTCCCACACTCCCGCAAGCTGCCGCTCGAACACTGAGCCTCAACCGATACGTTCTGGGTTCCACGACGCCTATTACTGCGCTGAGGCCCGAACCGCGGAACCGCTGAGGACGCCCAGCACCGCCGTCAAACGCACTCACCTCAGAGCGCCGCTCCGCTCTCCTGAAGGCTGAGTCCCAAGCGCACGCGCAGCGCGGTGAGGGGCGGGTCTTCATCGCAGGCTCAGAACGCACGCGTGAAACAGAGCAGGGCGGAATTCGCCTCCTAAGGACCACCCCTCTGGCGCACGCGTTGGGAGGGAAGGGTGTGTCGTCGCAGCTCGGCGCACGCCTGAGCGGCATGGGGCGGGGCTTCGTAGCCGGCTCCGCCCCCCCTGCGGTTTTCCCGCCTTGGCTCAGCGCGGTGTCTGCCGGGAAAGTGGAGCGCAAATCGAAGGGAGAAAGGGACGAGCTTAAAGAAAGGTGTCGCCCGACGTGCTCGTGCGCAAATACGCGGACTTGGCCTCCAGCTGTGGCAGCGCCGAGCCTCACTTCCTTCCGCACCGGCTTCCTCAGAGTGGAGGGTACAGGCGCCCCGGCGCCACCTCTCCCG
Source organism: Chrysochloris asiatica (assembly GCF_000296735.1). Lineage (NCBI taxonomy): Eukaryota > Metazoa > Chordata > Mammalia > Afrosoricida > Chrysochloridae > Chrysochloris > Chrysochloris asiatica. Next base: position 4,972,849 of record NW_006408615.1, on the reverse strand, counting down.
ACTTTGCAGACATCGGGTCTCGCCTACTTTGGCTTCCCTTCATGACAACTCGCTAATGCTGGCTTAGCGGGGAGGGCCCTGCCTCCATCAGGACAACGGTCGCTGTTTCCTCAGCCTGAGCTTCGGGGGTAAAGAGTCCGAGTTAAGGCAACCGCTCCAGTCCGAACGTCCACGGCCAGGACGGGCCAGCATTACCCGTGACCCCTAACCCAGGACCTGGGAACCCCTGAGCCAGCTGGTTTGCTGCCCTAGGCTCTCGGGCATCCATGTGCCAACACGGTGCCACGCAGGATTGTGCGAGGCAAGCACTGAACAGGGAACATCTGCTGAGGAGCAGCCAGCCACCTGATGTGGCTGTCCCCTTACTCTGACCCTGTGTAGATGGGCGGCACGCAGGAATCACTGCAAGTTTCAGAAGAAACCTCACATTTAATGCGGATAAGCTTAACATCCAGTGGACATCAAAGAGCACACTTCTGGGTGATAATATGGAAACTGACAATAAACAATGTTTTCATTATCATTCCTAAATAATTGTCATAAATAACCAAGTCCCAAATATTAAATGGATGTAACATGTATTATATTTCATTGTGAACCCACACACAGACGTCTTTGTTGTTTGACAAAAGCCATGTCTCTCAGTAAAAAGACAAATGTTAAGTTTACATCTTTAACTTGTAGTAAATGGAGGGGATGCTTCAGACTTTGGACTGAAAGCTCCCATTGCTCATTACCATGAAAGAGGATAAATACATTAAGATCCCTCCAGTCCTGGGCCAGCTGGAAGGAGAGGGATGAGGAGGATGCTCAGCAGCCTTGGTCTGTAACCAGACCTTCAAGCAAGGCTGAGGAGTCAAGGACTCCATTGTGAATTGCTAGGGATATGGCTCCGAGCCTTGGCTGAGCCCAGAAGCAACAGGACAATGTTGTGCTAAAGGTGCGGCCTCTTCAACTCCCTCCCTCAATTCTGGTTTTCAAAAGTAGCAGCTCTAATTGTCTCTACAAGAAGTTACACAACTTCCTGATAGAGAATTCAATCCTGAAATCACACACTGTAATCTTCTCCCCAGCCACGACATTTTATTTCAACATAGACCTTTCATATTCCTGAGAACAGATGCCAAGAAGGGGGATAAGCTGAAATGTAGGAGGTGTGTATTATGAAGGAGATGGGTAGAAAGTGCAACATGGCCACTAAACGTGTCTGAACCCTACAAACAGAATTGGAGGAGAAATCTTCCTTGTGGCTCTTGAAACTGTCATTTATCAAACAACAAGATAAATCATTTTTTTCCCATTAATGTTTCTGGTCTTCAGCCCCAGATACCGGCGGTTGTTTTTCTCTGGTTGTCCATATAGCATGTCAATAACAAACTCAGGTTCATTTTTGGTCCTGGAGCGGAAGGTCAGAAGACGAAACACTGCTCTTAGCTGACGACACAAATAAGTCATTGCTTCTGCTTCATCTGATGGCTCCTCATACACAGGCTGCTTCATCTCCTCATAGGCAGACAGAATCACTGCCTGAAACAAATTGATCAAGATGCAGATCATGATCAGCATAAAAGATGAGAGGAATAAGATCCCAAGAACCCTGTTACTAGAAAATTCAGTGTTCTGAAAAGCTGAGACGCAGTAAGAGAATACTGTCTGTGTGGCATGAATCAAGTTACTGTAGTTCCATTCATGCTGGCCGAATACCAGGTAGCCAAAAGCCATGTATACAAAGAAATAAACAGACACCACAAAGGCCATGTGGCAGATGCCAGGAAGAGCGATTTGAATGGCCCTCTGAGCCAGTCGCACATCATAGAAGAATCTGGAATACCTGAGGGTTTTCAAGATGGTCAGAAATAGCAGGAAACTCAAAATGATCTTCATAAGATGATCTACTTGAGAAATGGCATGAAATGGAATGAAATTCCTAGGATTCGATAAGTAAAACTGAATGATGTCTGTGGTCAAGAGGTGTTTCTGGAAAAAAAGGACAATCAGAACAGTAAATATGCATTTTAAAGCAAAGTTGAGTAAATTATACACACTTTTCACGTAGGAGGCTTTTTCTTGCATAATGATATAACCTTCATCAACGATATAGGCTAAGAAAAAAATGAGAATGGCCAGGTACACGTAGACTTCGGCTGAAGTATTCCTGTTGAAGTCAAAAAGTGAGAACGAGTGCACCAATGTACTTGAGTTAACAACTCCTAACTGAGAAACTTCAAATATGACGGCAATGCTACAGAACAGATTCACGTCCGAATTAAAAGTCGTAAGGTCCACAATCACAGCCCACGTCTTCTCATCAAGCCAATTATTTCTTTGGAGCTCCCTGAGCCTCAATGTAGAATTAAACTGCTGCTGGTCTGGAAAAAAATAGAATATGTACCCTCCTGATCCGTACGTATGTAACAGCCCATAGGAATAGTAAGACCATTTCTTTTCTTGCGGCTTATAAATAAACCCATTGCGGTTGTTGTTAATAGCCTGTTTATCAACATCATTCCAAAAGCTAGAGTAGTTTTTTGTGTCTTCTGGGTCAATGCCATACTTGGGATGACAATGAATGTCCCTCTTGACGCTATGAAGGATGAGATTTTTGTCAGGCAGACACTTTTTTTCACTAGGTTTTGCTCGTACTTGCCGCATCAGTGGAAGGCCAAGGATTTTAGATGAGCTGTCGAAAAGAAACGTTGGATTCAGGTCGTTGTGAAGCAAAGGCAACAGCACCTTGTGTAGCCATCTATAAATATGTTCCAGCTTAGTGACCGTGGCAAGGTCCACCGAGAAATAATCCCGAATAAACTGGTTATAGTAAAAGTTGTCCGTGTGATGCATGACCGCGATGAGGACCAAGAGAAGGGCTAGGAAGATAAAGTGTGTTAGAAGGTAACTAAGGAAGAGGAGCGCTCGTTTTTTGATTCTCTTCTTCCTTTTGAATATTCTTATTTCATCCTCTGTGAGGGGCTGGTACATCCTGGTGCCCCGGATGTGATTGATACGGAGATGCAGCTTGTGCCTTTCAGCTGGACTCTTCCTCAGCCCATGAAGCTTGATCTCTGTGTAACGATACTTAATTGTCCATGGAAGGTTTTTACAATACTTCGACTTATTTGTTCTGAAACCTGACAGAAGTAAAATTCTAGATGTCTGCACCAGAAAAATGGACTGAAAGAATGAACAAAAAGATGTGAAGAGCCATTTTATTGACCGATTATAGCCATAAGTCAGCCCATAAAATACGATAAAGAATGATGATATGCTACTAATGGCAAAAACCAAGAACCATGCTATATAAACACACCAAGCAGGCAGAAGAAATCTGGCCTTCGGCTGAGGTTTCTGTTTGGAAGGGGTTTCTTCTGAAAGAACATCTTGATGGTCTTTTATGTTGTCATTGTTGTTGTCATTGGCGTTTCTGGTATCGGTCCATGGATCCTTAGTCTCTGCTTTCTCAGGCTGCTGGCTTTTGAAGGTTGTCTGTCCAGAAGCCTTAGGAAGTTCAGGATTGTCTCTCGATGTATGCTTTTCAGTCTTCCTGGTCTGCGTCTTAGTGGTTTCATAAGCATACCACTTTTCCAAACGTTCGTCCCAGAATCCACTCTCTTCTGTCATCAGAGGATGATGTTTTCGAGGAGATACCTCATCTAGAGTCATCTGAGTAGGTTTCTTTTGGGAATAGGTGAACAAAACCATTAATAATAATTGCACAGGGACTGTAATTAAGGCACTTTCAACTCCTATCATCATTAACCTGATGTAGTATAACCCTTTGGACTCAATGTCTTCTTTTCTATTGGCATTAAAGAACATAATATTACAAAGAAGACTGCTTAACAACACTGTTAAACAACAGGACAGTCTCTGTAGCCTGTTGACTGGTTTAGCAATGACACCAGCAAAAATGGAGAACCACATGTGACTTTTCCCTAGCTCATAAGCTGAATTTATTAAGAAAAAGTCCTTTCGGTTTAGAGGCTCATCTGGGTGGATAACACGAAATGTCCTATCCAAAGAGGTGTCAATAGAAAGCCATTTCCGGCACATGAACAGCCAAACGCATCTGGTGAACAGATTTTCCACTTTGATGCGACTTAGATACCAACTTGGTTTCTTCCCCTCATTGTTGTGCCACACACGAACAGAGAGGATGTCCCCCAAGTCACTTTTCGTCGTTAGGAGGAAAGTATTGACGCTTCCTCGGTAGAGAATTGTGTAATATGGGTGACTTAAACAATGCACGTCACTGGTACCCTCTGTGCCCATAAGCTGGACAAAGACATCAGCCCTGGTTTCAGACCCCCAACGACTTCCTGTAAAAATAGTGACCAAGTAGCACATGTTATCATAAGGATCATTATCGGGTACAACTACCACACGATGCCTCTGAAACTGGTCTGTTTCATCCCTGTGCAAGGCCCAGAAAGCAAGGACTATGTAGATGAGCAGGATGAAAAGTACGGTGAAGAGAGTCACAGGGTTTTGGTTGATTTTCTTGATGACTTCGAGTTGCAGATCTACAGCATTAGGGATCACGATTACCTTGCCTGTCACATAGCGTGCATGCAGCTGAATGCCGGTCAGATTTAAAACGGAGTTCACCTGCCGCCTGGCCCTTACTTGGTTCTTGCAGACACAGTGCACTTTGCGCCAGCTGGTCTTCTCACCTAGAATACAATGATCGTCTCTCCAATCACTCTGAATCCCCTCCATGTCCAAACACTGAACACTGAAAAGCGAAATCCTCACTAGCTTGCTATTGGGCGACAAAACAAAACGAGGAGCCTGCAGGACCACAGATACGGCAAACTTGGAAGACTGTCTGCGCTGACCTATCACCTGCAGCAGAGACTGCGGAAGGCAAACCACACGGGCCTCCTTCACAGAACAGGCAGGGTCAAAGAGGCCACTCTGGTTGGCAGTAGGAGGCATGTCATGGGGCACCAGGAAAGAGGCCACCAGAGCAGTGGGAGTGACGTGACCGCCCGCATACACCAGCACCTTGAATAGCACCGTCACGTTGGTCACAATGTGGACAAAGAGCTCCTTGACTACTCTGCTGTCCACTTCAAAGCGAAATGCCCCTGTAGTCTTTCTCAAGGGCTCATCAACCTCATCAGGTTCACCGTTGGGTCCCACTGTGAGATTAAAAGTGGTAGAGGTCAAGTTTTTCCGGATGAGGTACACTTCCACGACGTCAGGTGTGATCTCAACCACGTCACCATTAGCCTTGGCCCCTGTCATTCTAAATCCAACCACCTCTACTGAGATGTTTCTCCCATAATTTAACCAAGGGAACGGGTCATCTGCAAACTCACAAAACACTGTAGAAATCGGAGCATTTGGAGGCAAATCAGGAACACTGCTCACACTCAGTGTGGGATAAAAACAATTTCGGCAGTGTTGTTCACTTGTGAAGACCTTGGTAACATCCCACTTCTCCATTTTCTCGAGGTGTATGTTCAGGTTTGAAATGCTCAGGACGGTGGTTTCACTCCCTGGCACTTTGCTAGCCAATATTGTATCTGCTAGAGATTCTATTACATAGAAAGGATCTTGCACAACTTCGTGAGGAGCAATGTATTGAAGGCTATTAGACAACATAGTAAATATCCCAGTACTCACAATCTCTATTTGTTCAGAACGGAAGTGTTTCTCTTTTTGCCGATATGTCTGCAGTGCTTGGTTTGCTTGCCATAGCCTGATGGTGGCAAGTTTCTGAGCAATTGGGCTGAATTCGGAGCCTTTCTGAGCTAATTTTGTAATAATCATGACTACTTGGTTAATTTCTACCAAAGTGGTTATAGGAAGAAGGAAGGTCTGATTGACAAGATGTTTTCGGATATTGATCATGTCGTCTAAGAGAGTTAACTCAGTTTTCATGCTATTCAAAACAGAAGCCACTGTATATAGTAAGTAACCTGCAGACAGAAAATCCTGCTTTTGAAGCAAAGACGATAGCAATGAACTTGATCCCATGGTAGCATTGAGTAACTGATGCAGAATAGTCCTCGGCTGGTTCTCATCAGTAGGAGCCTGCACTGTGGCATACAAAGTCACCTGAGAAAAAGCTCCGAGAGAATCATAAACTTGAACGTACAGTTTCACGGCATAATGATTAGCCATCACGCCAACTGGGAGAAAGGAAGGGGGTGCTCTAGTCTGTGTCCCCAAGTACAGGATGGCCCCTAAGGTATTCTCTTTTAAAGAACTTATTTCACCAATACCGTACAAATCAGAAACTATTATTTTATACGTAAGAGGAATATCCTTGTCCTTAAAAGAACTACACCCAACCACAAATTTAGTAACAAATGCAATTCCTTTTGCTGGATTAATTTCACATTCTCCTACTTGAGGGGCATGATTAATAACAAAGTCATGCTTAAAGACTGAGATCACGCCACCCCATGTTGCTAGGTATAGCGAAATCCAATACTGCTTTTCCAGAAACCGCCTAAAAGCAAAAGCCTTGATAGACAAGTAAGTACCATGTCTCCCTGTTACGGTTTGCCCCCTCCAATCAAATGGCATCTCTTGAGCTGTAGGGGACAAAATTGACCATCTAGAGAAGATACGGCTTAGGCCACAATTTGTGCAATTTAAAAACAAAGAAAATCGATCTGATATAATTAAAATTCGATCACAATTTTCAATACACGAAATTCTTGCTATAGGTGTTGGTCCTTGGAACACATGAACCCTTTTATCAGAAAATGCTGATCTGGCATTTTTCTGTATCACCATTCTGAAAAAATATACACGGTTACCTTGAAGTGTTTCTGGTGAAACTGTTAGTATTGGGCCAGAGGCCCATGTCCAATGCAGGTCAGTCTGCTCAGGGTGACAAATATCACTACTTAAAACTGTGATTTCATTTCCTCTGTAGTTTTTGCGATCTGTGGTACAGTACCAAAAAAAACTGAGTCCTTCCAAAGGGCTATCTGCATCTGGATCTGAGGACATTCTGCCATCCAGAACCAGGCCATCTGTGAAATTTATTGTTATGCGGGAATCCCCAAGAATTACTGCCTTCAAGGGACTTCTGTTAACCGCCACATAAATGTAATCTGAATCGTTCACCAAAGGCATAGCTGGATCCGATGTGGTTATGGCCACTACGAAATTAACCACATACATCCCCCAAGTTAAAGTAGACTTGGGGATATGTAGAGATGATGAATTTATCCTCGTCTGGAGTTGTGGTATATCCAAAGGTGTAGTCCAATCCGGCACGTCCAACGCAGAACGCACTGGGAAAATTTGCCAAAATTGAATAATGGAAAGGGCGCCTGGGCAATCGATCTCCGCGGTGGCCTCAATGTCAGCCTCTGTCTTCCAGGTCAACCGCATTGGGGAAGATGGGTGGTCCCGATGGATCTTTACCTGCTTGATCAGACAGGGTTTCATCTGACAGGACACGGAAGACTGGATGGCTTTGGGGGTGTTCGAGTTGACAGCCTCTAGAATCACGGGCGTGGGGCCGTCCGTGGGGCACGTGGTTTCGGCCACGAAGCCTGCGTGGAGTCCGGGGCTGGCGGGCCGCACGGAGCGAGCGGAGAAGTGGGGACGCCGGGTCTCTCCCGGCCCGAGTAGCTGCAGGTGGAAAGACCATCGTGGGTGGCGAAGAGGGCGTCGCAGCGGCGCGAACCAGGCCAGGGAGAGCCGGCCACCCGGCGCAGCCAGCCGCAGGTCCAGGTCGGTAGGCGCTGCGGGCCCGCCGCGGGCGCGGAGCAGGGCGCGCAGGCCGAGGCAGTACCAGCGCGGCGCAGCCGCGGTGCCCCCGGCCGTCGTGAAGCAGAAGCTGTGGCCGCCGCTAAGGGCCACGCCGCCGGCTGGGGCCGCACGGGGCCGCAGGCGGAGACGGGCCCGGCCGCCGCGCATCCCTAAGCCGAGGGCGGTCCCGACTCGGCGCGGCTCCGCGGCCTCGATGGTCACGGGGACGCCGGGCGGGGCCCCCGACGGCGAGGCGGGCGCCCCGGGGCCGAGGTCCTGGACCCCGCGAGGAGCAGAGGGCGGCGGGAGGCGACCCAGGCCCAGGCCCAGGAGGAGCAGCGCGGGCCCCGGCCGCATGGCGCCACCCAGGGGACTGGGAGGCGCCCGGAGGCCGCGGAGCAGCTCAACCGCCGCGGGGGCGCGGGATGGAGAGGGAGTCGCGGGGACAGCGGATAGCGGAGGTCAGGGCCCCGGGGGTCGTTCAGGCGACAAGGTCGCGGGGTGAGCGGGAGTCGCGGGAACAGAGGGTTCACGGAGCAACCCGGACAAGGTTGGTCAGGGGTAGAGTGGGGGTCATGGGGTCAGCAGGGGTGGGAATCTGTGAGGACAGTGAAGATGGGGTGTCAGGCAGAAACAAGGCTACTCTCCCTCTTCCAGCTCCCACGAGTGGGAAGAACTCACTTAGGTACCTGACCCACTGTAGGAATCCCACTCCCTCCGGAGCCCTGCCTTTGGGCTTCTTACTTTGGGTTTGCTATTGTTGTTGTTTTTGCTAAGTGCCTTTGAGTCGGTTCCGACCCATAGTGACCCTGCATAGGGTTTCCCAGGAGTGACTGGTGAGCTTGAATCACCGCCCTTGTGGTTCAAACCGACTTTGCAATTCAGCGCTTTAACCCACAATGCCATGGGTTTACTTTCCTCTTTTTCTTTCTTCTAGTTTTTTTTAAGGTGAAAGCTTAGGTTTTTTATTTTAGATCTTTCTTCTTTTCTAATGTTGCTACGTGCCATAGAGTTGTTTCCAGCTGTAGGTGAGCCAGGGGGTGACGGGGGTCCAGAAATCAGGATTAAACATGATGGAGTTAGGTATTGACTGAAATCTTGTAACCAAAACCTTGAAGCCTATTCCCCTCCTTGCTTGGGCAATAGTAAAGATGAGTAAGACACACCCAGGGCACATAACTGAGTACCCACCTCCTGGGATATGCCATTCAGAAAGACCACCCACACAAATTCTGTATTTTATGGGACTTGCCATTTAGGAAGACCACCCACAAAAAGTCTGCATTTTTACTCCCCTGTGAGACTGATTTACCTAGTACCTAGGCATAACTTTAAAGGACAGACCTACCGGAGGCAAAGGGAGAATGGCAGCCCCTGGGAGGAGTCTGAACTAGGGCTCCACTCTCTCAACGTCCCAGAATAACTTCTGTGGGCTCCTACCAGAGGCCTTTGCAGTGGAATCTAGCATAAAGAAATGTTGCACATGCGCCCAATTAGCATGGCCCCTCCTACACTGGCCATTTCCCAGAAATCTAGGCCTATGAATAAACATGAAGTCTCTTCCTTACCCCAAACATTCTACACCCCAGCACAGATTTGTTGGGGAGACAGGGGTTAAGCGTTGCATTATGCCCTCCCCATTTCCACTGGCAAGACTCTATCTTATAGTAAACATTTGCTCCTATAGAAACTGCCTCACCTGACTATTTTTAATCTCTTGAAGGACAGAGATGCCTTTAACATTCCCTGTAAATAGGGACCCCAGCCAGATACAACAGAACAAAACCTTGTCCATCTTTTCTAATATAATCATTTTAAACTGTAAATTTCCCACTAAACACTGACTTTGCACAACATAAAATCAATCCTCATTAAACTCTGATTCCCGACTGGTGAGTTAAGACTGCTTACAGGATTTCTTTGTCACCCCCAAATCAAGACTTGTAGGACTCTGGCAGTCATTGGTGGAGCAATAACTCCAGGAAAAAAAAAAAAAGCAAAAAACCAAACTCACTATCATCAAGTTGGTTCCAACTCATAGTGATCCTACCTGGGGTTTCCAAGACTGTAAATCTTTGCAGGAGCAGAAAGTCTCAAGCAGCTGGTGCCCATCTTCACTACTGACAATTTGATCAGCAATGCAATAGATGAATCCTGAGATAATGGGAACAAAATGTGGGACTGAACTCAAATTCTTAAAAAGTCCAGATCTACTGTACCGATTGAAACTGGAAGACTCTCAAGTATCAATCACCCTGAGATACTCTTCAAACCTTGAACCAAAAAGCTAAATAACACATTGATTCACAAAATAAACAATTTCGCTTTAAAAATTCATCTGCAAGTGACCAATGGTCAACACTCTAACGCAAAAATGGGAAGGAAAGAGAGCAGGGAAACTAAATGACTGGAAACAGAATTATTGAGAAAGTTGGCACCCTGTATCAATGAAACCAATGTCACTGAACAAGCTGTATTTTGTTGATGTTGAGTGCCGTCGAGTTCATTCTGACCCATAGCAACCCTGTAGAGGGTTTCCAAGGAGCAGCTGAATAGAAATTGTTAAACGAAAAACTAATTTGCTATGTAAACTTTCACTGAAAACACAATGCAATATTTTTAAAGTAACATAAATATTGAGACTCTACATTGTAATTTTGTTTAGTTCAAAAAAAGTTTTTTTTACTACATATATTTTTTAAAACTGTTTATTGTGAATTGAGTGAAGGTTTCCATGTAAGATCATCAGTTTTAAATTCAACAAATCATACGCTTTGTTTAATCTCAAGGATTACAATCCCCTCTGTGGAACAGCATCATCCGCTTCCTCCCTGGGGCTCCTGTTTCCCTTGCACCCACCGTCCCTTCCTTCTTACCATTGTCCTTAGGGACATGTTGTCCCTGTGATTCTCAGTGATTAATTGTTCCATCATTCATAGTGAGCATACCTTACTAGTGTTGTCCTTCCCCCTTTATACCTATCTACTGCTTGGCTGAAAGTTGTCACCTCTATATATACCAATCTACTGCTTGGATCAAAGGGTGTATTCCTTTTCACACTTGAAGGGTGGTCAAAGCCCTCAGTCTTAGTTAGGTTCCTCAAGGCTCTGACCAGTGAGCCCATTCTTTTTTTTTTTTTTACTAATTTTGAGTTTTGTTCCACACATTATACCACTCTATCCAGGATGGGCTAATGTGATCCCATTCAGAGCAGTTGGTAGTGGTAACTAGGCACCATCTTCTTCTGTTCTCAGAGTCTTGGAGACAGATGTTCATCTGCTCCGTTAGCCCATTGGACCAGTTGATTCCAAGCATCTTCAATTCTCACCACTCTTCTTTCTTCTGCACATGGAGAGACCAATAGCTGCACCTTAGAGAGCTGCTAATGAGCTTTACACCAAAGTAAGAGGTAGAACATTGCTTTTGTGTCATATGTTTGTGCCAGTTGACCATGATGTCCCCAGAGATTATGGTCCTGAATCCCCAGGTTCAGTTACTCATTGCCTTAAGATGTTTGATAATGAATATCTAATAAATTTTCATCATTTTGCCTGCTATATGCACCACCGCATTAATAGTGTGTTTGCAAGAAAAGTAAATATTCATGTACCAATACCCTCTCTCACACTCTTGTATATCTGTGGGACATATAAATGTATACATACATACATATAATAGCAAATAATCCGAGAAACTGGGTTATATGAAGAAAAATGTGGCATCAGGATTGGAGGAAAACTCATTAACAACCTGTGATATGCAGATGATACAACCATGCTTGCTGAAAGTGAAGAGGACTTCAAACATTTACTGATGAAGATCAAAGAGCACAGCCTTCGGTATGGATTACATCTCTATGTAAAGAAAACAAAAATCCTCACCACTGGACCAATAAACAACATTCTTATCAGTGGAGAAAGGATTGAAGTTGTCAAGGACTTCATTCTTCTTGGATCAACTATCAACACTCAAGGAAGCAGCAGTCAAGAAATCAGATGACATATTGCATTAAGCAAATCTGCTGCACAGGAACTTTTCAAAGTGTTGAAGAGTACAGATGCCAGCTTGAGGACTAATGTGCCTGACCCAAGCCATGGTATTTTCAATAACCTCATACGCATGTGAAAACTGGACAGTGAATAAGGAAGACCATAGAAGAATTGATGCTTTTGAGTTATGGTGTTGGAGGAGAATATTGAAAGTGCCATGGGCTGCCAAAAGAACCAATAGATCTGTGTTGGAAGAAGTGCAGCCAGAGTTCTCCTTGGAGGCCAAGATGGCCAAGCTTGGTCTCTCATACTTTGGATGTATTATCAGGAGGGACCAGTCACTGGAGAAGGATATCATATTTGGTAAGGTGGAGGGTCAGAGAAAAAGAGGAAGACCCCCAACAAGATGGATTGGCCAAATGGCAGCATCGATGGACTCAAGCGTGTCAATAATAGTAAGGTTGGCCGAGGATTGGGCAGTGTTTCGTTCTATTGTGCATAAGGTCACTATGAGTCGGTACCAACTCAATGCACCTAACAACAACAACAACATCATATATATATATATAGATAGATAGATAGATAGAGAGAGAGAGAGAGAGAGAGAGCTCTGGTAGCATAGTGGTTATAAATCGGGCTGCTAACCTCACAGTCAGCGGTTCGAAACTATCAGCTGTTTCGCAGGAGACAGACGAGGCTTTCTGCTCCCGTAAAGATTTACAGCCTCAGAAACCCTGTACAGGGTCGCTATGAGTCAGAACCGACTCGACGGCACATCACAACAACAACAACATATATATATAGCTCTGGTAGCATATGGTTACAAGTCAGGCTGCTAATCTCATGATCAACAGTTTGAAACTACCAGCAGTTCCGTGGGAGAAAGTATTGAGGCTTTCTGCTCCCGTAAAGATTTACATACAGCCTCAGAAACCCTGTACAGGGTTGCTATAAGCCAGAACCAATTCCACAGCACATAACCACCACCACCACTATATATATATTACCACCACTATATAAAATAAGGAGCTCTGGTAGCATAGTGGTTATGAATTGGGCTGCGAACCACAAGGTCAGCAGTTTGAAACTACCAGCTGTTTTGTGGGAGAAAGATGAGGCTTTCTGCTCCCGTAAAGGTTTACAGCCTCGGAAACCCTGTACAGGGTCGCTTTGAGTCGGAACTGACTCCACAGCACATAATCACCATCACCACCACTATATTTTAAATATTATCTAAATATATATACATTATTACATATATTATATTATATATTATATTCTCCTGCTTTGTCTCCAGGCCAGCTTCAGCGGCCGTCTGGCAGTCCATGGCCTGTGTGAACTGGCTAATGGCAGGGGACACTTTCAGCCACGTGTAGAGGACAGCCGGTTGCCACTACAGTCAGATGTAATGGGGCCATTTGACAAAGCGGATGAGGTCCCTTTTAGGCTGGATGTCCTGTCTGATGCCAAAGTTCTTGGGCCTTTTCTCAAACAGGAGATTCACCACCTTCTTGGCAACAGCAGGCATCTGCGCCTTCTTCCCCTTCCCCTTGTTTCCTTTGGCATCTTAGACAGACGGATCAGTCTAGAAACCTTTTCTTAAGCTTTTGAGATAAGGGTCTCATACAATATTTTTCTGTTTGTGATCGACTAATTTCACTCAGTATAATGTCCTCCAGGTTTATTCAAGCTATGAGTTGTTTTACTAATTCATTGGTACTCTTCAGCATTGCATAGTATTGTGTTGTGTATATGCACCGAGGTTTGTTTATCCTGTCTTCCATTGTTGGGCACTGGTATTTAAAATACCAGTGGAATAGCTTAGTGCATCAGAACAATACACAAGCCACCACAGTAAGACAAAGTGACAGACTAGTGATGGTGTATACTGAGCAAATAAGATATAAGTTCTGGACTACATGAAGAAGAATGTGGCATTAGGGTTGGAGGGAAACTCATTAACAACCTGTGATATGCATGCCACAACTTTCTTGCTGAAAGCAAAGAAGACTTGAAGCACTTATTGATGAAGATCAAAGACTACCTCAACATCAAGAAAACAAAACTCTCACAACTGAACCACTAAGTTCCACCACGATAAATGGTGAAAACTGTAAAGTTGTCAAGGGTTTGATTTTATTTGGATCAACAATCAGTGCCTACGGAAGCAACAGTCAAGCTATCAAATGACCTATTGCACTGCGCAAATCTGCTGCAAAAGACCTCTTGAAAGTATTCAAGAGTAAAGATGTCACTTTGAGGCCTAGGGTGTGGCTGGCCCGAGTCATGGTGCTTTCAGCCATCTCCTGTGGACATGAAAGCTGGACGATAAAGGAAGCTCTAAGAAGCACTGATGCTTTGAATGATGGTGCTGGTAACGGATATTGAATATATCAAGGACTACCAGAAAAAACCTGGTGTGGCGCTCCCGGTTAATGCGGTAAACTGCAATGTAGGTTTGAGCCGTTAAGGCCAGCAATTCCAAGTCACCAGCTGCTCCTTGGAAACCCTGTACAGGGTCGCTATGAGTCGGATCCCGACTCAATGACACTTAGCACCAAAAACCAGAAGAATGAATATACCTGTCTTACAAGAAGTACAACCAGAATGCTCTTCAGAATCCAGGATGGGAAGACTTGGTCTCACGTACTTTGGACACGTTCTCAGGGGGAGCCAGACCCTAGAGAAGGAACTCGTGCTGAGTACAGCAGCGAGTCTGCAAAAAAGAGGAAGACCCTCAATGAGATGGATTGACAGCGGCAGCAACCATGGGCTCAGACGTAACAATTGTGAGGTTGGCGCAGGACCGGGCAGTGTTTTGTTCTGTTGGACTTGAAGTTGCCATAAATCGGAACGAACTCAATGGCATCCAACAACAATATCATATTGCGCATGTTCTTCTACAAACTGTATTTGTGAGAATCAGCTTGACTCAGGTAGCTTGAGTTCATTCATTTTCACAACTGCATGATATTTTAGTAGGGAATATACTATAAAAGGTAGACAAACTAACCCCTTTGCTATGGAATCTATCCCTCACTGCCACAGAGGGTTTCCAAGGCTGTAAATCTTTACCGAAGCAAACTGCCCCATCATTCTGCCTCAGAGGGGCTGGTGGATTTGAAACACAGATCATTCAGTTAGCAACTGAGTGTGTAAGCACTGTGCCACAAAGGATCCTTGCAACATACTGTTACCAAACCCAACCCCAGCCCACTGCCATGGAGTTATCCTGACTCATAGCAACTCTAGAGAACAGAGTAGAACTGCCCCATAGGGTTTCTGAGGCTGTAAATTGTTCCATAAGTAGACTGCCTCACCTTTCTCTCTAGGAGTGGCTGGTGGGTTCGAACTGCTGACCTTTCTATTAGCAGCCCAACGCATAACCCACAATGACATACTATCTATCTGTCTACCTACTGATGGAAGTTAAGCTAGTGGTGTATGTTTTGCCATTACAAGTAACGTCACTATGAACTCTTATCTGTCTCTTCAGAAATTTAACTCTTCCATCCAAGAAGAGGAGCCAGGAGTAGAGCATGCCCTTTGGACCCTGAGATCCTTGCACATTGACTCTCCTAGATCCAGGGTCAAAAAGCTAGGACACCAGAAGAGGGGCAGCAGTAGAACCAAGAACCAGAGCATGAGACGGAGCGGTGGGCTCCGCAGCCCATGGAGCAAGTAAAGCTGAGTGACTCTGGGCAGGAAGATTGCTTGAAGAGTCAGTGCCTCCAGGCACTGAAATGAGGAAGCTAGGCTTGCTGACCCACGGATCTAGAGCCGAGTGCCTTCAGGCTGAGGTTCACAGTGGAGCGGTGGGTCCTGCAGGCATTTATCAGCAGCTGACTGGAACAGCTGTGCCCTGAGCATTGTCTGATCCTGTTAGCTCCCTAGTAAACCCCAGAGACTATTTTTCCGGCCACCTCTTAATCTGCACCCTTTTGTATCCAGAGAAGGTGCTGGGCAAAGCTCACCCACAGTGCCCTGCAAGGGTGACTTGGCCTCATCAGCTACTATGGGCGGTCTCCTTGGCAACCACAGTTTTCTCTTGGCCTTTTAAGGCCTTCTGGTGATTCACTGGTCAAGTGCTCCGCTGCTAAGTGAAAGGTCGGTGGTTGGAATCCAGCAGCTACTCCGGGGAGAAAGATGAGGCGATCTGCTCCCATACAGATGACACATCCTTGGAACCCCTATGGGACAGTTTGGCTCTGCCTTACAGGTCGCTATGAGCTGGAATCGACTCTCCGGCAGCAGATTTCTCTATCCTGCCGGAGTGGAAGGGTATAGCTTAGGGATGCTGGCATCTTCCCCTTTACCAGACAAATGGATGTATCAGTTTACACTGGACTGGGATGCAGGCAGACAGTGCCCTCAGACACAAAGTTTAAGGAGGTGGGGTACCAAAAACTCATTCATTCAGACAAATCATGTTTGCTTTACAGAGGTAAAGTTCCTACAGTATGAAATCAGCCATTTTAAAGTGAACAACTTAGTGGCATTTAGCCCATTTGCAATGTTGTGAGATGTGACGTGCTGTTGAGTCAGTTCCAACTCATAGGAACACTATGCACAACCAAGGTGCTCTGCGCCCACCTTGCTGTCTGACAGTGTTCCACTGCTATGCATAAGGGTTTCAGCGGCTAAACATTCAGAATTAGTCCACCTCTCCTCCTTCCTAGTCTGTCTTCCTCTGGAAGCTCAGCGGAAACCTGTTCACCATGGGTGACCCTGCTGGTATTTAAAATACCAGTGGCAGAGCTTTCTTTGAGCATCACAGTAACACACACGCCACCCCAGTGCGACAAACCGACAGACGACTGGTGGATTCGTAATGAGCAACCACAACTCTTTAGTTCCAAAACATTTTCATCCCCCTAAAAGGAGAGTCCCCACACCCTCTGTCCCCATCCACCCCAAACCAGCCGTACTGCAATCGGTAGATTTAAACACATCGTCACTCTCTAGGTGGAACTGCCCCATAGGGTTTCTAAGGCTGTCTTCTGTGTAGGGGTAGACAGCCACATCTTTCTCCCACACAGGTTGGTGGGTTCAAACCTTCCAGTTAACAGCCGAGTGCTTAGCCACTGTGCCACCAGAGCATCTTCCCTTGGCCCCAGCCCCAGGAAATGGCCAATCTACTTTCTGTCTCTGTGTTGGTGAAGTGCCTTCAAGTCGATTCGGACCCAGAGTGATCCTCCTTAGGGTTACCAAAGAGCAACTGATGAGTTTCAATTGCGGACCTAGCAGTTCAAACCGACTTTGCAGTCCAGAGCATTAATCCACAGATTTGCTTATTCCGGGCATTTCATGCAAAGAAATCGTACACTATGATGTTCTTCTGTGAAAAGGTTTCCTTCCCTCAACATCGTGTTTCAAGGCCCCTCCAGTAGGACTTCATTCCTTTCTACGGTGATAGAAGACAGCACTGTCTCAGTAAAGCACATTTCGTTGATCCATTCATTCGCTGATGGACATCTGGGTTATTTCCACCTTTTCACATTTGTGCATAGTGCGGCTCGGAACATTCATGTATAAACTGTTGAGTTTTTTTTTAATTTTTTGAGTTCTACTTTCAATTCTTGGGGTGGGATTATTGAAAATACCATGGCTTGGGTCAGACGCACCTTAGTCCTCAAACTGACATCTTTGCTTTTGAACACTTTTAAAGAACACATGAGATGTTGGTCAAAAACTCTCTGCGAATGTGTGTGAGGCTTAAAGTGACCACTGCCCCAGGGTTCCCGGCCACCTATAGATTCTACAGTGGACGCCTCCCACGGAGACTAAAAAGTCCCCTGCAAGATGGGAGGAGGGGTGCAAGATCAAAGCAGTAGGAGCGGCCCCCCGCCGCGTACACTCACAGGCTCCTCAGTTCGCAGACTGAGCCTCCCGCCCAGGGTCCTAACCTGATAGGGGAAGCAAACCCGGCCCGGGACCCTGCAACGCCTAGAGATGAGCCCACGAGCCCTATGGAGTTACAGCCCCGCGTCGTCCTGCCGCCCGGGTTCGGGGCGGGCCAGTAGCCAGGGCCGCGGACGGTTCGCTGGAGCCCGACCAGTGAGCGAGCGGCCTCGGCCGCCACGCCCCATGGATCAGCGCCACCGGAAGGCCGCCGCGGCGCCCCAGAGGGAGCCCGAGACCTTTTACTGCGCCATGGCAGCGCCTGCGTCGCTACGAGACTGCCAGGTACGCGAAGCCCTGCGCGCCCCGAGGTCAGACCTGGGACGGGGGCTGAGGGTCTGACTGGGGCGCGCAGTAGCCGGGAGCGCACAGCGAGGCTCTAGGTTCTGATCTGGGCGCCTGGGCGCCCCCTAGTATGCGCACCAAAGGGATCCGGTGGCGGGTCAGGACAGAGAACTTTCAGTGGACCCCACCGGGAAATCGCAGGACCACTTAGAAGCTCCGCTCAGTGACCATGGCCTGGAAACAGAGCCATGGGCATCTGTGAGAGCTCAACTCTCCTGCGTCAACCTCCCAGAACCGCTTCCGATGAGGAAGACGGAGGCTAGAGGGGCGAGGGGACTTGCCCCGGCCACACGATCAATACTCAATCCCAGTGGGCAGCAGCTGCGCCATTCTGCAGAGGACCTCTGGCCGGATGCCAAGGCGTCCATGACATTGAGCAACTCTGACCATCTTCAAATGTTCCCATGCCAGGCTTGAAGTCTGAGTCAGTCCACTAAGGTGGAGAGATGGTTGTTGTTAGTGCCCTCAACTCGGTTCCAACTCATAGTCGTGTTACCAGGTTAGGTTACAGAAGACTAAGAAAGTCATGAAATAGAGTATGTTGTTGTGAAGTGCCGTCGAGTTGGTTCCAACCCATAGTGACCCTGTGTAGGGTTTCCAAGGAGCAGCTGGTGAGCTTGAACCGCCGACCTTGCAGTTCAAGAGGCTTTGCAGTCTGGCGCATTAACCCACAGCACCACACCCTCAGGTTTATTAGAGAAAGAATACTTGCAGGGGAGATGTGCCAAAGAAAATCATCTCCCCATACTTACACCATGACATGTAATTATTTGTTGTTGTTAAAGTTGATGAGGTGGTTCATACCCATAACAACCATGTAAAAGATTTCCAAGGATCCGTTGGTGAGTTTGAACCTCCGACCTTGCAGTTCAAACTGACCTTGTGATCGATTGCTTATCCTACGCCACACCAGGACTCCAACATGTATTTATAGAGTGAGGGTTTTTCTACAATGGCAGTTCTTTTGCTATCAAGAAGGAGGTGGGCGTTCCTACTTGTGTGGTTCCACTCGAGTGTGTCAATTCCATGTTTCCTTTTTGCCATATTGTGCGCACATCTGGCCTCAGTGATGCAGTCTAAAATGTCAAGATGGATTCTGCTGCAGAGGCGTCTGGGATACTTGACTTAACCTGCTTTGTACCTGCACTGAAAACTAGTTAAGTGGAAGTTAATGTGTAGCTGTTGGTTAACAGCCCCACTGGGTAGTTGAATAGGGAGGGAGGATTCGCAAGCCCTGCTGGGTTTTGGTCACACAAGGAGGTAATTTTTAAAAAAGTTTTATATCCTTTATAAAAGAGACATCTTCCAGTGGGTCTTGGGGACTTGAACCCCTCACCATGGAGATAAAACTTCTAGTGGGTTATGGGGCTCTTGACAAGGAGATAGATTCTATCTCCTGTTCACATCCTGCTCCTCTGTTCTTTGTATTGGAAATTTATTTTATGGTCTTATTGATTTTTCCCAAATGCTGCTTTTCCACTGCTCCAGTAATTTTCCTCAGTAATATCCCTCCTTTTCCCTCACCCTAACAGGAACCCTGTATAGGGTTTCCAAGGAGCGGCTGGTAGGGACGTTAGAGGAATTTATTTTGACGGATGTAGCTAGTGTGCACTTTGCGGAGTGTGGCCTGGAAGAGCCAGCTTCCCACCTGCCCTTTTCCCCACCATCGACTTCCTCAGTGTCCAAGAGGTGAAATCCCTCCCCTCAGGGGCTCTTCCTCAGGCAGATGCCCACCGTCACCTCATTCCTTACTCATGAGCCCCATTTTACAGAGGGGCGGTCAGGAGCTGAGCTTTTGAGGTGGCCAGGATTTGAACTGAGATCTGCGCCCTCAGCACACCCCTCTTTCTTGTTTGCAATGTGGCTGTGAAATCTGGGGTCCAGGATGCACCCCACAGGTCTCATTGACCTGAAACCCGAATCTGCGTGAATGTTAGGCATTTGGAGGTCGAGGATGAGGACATGGGGGAATGGTGGGTTGGGATCTGCCTGTGTTTGTGTTTGAAAGGTACAACAAGGCTGGGCAGTGTTTCATTCTGTGGTTCATAGGGTTGTTAGGGATCTGAACTGACTCAACAGTACCTAACAACCACGTATTTGAAATAGCCACATGAAATAAGCAAAGCCTTGCTCCGTGTTGTTCCTTCTAGGCGTGGAAGGATGCTGGTCTACCGCTCTCCACCACAAGCAACGAGGCCTGCAAGCTGTTTGATGCCACCCTGACTCAGGTATGCCTACCAAGAGAAGTGGTGAGCCTTTGTGAAGCACTTGATGTTTCCCATGGAGCCCTGGTGGTGTGGTTAAGCACTCAGCTACTAACTAGAAGGTCAGCAGTTCAAATCCACCAGCTGCTACACGGGAGAAAGTGGCTGACTGGTCCCATAAAGACTGCAGCTAGGGAACTGTGTATGGCGGCAGTGGTTCTGCTCTGCCCTGCAGGGTTGCTAGGCATCAGAATCGACTCAATGCCAACAGATGGGTGTGTTCCACAGCGCCAGCCTCAGTTTGGTGGCATCTTGTGTCCCATGTATCTGTCTCTGTTGTCATCTCATGTTACATTAGAACATGGGTTTTTGGAGTCTCTGTGCCAGCTCACCCTTACTTTAACCTACACCTACTCATTTTGTTTGGGTGTAGCTCGTACAACTGAAAACACACATTTTACAATCCTAGGCCTTATTGTGAAGTCTTGGTGTGATACTGTAGGATAAACACTGGGACTACTAACCAACCATAAGGCCAGTGGTTCAAACACACCAGTCGCTCCTTGGAAACCCTATACAGGGTCACTATGAGTCAGAGCAGACTCAGCGACACTTTACAACAACACAACATTATGGTGTTAGGGTTTTTAAAAAATGTATATACATGTTTGAAATGTATGAGACCAACAATAACAACACAATTTAGAAAGACAAAAGCAGCAAATGCTGGTGAGGGGGTTGGGAGATTGGAATCCTCATACACTGTTTGATGGGATTGCAAAATGGTACAACTGCTGTGGAAACCAGCGTGAAACGTCCTTACAATGTTATAAATAGAAATACCATATGAGCCAGCAACCCCACTACTAAGTATATATCCTACAGAAATAAGAATCGTGACATGAATAGATATATGCACAGCATAGTAGGGCATTAGCTGGGTTGCTAACTGAAAGGTCAGCGGTTCGAAACTACCAGCCGCTCCGCGGGAGAAAGATGAGGCTTTCTACTCCCGTAAAGATTTACACCCTCGGAAACCCTGTACAGGGTCGCTATGGGTCGGAACCGACTCGATGGCACTTAACAACAACAACAAAGACTGACAGTCTCGGAAACCCTGTATCAGGTCCATAGAAGTTGGAACCGACTTGACGGTACACACAGCAGCATCGTGTACTATTCGCAGTAGTAAATAGATGGAAGCAACCTAGACGCCCTTCAGCCTATGAAAGGATCCACTCTGGTATACCCACACAATGGACTAGGCAGTGTTAAAGAATGACGAAGAATTCTCCAATCACCTCATCACCTGGAAGGCATTGTGCCGAGTGAAATAAATCCATCTCAGAAGGACAAGTATTGTATGAGGTAACTATTGTGAAAAGTCAAGATAAGGTTTACACACATTCTTTGATGATTACTAGTATCACTAACTACATCTGCAAGTTCAGGCTGAAGCTGAAGAACATCAAAACAAGTCCACAAGAGCCAAAATATGAACTTGAACACACTCACCTGAATTTAGAGATCATCTCAAGAATCGATTTGATGCCTTAGACATATTGTTTAATACAGTATGTTGTTCCATGAGTGTTGATGGTTTATAGGCACAAAATGAATTCTTTGGCAAGTTCAATCTTTTCTCCATTTATCGGTTCAGTGGTAAGGATTTTTGTTTTATTTACACTGAGGTGCAACCCCTACCCAAGGCTGGGGTATTTGATCTTCACTAATCCGTATTTTAAGTCCTCTCCATTTCCAGCAAGCAAGGTTGTATCATCTGCATACCACAGGTTGATAATGAGTCTTCCTCCAATCCTAATGCCACGTTCTTCTTCGTATAATCTAGCTTCTTGGGTGGTTTGCTCGGCATTCAGATTGAATAAGTATGGTAAAAGAATACAACCCTGGTGCACACCTCTCTTAATTTTAAGCCATTCAATGTCCCCCTTGTTCTGTTTAAAAGACTACCTCTTGGTCTATATACAGGTTCCTCATGAGAACAATTAAGTGTTCCAGAATATTCATTCTCAGCAATGTTGTCCATAGCTTATCATGGTCCACACAATCGAAAGCCTTTGTGTAATCAGTAAAACACAAACATCTTTCTGATATTCTCTACTTTCAGCCAAGATCCATCTGACGTCAGCAATGATATCCCCCATTCCATGTCCTCATCTGAATCCGGCTAAACCTCTCTCAGTTCCTTGTCAATGTATTGTTGCAGCCATTTTTTAATTCATGCATAATCTTGCAATAATAGTAATCACAAACATCATCTATGAGTAGATGCATAGGTACACAAGCAAACTGAACAGATGTGAGAAGGTAAACGATGTACACTGACAAGTATATGTAGGTTTGACAGAGAATATTTCTGTGTATGTATTTGTATGTGGTGTAAATATATCCAAGAGTATGGTAGAGGATACAGGGGACAAAGGTCTGGAAGCTTCTTAGTCATAAACAGACACCTTGAGGGAATGACTCACCGGGCTTGAGAACACAGTGTCAGGGGACAAGTAGATCAATTGTCATAACATAGTCCACAGTGTTGGACATTATACGCTGGTGAACAGTGACTGGGGTCTTAAAAGCTTGCAAGAAGCCATGCAAGATGCAACTACGGGGTTCTCTCTCTTTGTCTGGAGCAAAGAGGAGTAAAGAAAGTCAAAGACTCAGGGAAACAATTAGCCTGGTGGATTAATGTTATTGTTTAGTGCCATCGAGTCAGTTCCAATTCATAATGACACTGTATAGGGTTTCCAAGGAGCAGCTGGTGGGTTTGAACCACCAACCTTGTGGTTATATTGTAGTGTTTATCCTGTAGTGCCACACCACATGAACCTCAGCCTCTAGGATCCTGAGACAATAAGAACCAGATGGGACCTGGCAAACAATACAACTGCTCTGATCAGGATCACAAAATGTCCTGGATGAAGATGAAGAAAAAGAGAGGTGGATCAAAGTTCCAAACATTAAAAAGACCAGACTTACTGCTCTGATAGACACTGGTAGAACCCTCTTCAAGGCCGGAACTGAATCCCCCACCCAGGGATTGACTTTAAGATGAACAGCAGACAGGCCCATCCTGGTGTGGCGCTGTAGGATCAGCATTGGACTGTGAACCACAGGGGGCGGGGGTTCAAACCCACCATCTGCTCCTCAGAAGTCCTATGCAGGGACCAACTTGACAGGACTTAACAACAACACATAAAGTGAATAATAACACCAGGGAGGAACACAGTCCTCAGAACAATCAACTGTGTAAGAAGACAAAGGCAACATATACCCAAAAAGAAAGCACAGAAGGCAGAAGACACGAAGGAGCAGGAAAGAGAGACGAATGAAAACGGGGAGCCTAGGGGCAAAGCAGGAAGAATGTTGTGCACTGAAGAGATTGCAACCAATGTCGTGAAACAGCATGTGTGTGAATTGTTGAATGGAAAACTAATTGGCTCTGTACACTTTCACACAAACTTTAATTTTCAAAAAAGAAGAACGAGAAACAAATACTATAAAATCTGTGAAAGCTGGGACCTGTGTAAGGCAGAGAAGGAAAACGCAAATATTTTCCACTGAAAGGAACAATAGAAAATTGATCGAATGGCACCTGGTCAAAGGCTCAGACCCAGATAAGTTTGCAAGACCCAGAAAAACAAGGCAGTTCTGACAAGTTCCGGCTCTTGGGTTTCACTGTAATAGCAAATTTGTCAAAAATAGTGAGATTAAGGGTTCTGTCTTTCAGCTTTTGTGCCTCTTTCTAATATTCTATGTTGTTGTTGTTAAGTGCTGTCGAGTCGGCTTGGCTCATAGTGACCCGGCATAGGGTTTCCAAGGCTGTTAGTCTTTGCTGGAGCAGAACGCCTCATCGTTCTCCCATGGAGTGGCTGGTGGCCTCAAACCATTGACCTTGTGGTTCCCAGTCCCATGCTTATCCTACAGAGCCACTGTGTTCCCTTAGTGGTCTATGTTGCTGTAAAGTGCTGTTGAATCGGTTCCAACTCATATCGACCTTGTATAGATAAGGCTTCCAAGGTTTTGACCTGTAGTCTAGTTTATTCTACAGTGCCACACCAGGATGTCTGTTATGGTTGTGTTTACGGAGGAATGGGTAAGAAATAGTGTGCTTATTTTCCAGGATTGCTATAAGAAACCGTCTAAACTGAGGGGATTATAAGCACAGACATCCGCCTGAGAGTTTGGGTTCCGAGCATCCACGGGGCCATACTTGTTTCATTACATTCATTGTTGTTTTTGTTAAGTGTCTTCGAGTCAGTTTTGACTCGTAGCGACCCTGTAGGTATAGGGTTTCCAAGGAGTGGCTGGTGAGTTTGAACTGACAGTCTTTTGGGTAGCAGTCCAGTGCTTATCCTACAGTGCCACACCAGGACTCTTCTGCTTCTGTTGTTCTTAATTGCCATTGAGTTGGTTCGGACTGATAGAGGCCCTATACAGGGTTTCCAAGGAGTGGCTGGTGGGTTTGAACAGCCAACCTTGTGGTTGGCAGTCCAGTGATGATCCTACAGCACCACACCAGGACTTTGCAGTTTCTGTAGTCCCCAGCATTTCTGGGCCTTCCTTGGCATGGAGGTACATCTTCAATGGCGTCTTTCCTGAGTGACTTCATCACTGTGCCTCTGGTTCCTTTTAAAACCACACCCCTCAGATGGGACCAGGTCCCGCCCACTCCAGCCTGGCCTCATGCTATCAGAAAACACCTGTCAAGACCCTGTTTCCTAACAAGGCCACGTTTCCGGGTGCCAGGAGTTAAGACTTGGACATACCTTTTCAGGGGGAGTCATTTCAATCAGTTCCTGCAGTGACCCTGGTTTCAAGAGCCCTTCGAGTTGGTTCCTACTCATAGCAATCACATGTACAACAACACAAATCACAGCACCTTTACCATCCTCACCATCGTTCCTGGGGTGGAGCCCATGGTTGCAGCCACTTGTCCCTTTTTTTCAGCAGTAGATTGCCATGTCCTTGTATCTCGTCAGTGTTGGTCTGGAAGCTCTGCTGAAACCTGTCCGGCAGGGATGACCGTACTGATATCTGAAATAGCATCCAGCAGCACGGCCACACACAAGCCAACACAGTCTGCCATGCTGACAGATGGGTGAGGGAAGGGCCGAGGAAGTGTGAAGTCATTGTTGTAAGGCCAACGTTGTGTGGCCATTGTTGTGAGGCTGAAATTACGAGGCTGACGTTGTGTGGCCATTATGGTGAAGCCGATGTTGTATGGCCATTGTTATGAGGTTGACATAACGAGGCTGTTGTTGTGAAGCCAAGATTATGTGGTCGTTGTGTAGCTGATGTTGTGAGGCTGACGTTGTGAAGCCAAGATTGTATTGAGGGAGGAGGCCCTGTGCCCATAGAACCTTGAGACCTAGCCCTGAGTTCTGATAACTCCGCAAAGTTACAGTTTCTTGAAATTTGCAGATCACATTACACAAAGAAAACTAACAGCTTCTTCTGCTTTTGTTAAAAACAAAACAAAACAAAACAAAAAACCCTCTTCTCTAGGAACCGCCAATGAGAAAGTAACAGGGTAGTCTCCCCACTGAGTCCTCTGTAATCCTACATAAAGCTAATGAGAAAGCTGTTTGGGGGACCTTGGTTTCTTTGGGACATTCGTCCACCGCTGCTCCACAGGCAGTAAAAGCTTCTTCCTCTAATATCACGGGTGTTCAGGTGATTCTTTCTCCCATTCAGACCTCGTCTTCCTGAAACATTCGGCCAACATTGTGTGGTTGTTGTTGTGAGGCGACGTCTTCCTGAAACATTCGGCCAACATTGTGTGGTTGTTGTTGTGAGGCGACGTCTTCCTGAAACATTCGGCCAACATTGTGTGGTTGTTGTTTCATTAGGGTAGACAACTAAAGCTGATGTTGTGAAGTACCTCACTTTCCTTTTGATGTTTCATTCCTTTGAAATTACGCTTCACACTCTATGAATGCATTTCACCTTTTCATAAGAACTCAACCAAGTTATACATTCTTTGGGACGGGGGTGGGGTGGGGTGGTGGTGGGGGTGGTGGTAAAATCCAGAAAGTATTCAGTGCTCTAGAAAGGAAGCAAAGTCTAGGTTCGGTTACCTGTCTTCATTAACAGAAACCAAGGCCTCCCTGAGGACAGCTGTGTTGGCCTTTTTTTTTTCCCCTTCAGTATGTCAAGTGGACCAATGACAAGAATCTTGGTGGCCTTGAAGGCTGCCTAGCGAAGCTCAAAGAAGCAGACCCGACCTTCAGTGAGTCTCGGTTTTCCTGGGTCAGGGGTCCAGCCCCTCTCTTGTTCCCTGACTTCATAGACTCAGTTGGGCTGAGCCAGGGAAGACCCACCAGCCACAGAGGCTGGTGGCTGAGTAGGTGGGCGGTGGGCATGGGGAGGTCAGCAGGTGGACAGTGGGCAGTGGGCATGGGGAGGTAGCTTGGTGCATTAGTGACTCCCATGTGAGGTGAGCTTTGGGCCTCGGAGAAGGACTGATGAGGTGGACTGGGAAGCAGGGACCCCTCCTTCACATCCTGCTGCTGAGGGAGAAGTTCACCAGGAGCTCTTACTAATGGGAGGGGGCGGGTCAGAGTGGCCTGTAGGAAAGTCAGTAACACAGGCTCTGAGCAGACCCCAAGTTCCAGGTCAGAAGCGGGGGGCCTGGCTCATGGGCTAGCAGCTGAATTCCAAACCCCAGCATGCACTTTGCCTCTGCTCCTGGGGGGACCCGGAAGCCCAGGTAGAGTACACATGCCGGAAGGTCTCAGGGGGTTCCACCCTGAACAGCATCCACTGAGGGCCCCTATTCACGCCCAGTGACAACTGTAGCTGATAAGGGAAGGCAAGACTGAGAGCAAGCCCACAGGCAGCCCCGAACCGTCCACCTGGGGAGGGGGAGGTGTGGACATGGGGCTGGGGAACCCTAAGACAACTCTAACCTGGGGAGGGGGAGGTGCTATTCATACCCTGTTGTGGAAATATCTGGGCTCCACGATGTTTGAGGGGTGAGTGTCCCTCTCCATGTATGGTGAGGGCTAAGCCTTGTGGTGGGCTGTTGGCAGGGGGCACAGTCCCTCTATACTTAGCTTGTACCACCTAGGACATAGGGTGTTGATGTCATGGGGACCTGGCATGGGCCATCTAATCATCAGCTGTCCCCTTCCCGCCCACCAGCTATGGGCCAGGTCATCTCCAATGGCCTTGTGCTGATTGGCACTGGGACCTCTGTGAGGCTGGACCAACAGCTGGCGGAGGCCCTGAAGACGATGGTGGAGAATTCGAAAACCCAGCTGCTCACACAGCGGGAGCAGCTGCACGTGTCTGCAGTGGAGATGTTTGCCAAGGGGTGAGAGTGCTGGTGTGGAACGGGGGCCGGGTGGGGTCTCCTCCTAGCTCATGGGACACTTCCTGCCTGTCACCTTACTCTGATGCCTTCTCAATGAGGAAGCTGTTGGCCAGGGCCCAGTTAACCCTTTCAAGCACTTTCTTCCGTTTCATTCAATGTTGTTAGGTGCCATCAAGTCGGCACCGACTCATAGAGACCCTATGCACAGCAGAACGAAACAATGTCTGATCCTGGGCCAACCTCACTATCGCTGCCACACTTGAGTCCACTGATGCTGTCTCCTGGCCATTCCATCTCATTGGAGGTCTTCCTCTTTTTCTCTGACCCACCATCTTACCCAGCATGACATCCTTCTCTAGCAACTGTTCCCTCATGACAATATGGCCAAAGTATGAGAGACGAAGTTTAGCCATCTTGGCCTCTAAGGAGCAATCTGGCTGCACTTCTTCCAAAATAGATCTGTTGGTTCTTTTGGCAGTCCATGGCACTTTCAGTATTCTCCTCCAACACCACAATTCAAAGGCATCAATTCTTCTATGTTCTTCCTTATTCACTGTCCAGCTTTCGCATCCATATGAGGTTATTGAAAATACCATGGCCTGGGTCAGGCGCACCTTAGTCCTCAAGCTGACATCTCTGCTCTTCAATACTTTAAAAAGTTCCTGTGCAGCAGATTTGCCTAATGCAATACATCGTCTGATTTCTTGACTGCTGCTTCCACGAGTGTTGATAGTTGATCTAAGAAGAACGAAGTCCTTGACAACTTCAATCTTTTCTCCGTTGAAAAGTTGGTTCTTATTTCCATTGCAAAATCACAGAATTATTTAAAAGATGGGTTAGAAAAGAAAACACTTCCTGTGTGCTCCTTACCCCGACAGCCCACTCTGAGCAGTTAGCCTCTTCCAGGTCCTCCTCCCCACCCCTGTCCCCGTGGTTGTCCCCACAGGGACGAGTGACCCGATCTGAGTTTCCAGCAGTTCTGGAACAGGGACAGAGAAGGTTCCGTGAGCCAATGCCAGGAAGTCCGTGCTGGTGTGTAATTCCACCTCAGAGACTTCCTGCAACTGGCTCATGTTTGTAGGTGAAATTGTTTGGCAATTTGTTAAACCAATTTTTGTGGATTTTTTTTTTTTTACTTGAATCAGAGAGTGAAATTTCCCACTGGGTTTTCAATTTCCTGAGCTGCAACTGCAGGTTGATTCCGACACGGGGCACCCTCTCTAGGACAGAGGTGAACTGCCCCACAGGGATCCTAAGGCTATAAGTCTTGGGACTGCGTGCCTTATCTTTTCCCACATTGTAAATGGTGGGTTCAAATTGCCAACGTTCCAGTTAGGAGTCGAACACCTGACCCCCTGTGCCAGGGCTCCTACCACCTAACCTACGAACTGATGCTTTTCAAATCAATTCGGTGCAAACCACCGACTGGTAAGACTTGATGCCTCCCTGCCTCTCCGTACGTGTGGACAGAGCGACCAGTGTGGCTAAGACGTGTTCTTTGGTTTCCAGGAACTTCCCGAAAGCCTGTGATCTGTGGGAAGAGATTCTCCGGAACCATCCCACAGACATGCTGGCCTTGAAGTTTTCCCATGATGCTTACTTTTACCTGGGCTACCAGCAGCAGATGCGCGATTCTGTTGCTCGAATTTACCCCTTCTGGACGCCTGACATCCCCCTTAGCAGGTATGCGCTGGTTGGAAATTGCATCATTTCTATTTCTCATTTTCAAAATAATTGATTTTTTTATTTTGTTGCTGGAATTGAAAATACATAGCCGTTTTGCTTCCACGTCCACCAGCGCAGCAGCTACGACGCTGACCGTTCACTGATGATGAATTTCTCGCTTTCTCTTGAGTCGCCTCTCCCACCCTCACATAAACTCACTGGCCCTAAGCTTCCTAGCTCATCTTTCAAGTTGCCAGTCCGTTCCAACCCATGTACCCATTGCCATCAAATCCATTTCAACTCATAGTAACTTTACAGAACAGAGTAGACCTTTTTCTTAGTTTCTGAGACTAAATCTTTACAGCAGCGGACAGACTCATCTTTCTCCCACAGAGCAGCTGGTGGGTTTGAACTGCCGACCTCACGGTTAGCAGTCCAACACTCAACCCACTGTGCCACCAGGGATCCATCCATCCCTTATCATTGGCGGACTCACAGTGATGATTCAGTGCTCACAGGGAAATAGAGATCCTCCCATTCTCAAGGGATTGGCCAGCCTCCCACCATGATGACTTGACTTCAGGAGACAGGAAGCCACGTCTCTGTGTGCTCGGAGGTA
Organism: Chrysochloris asiatica; assembly: GCF_000296735.1. Classification (NCBI taxonomy): domain Eukaryota; kingdom Metazoa; phylum Chordata; class Mammalia; order Afrosoricida; family Chrysochloridae; genus Chrysochloris; species Chrysochloris asiatica. The sequence goes on along the minus strand of NW_006408615.1, from coordinate 4,943,071 downwards.
GAGGCCTGGACTGGTCACTGGTTCTAAAGACCCACCAAAAAATAAACAACCCACAGTCCTCAACTCTATTCCAACTCACAGCAACCGATAGGACAGAGTGTGCAAGGTCAAACCTTGATGGGGGCAGACTGCCATATCTTTGTCCTCTGGAGCAGCTGGTGGCCTCAACACTTGTCCTTGAAGGTGATGGTTGTTAAGTGTTGTCAGGTCGGTTTAGACTCAGAGCGACCCTATATAGAGTTTCTAAGAAGCTACTGGTGGGTTTGAACTGCCAACTTTATGGTTAGCAGTCCCGTACTTATCCTACAGTGCCAGATGCATACATGTGGGACGTGAACCCCAGAGGAACCTACATAGAAAGAGACTGGACTTGGAAATGCTTCAATCCCTCTCTAGTGGAAGCCTCGAGTCGATAGGGAGATATCTGGTTCAAGACCAGCACCCGGCTGTGCTGTGGACAGTCTCAGGCTAACGTTTTCATTCATTAGCTGATAATCGATTTTAACAGATCTGAACTGTCATCTTTTTAGACTTCATTTTTTTTTTTTTACAACACTCTCAGGCTTTACTGAAAAATTGCATAGAAACTGTAGCGAGCTCTCATCTCCCTCCTGTCTCCAGGACACAGTTTCTTGTGGTGCCAGCCTCTCAGGGTACATGTGTTACAGTGGGTGGCCCCTGGTGATGGTGGTGGTGGTGGTCAGGTGCCGTTTAGTGGGCTCTACCTCATAGAGACCCTATCCTGCATCATCCGCAAGAAGTGCCTTGCATCTGAGGCCTTGCTTAAGTACAGGGAGACAGGGTACTTCTCCCTCCACACCAACGTCTTTCCCGGCTTCTCTTTGTAGCTACGTGAAAGGCATTTATTCTTTCGGACTGATGGAAACCAACCTCTACGATCAGGCAGAAAAGCTCGCCAAGGAGGTGAGTGGGCCCTCCCCGAGGTTCCCAGTCCTTCATGGAGGGGCTGCCCTGTCCTGGTGGACTTAGGACACAAGGGTCCCCCCATCAGGTGTTGCCTGTGACTCCAGAAGTCCCTTGCTTCTCTGGAACTCTTTTCCTCATAGTTATCGTGAGGGCCCCCATTAACAATGGTGGGTTAGGGTCACAGTGTGAGTCCACCGGCTGTGTGCTCCCATAAAGATTTACAGTCTCAGAAACCCTCTATAGACAGGGGTCGCTGTGAGTCAGAAGTCACTTGGATGGCAGTGGCTTTGTTTGGGGTTCAGTGTTGGTCATCCCATGGCTTTCCCATGGTCCTCAGAGCCATGTGGCACTGCAGACATGTGACCTGGTCAATGAATCACGTGACAAACGGTGTTATTGTCCATGGTGGTTGGTGGCTTCCGGGTGATGATGGTGGTCTCACAGGGGTAGGCAGCACGAGGGGCTGTACTGGTCAGCTGTGGTGTGGACAGCTGCCCAACAACCATGTGGGGGCTGGTGTGTGCGCTCTGGACAGGTGTGCCTGAGTGGGTGAGGGCTGGGAGCACAGTGGGCGTGGAAGGTGAGCAGGAGAGGGTGCGGCAGGTCTGTCTGTGTGGCTAAGGCTGAAGGCACAGGTGGGTGGGGCAGGACACCAGGGCAAAGGTGGGAGTAGGCCAGCCTGGACTCACTGGGCCTTGTAACCCGGCTAGGACCTTTGGAGTTCAGGGACTTCGAAAGGCTAGCCCAAGATCAAAACAGGGCCTCTGTGCACGTAAAGGCCAGCCTCACTGGTGTGGAACCACACCCCTGGGCCTCAGCGCCCCCCAGTGGCCAAGCTGTGCACTGCCGCTTCCTCAGAGCTCCCTGTCCCTGCAGATCTGGGTCACTCCACCCGTCTCAGCAAGTCCTGCAGAGCAGGGGTTGGGGCAGGAGGACAGGTGAAGGGGCCAGGCCAGGGTGAGGAGCTGAGGGCTTCCAGACACTGCTTCTGTGAGTGGTATGGGGAGACGTGAAGTGGAGGGGCCCTGGGTAGATACTGGAGATAGGCTTGAGGTCAGTGTGTGCTGGGCACGTGACTGGGGAATGATGCCTCCACAAGGTGGGAACCCCTCCTGATCCTACCTGAGGGGCTGCACTACCACCACCAGCACCCCAGCAGGTGAGCATCTGCTGTTGCTAATAGTAACAACGGCAGGACCAGCTCTTTCTGACCACGCATGTGGTCCTTGCTGATACCTTAGTGGGAAGAAGCAGGAAAAGTCACCAGAGCTCCTGACAGTCTGCACGCTCATCTCTGAGGCAGCCCCTGGGAAGGTGGGAGCCCAGAGAACCTGAGGGGGTTGTTGAAGGTGATTCAGTTGATCCCAAGGGCTTGGCTCTGCTGCCTCCGGCCTTGTGACTTGGCTGCACTGACTTGGTCTCCCTGAGTCTTAGTTTCCTCATCTGTGAAATGGGCAGTGACACCCTCTTGGTGGTTAGGGGCATCGTGGGTTCAGTGGGAGACCCCGGTTATGATCTCAGCTTGTGGACCTCATGCTCAGACACCACCTGCCCGCCAGTGGAGGCTGTGTGTTGCCGTGTTGCTGAACAGGTTACCGTGGATTTCTACAGTACTGCAGCGTACCTGGGCACCGTGGACGGGCTGCTGGCTGGCTGCCTGTGGTTTGTTCATGTTACTGTTACTGTTGGGATACCTATTGTCTGTTACTGCTATTGTTCAGATGGTTATTGTGTGACTGTTACTGTTTTGTTACTATTATGTCCCGATGGTCATTGTTTGCTATTGTTATTGTTGGGTGGTTGTTGTTTGGAGATTGTTGGCACAGTTATTATTCATGTTGGATGGTTACTGTCATGAGGTGGAGCCCAGTCCTCAAGCTCATTCCATCCCTGACATCTCCCCCGTGGTCCTCATGACACCTGACTAATCTGTGTTATTGCCACTCATTTTTACCCCTCGCCCCGTAGGCTTTGTCTATTACCCCAACAGACGCGTGGTCAGTGCACACCGTGGCCCACATCCACGAGATGAAAGCGGAAATCAAGGATGGACTTGAATTCATGCAGCGCTCAGAAACCAACTGGAAGGTACAGTTCTGTGGCTGGGCCACCTTGAGCTAGGCTGAGGCCTTGGACAGGAGTTATAGATAGTTTCATCCTTGGGGACAGTACTTCACTGCAGGTGTTTCTTCCGTGCTACAGCCCCCTCCCCACCCCACCTGCCAACATTCTGCAGGTGGTGATAGAATTGGTGTCGGCCTCCAGATGTTGGGTTGTAAAGGAATTGATTGACCACCGAGTTGCCAGGGAAGCAAGAACCAGACTGTGGTGACGCTGGGAGGGGCCTGAGCTGCCGCTTCTGCCACCAGCCAGGGGGACCCACCCTGGAGCCTGACTGAGTCCACTCCAACTTACATGACAGACCACCACAAACATCAGACACATGAGACCAGATGTTCAAATTCAAGATGGCGGCAGGGCCGTGCTCCCTCACAGGCTCTGGGGGACGATCCTTCCTTGACGTACCTTGGCTTCTGGCTACATCAGTCCAGCTCTCATCACGTGGCCATCTGCTCTCTGCCTGTCCATCTGTCTCTTCTCTCTGATGAGGACACCGGTCATTAGGACCCACCCTCATCCAGGATGACCTCGTTGTCACTTAACTGGTGACATTTCCAAACAAAGTCAGGGTCGCAGGCACCAGGATCAGGACTTCAATGCATCCTTTAAAAAAAAAAAGCAAATTATGTTCCCATTCTACAATTTTTATCGAATTTGTTCAGTGATATTAGTTGTGTTTTTCACAGTGAGTCAACTTTTTCTTTTCATTGCGTTCGCCCTGCCCCCTTTTATTGTCATTTTTGCTTTAGAGTAAACGTTGATCTTTTCTCGGTAAAGCAAGGCACTCGCAGGTGACATCCTGGACTGTGTGGCCACTCTGTGATTTCACTAAAAGGTGACCTCCAAGAGTAGTTTCAGTTTGAGGTTTCAAGAGTAGCTCAGGGCGATTGTCTCCGAGTCTCAGCTAGTCTGGTAAGCCCGGATTTTTGAAGACTTTGTTCAAAAGAGTTGGTTCAATGGATTCGTCCCATTTTGTCTGGTTCTACCTCTCGGGTCCCCTGATTAGTAGTGGTGGGTAGGCACCATCTAGTTCTTCTGGTCGCAGCTTAGAAGAGACCGAGATGGTTCGTGTAGGCTGTTCATGCTCTAAACTGGTTTCTTTCTTTCTCTTGTGCTCCGATGGGTAGAGACCAATAGTTATTTCTTGGTCAACCTATCTTTTGGGGAACACAGCTCAACCCAAAACAGAAGGGCTTTTGGGGGCAGGCCCTTGGACAGGACTGTACTGGACTAGAGCAGTAGCTGCTGCCTGCATCCCTAATGAGCACCTGCAAGTCCGTGGTTCTTGGATCCTTCCAGTCGTGTTCAAGTGCCCTGATTGCTTGGCACACAGGGAGTCCATGATCAGTGCAGAATCTTTATTCATCCCAAGATAGATGGGGCTGAAGAGCCAAAAGACCTTCCTCTTTGTAAGGCCAGCACGTCCACTTGCTCTGGGCCTAACAACGTGTCCACCTGCCTCAGCCTCTTTCTTCCTTGGTAAATCCAGGTGTTACTAGTCACCTTTGCTCAGAGCAGGTGTTGAGTAACTGTTCTTTTCCTTCCCTCTTATATTAACCCAGAGCTACATCGCAGGAGAAAGATGAGTCTTTCTGCTCCCATAAAGATTTACAGCCTTGGAAACCCTGTGTTGGGTCGCTGTGAGTTGGGACTGACTCTACGGCACATAACAACAACAACATTCAGTAGCGGGAGCATTAGTGGCACTAATAGTTAAGCTAACTTGGCTGTTAGCTGAAAGGTTGGTGGTTCAACCCCACCTAGCAGCTCCTCTGGAGAAGACTTGACCATCTACTCTCGTAAAGATGACGGGTTAGAAAATCCAATGGGAGCGTTCTGCTCCGTCACATAGGGACACAGAAGTCAGGAGCAACTCCAGCCCCAAACCCCAAACCCATTGTCATCCAGTCGGTGCCAGCTCACAGCGAGCCTGTATGGGGTTTCCGAGGCTGTAAATCTCTGTTGTGGTGTTGTTAGGTGTCATTGAGTCAGTTCTAATTCATGGCGACCCTATGCACAACAGAGCGCAATACTGCCCAGTCCTGGGCCAATCTCACAATCGTTGCAATCCTTGAGCCCACTGATGCTGCCACTTGGCCAATCCATCTCATTGGGGGTCTTCCTCTTTTTCTCTGACCCTCCACCTTACCAAACATGATGTCCTTCTCTAGCAACTGGTCCCTCCTGATAATATGTCCAAAGTATGAAAGACGAAGTTTGGCCATCCTGGCCGCCAAGGAGCATTCTGGCTGCACTTCTTCCAACACAGATCTGTTGGTTCTTTTGGCAGCCCATGGTACGTTCAATATTCTCCTTCAATACCATAATACAACTATACAAATACAACTAATGTCTTCCTTACTCTTTAAGGGAGCAGAAAGCCTTATCTTTCTCCCAGGAGTAGTTGGTGGATTTGAGCTACTGACCTTGTGGTTAGCAGTCTAGTGTTTATCCTTAGTGTCAGTCCACAGAGACAGAGTGTAGGTTGGTGGTAGCCAGGGGTTAGGGCAGGGGGGATGGGGAGCACTTGTCAGTGGAATGTTCTGGGCCTGGGGGGAGGGGGCTTACACAGATTGTGAATGCACTAAATGCCGCTTAGCCATTCACTTTAAAATGGTTCATTTCATGTTATGTGACTTCACCACACATTTTTTTTAAAGTACATCCATTTTGTTTTGATCTCAGACTATTAGCTTGTGCTCCTTCTTTCCGCAGGACTCGGACATGCTGGCTTGTCATAATTACTGGCACTGGGCTTTATATTTGATCGAAAAGGTAAGAAGGTGGTGTGCTCTGGTTAATCCAAAGAAAGGAATCATATGTTCCCATATTCCTTGAGGAGGCTTGGTGTGGCCTGTAAGAGAAGCACTGGCCTGCTAAGCATGAGGTTGGTGGTTCAAACCCACCAGACGCTCCTTGGAAACCCTATACAGGTTCACTGTGAGTCTTAACCAACTTGACTGCCCTTAACAACAACAGTGTAGATATGTGTGTGTCATAGTTGCTATGGGGACTTGTGTGTATCAGACTAGAAGTGTACTTTGCAAGGTTCTCAGTGGCTGCTTTCTCTAAAGCAGATCACCAGGCCTTTCTTTTGAGGTGTCTCTGGGTAGACCCAAACCTCCGACCTTTCGGTTAGCAGCTGACTATATGAACTGATTGTACTACTCAGGGACTCTCCCCCAAATGGAGATGGAGGGATGGATAGGCAGTCAGTTCCTACTCATGGTGCCCTCATGGACAACAGAACCGAATGGTACCTGTCCTGTATCACCTCACATCCCCAGCACAGTCCAGCCCACCAGGGTTCCCCTCACCCTCACTGCCCCTGTACTGCACCAGGCGTCACGTCTTCTGCCAGCGATGGATCCCACCGGACGGTGTGGGGCAGTGTTCTGTTAGGATCCAGAGGCTTGTCATTGGCTAACGGTTGGAAGATTTCCCGGCCTTTCTTACTAATTGGTCTCAGTCTGGAAGCCCTGGGGAAATCCTGGGGGGCCCTGCTGGTGTCTGAAATACCAGCAACACACACACCAGCCCAATCCGACAAACTGACATGGTGGTTTCCCTAGGTCTGTCTGTCTCTTGTATATGTGTATATATATGTGGAACACGGTGGCTCCATACAATGAGCACTGGACTGTGAAGCACAAGGTCCATGGTTCGAGACTACCAGCCGCTCTGCAGGAGAAAGATGAGGCGTTCTGCTCCTGCAAAGATTTAAAAAGCCTCAGAAACTGTATACAAGGTTGCTATGAATCGGAACATAGTGACTCGAAGGCACTTAACAACAACAACACATATATATA
>NW_006408615.1:4932740-4935464 GCF_000296735.1 Chrysochloris asiatica | reverse complement strand
GGCACTTATCAACAACAAAGATTGACAGACTCGGAAACCCCATACAGGGTGACTATGAGTCGGAAGTGGCTTGACGGTCCTTACCAGCAACAACAGTCAGGAGTCCTGTTTCACAGCAGCAGCCGGGGCCTCCACTGTGCTGGAGCAGAACATTGTCCTCCTCTTGGGGTCCTAAGACCCAGGCCTGGCCACGCCTCCCCACCCCCACCCCCACCCCCACCCCAGTGGAAGGTGGTTGAAGGCTGGGTGCTCCGCTTTGCTGGTACTGTGTTCAGAACATTTCTCAACAAATTCACTTTCCCTTCTCCAAATGTAAACGTGTCAAGCAGGACCAGTCCCTAGAGAAGGACATCGTGCTTGGTAAAGTGGAGGGTCGGTGACAAAGAGGAAGACCCTCCACGTGACAGATGGGCACAGCAGCTGTAACCATGGACTCAAATGCAGCAGTGGTTATGAGGCAGGTGCAGGATGGGCAGTGTTAGGCTCTCTTGTACATAGATTCGTTCTTAGTTGGAGCTGCCTCCAAGGTACCTCCCAGCAACAAAAAACCACAGGACCTTTGTTTTTCCAGGGTGACTACGAGGCTGCGCTGACTATTTATGACAACCATGTAAGTCTGCATCTGCCTCGTGTTTGGTCTCTGGGTCCATCAGTACTGTCCCAACCAGAACCAGCAGCTGGAGTGAGACCACGGTTCTCCTATAAGACCTGCGGCTTAGCACATGCTGGAGAGTTTAATTGCTTCTGTTCTCCCCGTGGGCACGGGTGAACACATCGAGTTGGGTAATCTCAGCCATCTCAGAGTTTCTGGAATGTTCTAGACTGGTTTGCTTTGCTAAGTGAGTTGTTCTGGCTACTGGCCTTTCTTCTAGAGAAAATCACAAAGCCTGGCTCACAGTTACCAGGAAACCTCAGAACCAGTCTAGCCATTTGCTGTCATGTCTCACGTGTGTCAGAGTAGAACTGTGGTCCTTACGGCTCTCAGTGGCTGATCTGGAAGCAGATTTCCAGGCCTTTCTTCTGAGGTACCTCTGAGTGGACTCCACCAAGTACCCCAGGGAGGACTTAATATAAAATCAGGGGTCACTAAGGTATATGGCTTGGGGGACCAGATACCAGAGAGACTTACACAGTAAAAGCAAAGAGGTTCAGAAATCCTTTGGGGGGATTGCTCAGATCTGGTAGTAAGGCACAAAAGGTGAGACTTGCTCTGAAGGGTAGACCAGGTGGCCCATCAAGCACAGCTGTCTAGAGGAATTAATGTATAAGATGGGTCTCCTGAGCCAGGGCTGGATCTCAGGAATGGGAGATGATGAAGCCAGAGCCCATCGGGCATGTCCTTCCTGCCTCTGGGTGCCCCTCGTGCCACTGGGAGACCTGGGTGAGGGGATATCCCTGAGGGTTGAGGTGGTAGGGACCATGGAGGTGGCTGCTGATGGCTACTCTGAGTTAGTGCCTAGGCCCCTCACCCTGCACCCTTGGCTTTATCTTCCAGATCCTGCCCAGTCTGCAGGCCAGTGGCGCCATGCTGGATGTGGTGGACAGCTGTTCCATGCTCTACCGGCTGCAGCTGGAAGGTAGCCCTGTGCTCCCTAGCACCCCTGTTCTCTCCCACGTAACATGGGCAAAGGTTCCGCTGCTGCTGGGCCTAGGCCAGGCAAGAGCGGATCAGCTGGCACTATGAGAGCCACGCCTGGCCCCGGGGCGAACATGCTGGCTGCAGCTCTGGTCTCCCAGCCCCACACTGCCCTCTTCTCCAGTTCCCCCCACCACCCTCCTCTGAGTCCTCAGGCTCTGTGCATTCCCAGGCTTGCCCACCAAGCCCTCGGCAAAGGTGGCCCCTGGCCATTTTCTCACAAGGAAGGTGAGCGTTTCTCAAGGTCCTGGGATCTGAGTGGTTTCTCAGTGTTGTCACCCTGTGCTCTGCAGGGAGTGGACCGGGTTGGCCCTAGAGAGCTCCCAGCAGCCTGGGGGTATAATGGTTCTCAGTAGGCCTCAGGTCCTGGGGCCAGTGGGTCAATTTGGGCATGGAGGCCAGGGCAGGGTGCTTTGGGGACCTGAGTGAGCTGGTTTTGGAGGGTTCCAGGAAGTCTCCCTCTTGCTGTTTTTAAGTGCCATGGAGTTGCTTCTGAAGCTTAGCCACCCTGGAGAGGGTTTCTGAGGAGCAGTGGGTTTGAACTGCTGACCATGCAGTTAGCAGTCCAGTGCTGATCCTACAGCATTGCTAGGCCTCCTTTGTTGTTGTTGGTGGTGGTGGTGCCATTGAGTCAGGACCGACTCATAGCGACCCTGCATAGGGTTTCTGAGGAGCGACTGGTAAGTTTGAACCGCCGACCTTGTGGTCCAGTGCATTATCCTACAGCGCTGCATCAAGACTCCACTAAGGACTCCTTTGTTGTTGTTGTTGTCGAATGCCATCGAGTCAGTTCCGACTCACAGCAATCCTGTATAGGGTTTCTAAGGAGCTGCTGCTGAGCTTGAACCACCGACCTTGCAGTCCAGTGCATTAACCCATAGTGCCACACCAGGATTCCAAGGGCTTGTTGTTGTTGTTGTTGTTGTGAAGTGCCATCGAGTTGATTCTGATCCATAGCCAATACTGTGTAGGGTTTCCAAGGAGCAGCTGATGAGCTTGAACCACCGACCTTGTAGTTCAAATGACTTTACAGTCTGATGCATTGGCCCACACGGCCACACCAGGACTCTGAGGGTCCCTTGTTGTTG
>NW_006408615.1:4915812-4932485 GCF_000296735.1 Chrysochloris asiatica | reverse complement strand
GACGAAGTTTGGTCATCTTGACCTCCAAGGAGCACTCTGGCTGCACTTCTTCCAAAATGGATCTATTGGTTCTTTTGTTGTTGTTGTTAAGTGCCATCGAGTCGGTTCTGACCCATAGTGACCCTGTATAGGGTTTCCTAGGAGCAGCTGCTGAGCTTGAACCTCCAACCTTGCAGTTCAGACGTTGGCGGTCTGGTGCATTAGCTCACCGCGCCACACCAGGACTCTTTAGTGGAGGTGAAATGTGTGTGGTCTTGCTCAGGGTTCCCAGAAGGTTCCTTCCTGGAGAAATGTGAAGACAGAGCACAAGTGGCATCTTGCCAGGCGGAGCTGAGGGACAGGTGTTCTGTGCAGTGAGCACAGGCTGACCAGAGACAGGGCCCAGCAGTCAGCAGCAGCCCATCCAGGGGATGAGGGAGGGAGCCGGATGTGGTGAAGGACCAGGAGGGGCTGGAGGAGGCAGAGCTGGGGTGTGTGTGTGTGTGTGTGTGTGTGTGTGTGTGTGTGTGTGCAGGACAGGCTCCCATCCAAGTGGGAGAAAGACCCCTCTGAGCAGCAGGAATGGAGCACAGGCTAGGCCTAGAGGTGGGGGACTTCCTAGGACCAGTTGAAACGAAAGCACGGAGCTGATGGGAGTTTGTGTCTCATTTGCCAACCCTCACCAGAACCCAAGGCAATGGGGAGGGACCCAGGCCTGCCAGCTGTGGAGGCAGAGAGCTTGAAACTGCCTGGGACTCTCTAGGTGCCTGCCTGAGCTTTCTAGTCTGGGCACCTCCCTGCAAGTACAAGGAAGGCTGGGGGAATCCCAGACCTGGGGGGTGGGGGGGGGTGTTGGTGGAAGAAAGGGCTGGTTTCCTCACCAGAGCAGTTGTCTGATTACCAGGTTGAGAAAGTAAGGCTAAGGACAGCCATGAAGGTGGCCTCAGGGAGAAGTGGGAAGATCAGGGAGGGGGAGGGAGGACATGGGTTGCTGAGTAACTTCCTTAGGGCCGTGAGAATTCAAAAGGGGTTTTGGGGTTTGTAGAAGGGACTGGGGACTTTACTATTATTGTAGGGTAAAAGATTTAACTACATCCAAAGAATTTGGCCTTTGTCATCCTTGGTTCCTGACCTGTAACACCCTGGAATTCCCCCAGTGGTTGGAGTGACTCTGAAGCCTCTAGACCACACCTGGAGTCCTGGGAGACGGGGCCTTCAAAAAGTTCTTGGGAAAAAAACGTCATTATCTGTGCATTCCATATTTTGCACAAAGTTTTGGAAACCCCTTGTTAAGTATAGTGATTTCTTGAGTTCTTTAAATTGTTCTAGTAGATTCTCAAACCCAAGGAAGTGATGGGAAGCAGTAGATCAGAAATGAGGGGGTATCTTGGGGGCCTCCGAGCTCACAGTTGGTAACCTGAGGCAACTGAGGGAACCTCTGAATTTATAGTCAGTAGAGCTCTGGTAGCGTAGTGGTTACTAATTGGGCTGTGGGCTGCAAGATCAGCAGTTCGAAACTACCAGCTGTTCCGCAGGAGAAAGATGAGGCTTTCTGCTCCTGTAAAGACATACAGCCTCGGAAACCCTGTACAGGGTCGCTATGAGTCAGAACTGACTCCATGGCACATAACAACAACAACAACAACAGGTCAGAATTGGGAGTCCTGGTATGGTGCTGTGGGCTAATGCGCCAGACTGCAAAGCCATTTGAACTGCAAGGTCAGCGGTTCAAGCTCACCAGCTGTTCCTTGGAAACCCTATGCAGGGTCACTATGGGTCGAAATCAACTCAATGGCACTTCACAACAACAAGGTCAGAATTGAGGGGACCCCTGGGCTGAGAACTGGCACCTTCAAGTGGTGGCAGAGAAATTTGTAGCTGGTGTCTGAGGTTTCCACCAGACTGGGTGGTCTGGAAGACTGTGTGTGCCCTTTCACTTGGGAGGTCCTGGGGTCAGGTTCAGGAGAAGGGGTCATATGTGCAGCCGTATGGGAACAGAGGAAAATGGACTGATCGTCAATCTCAGAGATTTCCTTCCTGGTGTCAGAAGAGTGAGGCTGGCTGGATTTCCCTACCAATAGTCTTCTGTTTCTTGATTTGCTGTTTCCCATAAGCACCAGTAGGGAGTCAGGAGACCACGGTATGGGGTGGCTGCACCTAGAGCAGGTCATCAGAGTGGACATGCAGGTGGAGGCAGCCGGAGATGGGGTGAGGGCAGGAGGTGCTCAGAGCCTAACACCGGGCCCGTTTCCTTCCAATGTCCTCAGGGGTGCCCGTGGGAAAGCGCTGGCAGGACGTCCTGCTGGTGACCCAGAAGCACAGCCGTGACCACATCCTGCTGTTCAATGATGCCCACTTCCTTATGGCCTCCTTGGGCGCACGGGACTCTCAAACCACAGAGGAGCTGTTAACCACACTGCAGGAGGCCAGCGAGTGCGTGGTGACGGGGGTCTTGGGGACAACTGCTCTGTTCTCCAATAGAGTTGGGGGCTAACCTGGGAGATACTCAGTGGACAGTGATGGTACCTGACCCATGGAACCACGCCCACCTGCCTGGTCTGCAGGTCACTGCCTCGCCCACTTCACTGATGACTAAACCCAGACCAGAGCAGGGGGCCCTGCCCAAGATTAGGGTGCAGCCCTGCTTTCCCCCTCTGTCACCTCGCCCCCTCAAAACACCCAATGTGTGTCCACTACCATGTGTCCAGTACTGTGTGTCCAGCACTGTACCAGGGACCTGTAGGAAACTGGCATGAGGTGGGGGGACAGAGGGCCAGGAGGTGGGCCACGAAGAGCTGAGGGCGGCCCTCACCTCGGCAGGTCACCAGAGGAGAACTGCCAACACCAGCTGGCCCGAGATGTGGGCCTTCCGCTGTGCCGGGCCCTGGTGGAGGCTGACATGGGGAATGCTGACCACGCCTTGGAACTACTGCTGCCTATCCGCTACCGGATCACCCAGATCGGAGGCAGCAATGCCCAGGTGAGCTCTGGTTTGGGTGCCCACTCTCTGCCCCACCCCACCCCTGTAAACTTGTGGTTAGGAGGGCACGGAGGCTGCACCTCATCTCCCTTGGGGCTCTCTTGTGCTCGCCCCACATGACAGAGCCTTGCTTGTCGAATTGGTGTTTCAGAGAGACGTCTTCAACCAGTTGCTGATTCACACAGCCCTGAACTGCACCTCAGATGCCCATAGGAATGTGGCACGGTGAGTTCCCCACCGAGGGACACCCCATTTCTCCTCATGACCTCCAGTCTACCGGCTGCCCAGCAGACTGAGTGGGTTCCTGATTTTGAGGGCTACACCATTTCTGGTTCTCCTTGTTAGCTCAGCCTGCCCCCTGCCCCCCCACAAGGCCAAGGACTCACCTCCAGCCCCACAGCCCGTCCCCCATCCTAGCCATGCTGAGTCCTCAGGCCCATGGACGTTGGCCTGGGACACTTCCTCCTGTTTCACTTAGGTGACATTCAGGGTCCCCTAGGCCTCAGCTCACCTTCTCCTGCTTGGGCCGGCACCTGGGAGGCCATGGTGAGCAGGTCTGTGGGGTTGGGGGTTCGTGTCTGGTGAAGGGCCTTGATTACTGACAAAAAGGTTGGTGTTTGGAAACCACTCATCGGCACATTGGCAGGAAGGCCTGGTGACTTTAAGTTAACCCTGACAGTCCCATGGAGCACAGTTCTCTGCACCCATGGGGTTGACTCAGTGGCCGCAGGCTTGGGGGTTTGTTTCTGTTTTGAACCTCTATCTTCTCTTTTTAAAACTCAGGGTTGGGTTGGTTTTTACCCACAGTCAGCTCGCACCCACCTTCTGTTTGGCCATCTGCTCTTTTCTCAGAATGGCCTTGGGCAGGGAGGAGGATGAGCTCTGAGTTCCTGACCCACAGAGGTCCCTGGGCAGACCCTGGGCAGACCGGGCACAGTGACACCCTCCCTTAGCCTAGAATTCTGCCACCCGCTGGACCACACGGTTCTCAGCTCTTGCTTTTAAAAGACTGTCAAGTTGCTCTCTCAGAAATGGATGTGTGGGCCACACTGTGGTATGTTCTGGAAAGTTTTCCTTCTCCTCTCTTACTACCTCCCCTCGCAGACCTACCTTCTCTCAGTTTTCCAGTCTCTGGACCTTTGTCCAGTCTGTTCCAGTCTGTTCCCTCTTCTCTCTCCTCAGTGAAGGGGCTTCTGCATGAATAGTGTCTTTTAGAAAGGTCAGCACAAGACTGGTCCGTATGAGGTAAAGGTTGAAGATGTCCCAAATGTCTCATTTTTCCAGAATGCTGTGCCAGCCTTCATCTCTGATAGCAGCTAGTACTCTCCCCTCAGTATTTTCTGTCACATCTACACGTCACTGTAATGTCTCACAGAACTCACCAGCCATCAAGGGAATGTCTCACTTGCTCTCTGGTCTGCCCTGTCCTCCAGCTTGGGCTGCCAGTGCCTGCCTTGGGGCTGAGGAGGTTCCTGTCTTCCAGAAGGTTCCCCAACAGAACCCATATCTGTTTCTGCAGGAGCCTTCTGATGGAACGTGACGCCTTGAAGCCCGGCTCACCCCTGACGGAGCGGCTCATCCGCAAGGCGGCTGCCCGTCACCTTATGCAGTAAATGGGCCTGGCCCGCTCTGCTTCCTCCAACAGAACCCCAGCGGCTTCCTGGGCTGGGAAGCATGGTGGTCTACTGGGGTGGGAGAGTTAGGAACCACCTAAAGCCCACCGGGCTGCCAGCAGTGAGCTTGATACCAAACAAAAATACCTGTGAACCTGCAGTTTTACAGAGTCTTCTTCCAGCCCATGTTCAGTGTGGGCTTGTTGTCTTGAGTATTGTAATGGGGGTCTCAGTGCTTGGTTTTTCCTCTGTCAGCTTTGGTTTTAATCCTGAGGATGCAACTTTCTAGGGTGGGAGGCTGGATTCAGGGGGCTGCTCTTTTGTGAATCAAATCTCTGTGATCCTTGTCTGTCATTAAATCGCAGCCTATTTAATAAAGTCTGCCTCCTGCTCATCTGGGGAAGGTATGGTTTCCTGGCTTGGTTGTGTTGATACCAGACTTCCTGTGAGGGAGGCCAGAGGGCATGTGAGTTGTTTTTTTTTTTTTTTCCCCAGTTCTTTCCATTGATACTGAAATTAGGAGGTGGGGTTCCTGGGAGGGATGAGGGGTCCTCCAATAATGAGGCCCACACACCACACTCAAGCCAGGTAAGTTCCTTGGATCAAAATGAATGAATGAATCGCACCCTAATTGCAGTCCAGGTGTGATGCTGTAGGATAAGCACCGGACTGCTAACCAAAAGGTGGGCAGTTCAAACCCACCAGCCGCTCCTGAGAAGCCCTATACAGAGTAACTGAGTTAGAATCAACTCGATGGTACTTAACCACAACACAATAACAAACTTCCTGGACGCCTTTGAGTGTTTTCTGTGTCGGGCCTGGGGATGGGTCCTGGAAAGGTACATTTCTCCTGAGCTTAGGGGTGGGATGGGGCAACGAGTCAAGAGAACAGGTCATTCTGTAGGATTTCGGGGTGCCTATCTCCTAAGCCATCCTGAGCTGTCCCCACCCCGACCTGCTCATACTCCATCGGCAGATCCTAGACGTCCCCTCTCCTGTTCAAAGTGAGGTGTGATGGGCCAGAGAAGCCCACCACTCCCCACTGCAGACTGGTGGCTGCCCCTGACACCTGCCCTAGGTGCTGACTTCAGGTCAGGGGTGGCACCCACATCCCCAGCTTGCCCCAGCCCGTAATCTGCACAGAGTAGCTGTCAGTGAAAGTTGGTGAATGGGCCAGACAAACATGAAGCCGACTCCTTTGTTGGGGAAGGAAGAAGCAGGTTTACAATGGCTGGGCCGCAGTCAGAGAGACGAGATTGGGGGAGAATGGCTGGGGGTGGTGGTCACAGGAGGAGATGGAGGGAATGGCTGGGCGGTGGTCACAGGGAAGAGATGGAGGGAATGGCTGGGCGGTGGTCACAGGGAAGAGATGGAGGAAATGGCTGGGTGGTGGTCATAGGGGGAGATGGGGGGGGATGGTTGGGCGGTGGTCACAGAGGAGATGGGGGGGATGGTTGGGCGGTGGTCACAGAAGAGATGGAGGGTGGGGTCCAAAGGTACAATTTCCTGATGACCTACTATGTGCCCAACATGATAAGGAGTGTGGTGAGTGGCTATGGGGACTCCTCCCAGGAGATACTATGGTGATCAGGATCGCACACCAGGGCCAGGGGCCTGGATCGTCCAAGCTCCTGCCGTAAGTGTCCTGTGGCATGTGACTTCGGGAAGCCTGGGCCGTGCAGAAGCGCTCTTGTGCCAAAGTGGACTGACAACTGCAAGGTTGGTGGTTTAAACCAATCAGCTGCTTCACAGGAGAAAACTGGGCTGTGGGCCTTCTTCAGGAAACCCCCGGGAGCAGTTCTGCTCTGTCCTAGAGGGTCGCTGACTCAGAACTTGAGGCAGTGGGTTGAGAGTTGTGTCGGGTAGAGTGGGCCTGGGAGATGTGGAGCCCCTCTGCTGGCTGTAGGAGGCCCTGGCCGGCTAACAGAAGCAGGGGTGAGCACCTAAGGGATGGACCTGAAGCTAGGACCACCTTGGACCTCCCAGTGCCCTGAGCCGATGACTTCTCACTGCACCAGCTGGAAGCTGATTTTTGTTTTGTTTTGTTTTTTATGCAAGTTCAATAGTCTCTTTTATTTTTAACTTTGAAAATGGTGTTCAAAAACAAAAATCAAAGAAGACCAGTTCCCACTTACAGAGGTACTTCCAGTGTTAAGCCTAAGTCTATTTCTTTCCTTTTTTTAATAAAAGTTTTTTATTGTGAATTAAGTGATAGTTTACATAGGAGAATATCGGTTTTACACTCATCCTATCGTATTTCGTTTCACTGCAATATGGAAGCTAACTTTCTGTATCGCTTTATGATCCTTACAGCTGGGATGCGCACCTGGTCTACCAACAACAACCTTCTCCAGTTAACCAGGATCAGAACCCAGGAGAGCCAGCCTCAGAGTTGAGGACCCAGTCAGGGGGCTCAGCACACCAGGCAGCAGCCTGGGGGGTGGTTTGAAGGCTGAAGAGGGAGCCCTACATAGAAAAGAGGGGCTAGGGACTTGGGGATGAGCCAGAAGAGGAACACAGTGTGGAGGGTAGGTTCCTACCGAGCTGTGTGACCGCCGCACTCACTCTCAAATTCCCTTGCCCTACACTGGGCTGAGCAAGCCTGGGGAGACGCAGCTCTGCCTGCCAGGAGCTCACAGTCTCATAGGAAGCTGGACTCGGGGCCAAGAGTGAAGTCATGGGGTGACCAGTGTGGATGGAGCAAAGTCAGAGAGGGCCCACCAGCCTGGGCCTGGGATGGCTGCCCTCAGCTGACTCACTGATATCTCACGGACATGTAGATCCATCTCCAGGGTGATAGTTCCTGCCTTCCTCGGAACGACCCTTCCCAGACGGTCTCTCAGTCCTAGGTAACTAGAGTGCTGTGTGGCCTTGGACAGAGCGCCTCATGCCCATGACCCATTAACATTGAGTCGATTCTGGCTCACAGGGACCCCATGTTACAGAAGTGCTCCAGAGGGCCTCCCCCCACCCCTCCGTCACTTTAACAGCAGCAGTTGACCAGACCTTTCTTCCAGGGTGCTTCTGGGCTGGCTCGAACCACCAACCTGTCAGCTAGAAGGCGAGTGCAAACTGTTTGCATCTTTGCACCACCAGGGACACCAACATGCCGCTGTTGTTAGGCGCTGTCGAGTCAGCTACGACTCACGGTGATGCTATGCACAAATGAGTGAAACACCGGCTGGTCCTGTGCTATCCTCACAGGTTGTTATGCTTGAGCCCACTGCTGCTGCCACGGTGCCAATCCATCTCGTTGGGCGTCTTCCTCTTTTTTGCTGACCTTACACTTTACCAAGCACCATGTACTTCCACAGGGATTGATCCCTCCTGATAACATACCCGAAGTGTTTCTCCATTTAACACAAAGTCTGGCCATCTTGGATTTTAAGGAGCATTCTGGTTCTACTTCTTCCAATATACATTTGTTTATTCTTCTGGCAGTCTATGGTGCCTTTAATATTCTTCTCCAACACCATCACTCAAATACATCAATTCTTCTATGATGGTGGTAATGTGCTGTGGAGACGTTTCTGGCTCACAGCGACCCTACATAGGGTTTCTGAGGCTGTAAATCTGTATGGGAGCTGAAAGTCTCATCTTTTTTCCATGGAACCACCAGTAGTTTTGAACAGCTGAGACTAGCAGCCCAATTTGTAACCACTATGCTACTATGCAAAGCCGTTTGAACTGCAAGGTCGGCAGTTCAAGCTCACCAGTTGCTCCTCGGAAACCCTCCCTATACAGGGCCGCTCTGGGTCAGAATTGACTCGATGGCACTTAACAACAACAACATGCTACCAGAGCTCCTTTTCTTCTTTACACTTCCCATTCATTGTCCAACTTTCACATGCATGTTGTTGTTGTTGTTATGTGCCGTGGAGTCGGTTCCGACTCATAGCGACCCTGCATAGGGTTTCCGAGGCTGTAAATCTTTACAGGAGCAGAAAGCCTCATCTTTCTCCCACGGAACAGCTGGTAGTTTCGAACTGCTGACCTTGCGGCTCACAGCCCAATTTGTAACCATAAGCTACCAGAGCTCAGGCAACTGAAAATACCATGGCTTGGGTCAGGCGCATCTTGGTCCTCAAATGGACATCTTTGCTATTAAATACTTTAAAAAGGTCTTGTGCAGCAGATTTGCCTAATGTAATACATTGTTTGATTTCTTGGCTGCTGCTTCTAACAGTGTTGATTGTGGATCCAGCAAAATTAAGTCTTTGACAACTTCAATCTTTTCTCCATTTATCATGATGTTATTTACTGGTCCAGTGGTGAGGATTTTTGTTTTCTTTACATTGAGGTGTGACCCATACTGAAGACTGGGTTACGCCAGTCTTTTATCTTCCTCAGTAAGTATTTTAAATCCTCTTTGCTTTCAGCAAGCAAGGTTGTATCATCTGCATATCACAGATTGTTAGTGAGTCTTCCTCCAATCCTGATGCCACATTCTTCTTCATATAATCCAGCTTCTCAGATGATATGCTTTGATAATTACTGGTGCTTGGAATGCAAACGTTGGAAACAAAGAGGAAGGATCTGTAGTTAGAAAATATGGCCTTGGTGATAGAGACTATGCTGGAGATACTATGTTATTAAGTGCCGGCGAATCGATCCCAACCCATAGCAACCCTGTATAGGGTTTCCAAGGAGCAGCTGGTGAGCTTGAACCGCCGACCTTACAGTTCAGACGGCTTTGCAGTCTGGCGCATTAACCCACAGCGCCACACCAGGACTCCCTGGAGATAGAATGATAGACTTTCACAAGACCAATGACTTATTCATTGCAAATTCCTTTTTAAAACAACATAAAAGGTGACTATATACATGTACCTTGCCAGATGCAATACACAGGTATCATATTGACTAAATCTGTGGGAAGAGATGGTGGGAAAAATCAGTATCATAGGTCAAAACAAGACCAGTGGCCAACTGTGGAACTGATCATCAATTGCTCATATGCAAATTCAGTCTGAAGCTGAAAAAATTGAAAACAAGTCTAGGTGAGCCAAAATATGACTAGAACATATCCCTCCTGAATTTAGAGACCATCTCAAGAACAGATTTGCTGCATTAGACACTAATGACTAAATATCAGAAGAGCTGTGAGATGACATGAAGAAAATCATACAGGAAGAAAGCAAGAGGTCATTAAAAAAACAGCAAAGAAAGAAAAGACCAAAATGGATGTTCTTCTAACATCTAACATTCTAACCCAACAGACTCTGAAACTCGCTCTGCAACTCAGAAATGCTAAAGTGAATGGAAGAAATGAGCAAGCCAAATTGCTGAACAGAACATTTTAAAGGGCAACTGGAGAAGACAAAGCCAAGTATTATAATTAAATGTGAAAAATATTATAATGAAATGTGTTCCTAACCTGGAGTCAGGAAACCAGAAGAAAAGAACTTGCTCAGCATTTCTCAAGCTAAAAGAACTGAAGAAAAAAAATCAAGCGTCAACTTGCAGTTTCGAAGGATTCTATGGACAAAATATTGAATGATGCAGAAAGCATCAAAAGATGATGGAGAGTATACACAGAATCACTGTATCAAAAAGAAAAGGTCATGTTCAACCATCTTAGGATAAGCACTAAACTGCAAGATTGGTGTGAACTGCAAAGTCGATTTGAACCACAAGGTTGGCATTTTGAACTCACCAGTCACTCATCAGAAACCCTGTACAAGGTCGATATGAGTCGGAACCGACTCGATGGCATTTAACAACATAGGATCAAGAACCCATGGACGGAAGGAAGGATTCCAAGTGGCACTGAAGGCATTGGTGAAAAGTCAGACTCCAGAAACTGACGGAATACATACTGAAATCTTTCAACAAATTGATACATCACTGGAGGCCAAGAAATTTGGAAGACAGCTACCTGGCCAAGAGATGCATATTTATGCCCATTCCCAAGAGAGGCGACCTAACAGAACGCGGGAATCATTTAACAATATTATTAAGCGTCACATGCAAGTAAAATTTTGTCGAATTCAAAAACGGTTACAACAGGGAACTGTCAGAAACTCAAGGACTCAGAAGATGCTATGAAACTAGGGGCATCATTGCTGATTCAGGTGGGTCTTGGCTGAGAGCAAAGATGGTTACCTGTGCTTTACTGACTATTGAAAGGCTTTCGACACCAACAGTCTAAGTAGGAATTTAAACTTTTCCCGTTGTACAGAGGAGCTGGCATTCGAACCAGGCCCCTCGCCACACGTAGTTCGCAGCCAGAAGCCGGGACTACAGGGGCCCAGGGTCAGTCTGTGTCCTAACACAGCCTCAGGCAGGCTTCGGGGATCAAGTTCCCTGTGTGTCAGGATGCACCAGGGTTGGAGTCAATGCATCTCTGAGAGCCAATTCGCCGCGAAGCTAATTCGCGGCGCTGAGGCAGTGCGCACGCGCAACGGCTCCTCCTGCCGACGCCCTGACTACAATCTCCAGCATGCACGGCGGCTAGCGCCGGAGCGACCTTTTTCAAATCGGCCAATCGTCTCCCAGGCGGTCTCGCGCGGTGTTTAAATGCTCTGCAGAGGCGCGCCCTCCCGGCTGCCGGCCACTCGGGGGTGAGGGTACCGGTTAGACGGGGCGGCTTGGGTCACCAGGTGGGACGGGGTGGGCCGCGCACCTCCCGGAGGAGTCCCGCGCGCGCTTCCGTGGGGGCCGGGAGGGTGGGATCCGAGAGCTCGGGGTCCCGTGACCCCACGTCTCGCGCGGGCCCCCGGCGGCATGCTGCTCTCTAGGTTAGCCGCCTGGCCCTGTCGTGGGTCCTGGCTCTGTCCCCCGTTGACATCTGGCCTTTCCTCCCGCAGTGACTTCCGGACAGCCTTGTGAGTGGACGGAGAAGGCCGCGACCAGGTCACCATGGACTCACGGAGGTTGGACGGTGAGGCCGCATGGAGACGGGGTGCAGTTAGTGCCTCTGCCGGGTTATTCACGGATTTGTTCACTACCCATTCTGTGTCCTGTCCTCATGGACGCCTGAGGTCACCAGGGCACCGTCTCCCCACCCCTGTCCCTGTCCCCACCCCGTCCCTGAGGAGGCCCATCCCTGTCCTCACCCTCTCCCTATCCCCGAGGCCCTGGATGACGTCCAGAGGACACGTGTACAGTGTAGACAAACCCCCTTCTTATACTGTTCAGCACCTTGGTTTGAGCTGATGATGGCTGCTCTATGTCAACGTCTGTTTGGACTCAGAGTGACCCTGTACAGGGTTGTCAGGGAGCTTGAACTGCCAACCTTGCTATTCAAACCCACCATTATCTTACAGTACCACACCAGGACTCCATATGTCAACAAAGGAAGTGGTTTACTATTCTCTTTTTGTACCCCATAAGTGGCCCTGTAGGATAAGCACTGGACTGCTAAACAAGGTTGGCAGTTCCAACCCACCAGCCACTTCTTGGAAACTATGCAGGATCTCAAGCAGTGCAAACCAACTCAGGCACTTAACAACCATAAAGATTTACAGTCTCAGGAACCCCATGGGACAGTTCTCCTCTGTCCCAGTGTGTCGCTATGAGTGGGGATTGGTTCCATGACAGTGAGTTTGTTTTTGAGGACCCTGGTGTTTCTGTGGGGATTGGGCTGCTAACTAGAAAGTCAGCAGTTCAAACCCACCAGTTGTTCTGCAGGAGAGAGATGAGACAGTTTGCTTCCTTAAAGATTTGCAGCCTCAGAAACGCTAAGGATCACCTCTACTCTGTCTCTGATAGCAGTGGCTGGTGGTGCAGTGGTTGAGCACTAGGCTGATCATCAGAAGATCACTGGTAGAGAAGAAAGATGAGGCCGTCTGCTTCAATAAAGGTCGACAGCTTTGGAAACCCTATAGGGCAGTTCTACTCAGTTCTGTAGGGTCTCTAGGAGTTGAAATCAAATTTTGCCATTGGGGTTTGTTGGGTTTTTGGGGGGTTTTTTTTTTGTGTGTGTAGTGTTCTATTTGGACTCCTGGTGTGGCCCTGTAGAATCAGCACTGGGCTGTGAACCAGAAGGTCGGCAGTTCAAACCCACCAGCTGCTCCTTGGAAATCCTTTATAGAGTTGCTATGAGTCAGAACCAACTCGGCTACAAATGTTCCATTGGAGTTTTGGTGTGGTGCTGTACAATAAGAACTGGACTGCTAACTGCAAGGGTGGTAACTCCAACCCACCAGTCACTCCTTGGAAACAGGGTAGCTATGAGCCAACTCAACAGCCCTGACGACAAAAACCTTTCCCAAAGCAGACCTTTTGGTTAGTAGCCGGGCCCCTAACTGCTGCCCACCGAGGGTCCTTAATGGAACACTTGCTGTTGTTTTGTTGTGGTTGTAGTAGTAGGGCAGTGGAGTCCTGATGTGGCTCTGCAGAACAATGCACTGGACTGCAAGGTCGGTTTGAACAGCAGTGGCAGCGGTTCAGATTTGCCAGTCGCTCCTCAGAAACCCCATACAGGGTTGCCATGAATCAACTTGATGGCACTCAACAGCATCAACAGTGTTCCATTACGGATCTCCAGTGTTGTCATGGTTATTGGCAGGGGGCGCAGAGGCTGGTGTCCTCTGCTAATCGTAAGGTTGGTGGTTTGAACCCATTCATCAATTCCACTGGAGAAAAGATTTGTTGATCTGTTTCCCTAAGGATTGTACCCTTGGAAACCCTATGGGAGAGTTCTACTCTGACCTCTTGGTGGGTCACTATGAGTTGGAATTGTGTTCAAGAGTGTCCCATTGTGGCATGTATGTGCTTTCATTGTTAGGTGCCATTGAGTCAGTACTGACTCATAGCGACCCTATGCACAACAGAACGAAGTACTACCTGGTCCTGGGATCAACCTCACAATTGTTGCCACGCTTGAGCCCATTGATGCTGCCATTTTGCCAATCCATCTCTCTGGGGGTCTTCCTCTTTTTCTCTGACCCTCCACCTTACCAAACATGATATCCCTCTCCAGCTACTGGCCCCTCCTGACAACATGTCTGAAGTATGAGAGATGAAGTTTGGCCATCCTGGCCTCCAAGGAGCACTCTGGCTGCACGTCTTCCAATACAAATCTATTGGTTCTTCTGGCAGCCCATGGCACTTTTAGTATTCTCCTCCAACATCACAACTCAAATGCATCAATTCTTCTACGGTCCTCCTTATTCACTGTAATTGCTCTAATCTGCTGCGGGTGAACATTTGGGCTGCTCCTAGTCCTGACAAGGCTCTGCTGGTACTGTGTTTTAGACTGCTAACTGCAAACTTTCCTCTAGGTACTAGGAGAAAGATGAGACTTTTTGCTCCCATAAGATTGACAGTCTTGGAAACCCTTGCTAGCATCGCTGTGAGCTGGCAATGGCTTGGTCTTTTGGGTTTTAGTGTCTCACTATTACAATCTGCAGTAACCGTGTATACACATCGTTTTGCACATCTCTGAACATGTGCAGGATAATCAGAGGCAGAGTTACTGGCCATGGGGTTTGCACATTTGTTCCAATCCATGTTGCCGATCACTCTCCACAGAGTTGTAAGAATTTGCACCTGCCCAGTCGCAGATGCCCCATCTAACCTCACAGCCCTGCCAAGAGTTTATCAGACGTTTCAATTGTTGCCAGTCTGATAGGTAACAAGTAGAATCTGGGGCAGTTTATTTGATATGTCTTTTTTCTTTTCTATTTAGTGAATCTACCGTCTCAACCATTTCCACATGTGCAGTGATGTCTAGGACATTCTCATCCTCCTTTTCCAAATCAGGGGCTGAACTTCTTGTCATATATATTTAAGAACATGGCCTTTTGTTTTCTGTGAACTATCTGCTCGTATCCTTTGTCCATTTTTGGCTTAGGCTGATGCTTTCTCTTCTAGATAGTTTCTCTTGTGAATTGTACTTTTCTAAATCCTTTGTCTCTGGTCCCACTGCCTTTGACTCAGTTCTGACTCCTAGTGACCCCTCAGAGGTGTCAGTCTTTATTAGGAGCAGAAAGCCTTCTCTTCTTCCGGAGGAACAGCTGGTGGCTTTGAACACCGACTTTGTGGTACCTATGGTGCCTTAGCACTGCTTTTGTTGTATTTCACAGGTTTTCGTATCTAGTGACTTCATTCTTATTTGATTCAAGGAATTTTTTTAATTTCATTTTTTATTTCTATTATTACCCAGTAGCTTTAAGCAGGATGTTATTCAATTTCCATGTATTTGATTTTTTTTCACCCTTATTGATTTCTTATTTTATAATGTTGTGATCTGAGAAGATGCTTTGAGGTATTTTTTGTTAAGTTTGAATTGTGAATTGAGTGATAGTTTACATGGGAGAACATCATCTTTATACACTCATCCTATCGTACCTCATTTCATTGCAATGATTATAATCCCCTCCATACATCATCATTCAACAGCATTTGTTTCCATTCCCTCGGTTGTTTTTTTCTTTTCTTTTGGATGTACACCGAAGCACTCAGGAATATATAATCATTCAAACAACCAAAGTGTACCACCCCGCAAGCCTGCCCCCTGGCCGTCAGCACATAGCCCCTCACTTTGTAGAATTTTGATGTTTTTGAATTTATTGTGGCTTGCTTTGTGGCCTAACATATGGCCTATTCTGGAGAATGTTCCCTGTGCGCCGGAAAAGAACATATACTGTGCTGTTGTTGGGTGGAGTGCTCGAACAATCAAGTTGAATGGTTGTGTTGTGTAGTTTTTCCTACGTCTTTGTGGAGTTTCGTCCTTCATCAGAAGTGAGGTAGTAAAAGCTCATGTGGAGATTGTGGAATTATCTATTTCTTTCTTCAGTTTTATCAGAATTTGATTTACATATTTTGAGGCTCTTTCATTGGGAGTGTAGATATTTATTATAGTTATGATCTCTCATTCAATTGACTCTTTAATCACGATTCTTTGTTTGTTTGTTTGTCTCTTATGCTGGTTTTTGCCTAAAAGTATATTTTTTCAGAGATTAATACTGCCATACCTGCTCGTTTTTGATTGCTGTTTCCTTAATATATTTTTTTCAATCCTGTGTTTTTTCATCTGTTTTTGTCTTTGTTTGTAAGGTGTATCTCTTGTAGACAGCATGCTGAAGGATCCGATTTTCTTACCCACTCTGCTACTCTTCCTTGACTGGTTAATTTAATCCATTTGCATTCAGTGAAATTATCGATAGGTAGGAATGAAATGCTGTCATTTTGCTGTGTTTTGTGTTTCATGTAATTTTTGCAAAGTTCATTTTCTTAGTTTTTTTTTATTTTTCCCCTCATTGCTGTTTTTAAATGCTTTAGATTTTCCTCTTCTTTATTTTGATGTGGCAGTGTATTAATTCTCTTTGAGGTTACCCTGTAATTTATTAATTTCTTCCCCAATTTAAAGCAGTCTGTATTATCTTGACATTTACTTGACTTCCTCGTTTTTTGGAAGGTCTATACCTATACTGTGCCCTCTTTTTGTTTTATAGTTGTCTTTATTATAAATAGGTATCTGGTTCCTTATTTTCAGCCTTGTGGGTTTGTTTCACTGTAAATACTTCTAGGTCTGAATTAACTATGCAAAGGCTTTTGACTGTATACTTCATGATGGTTTGCTTTTGGGCTCTGCCCTGTTTGGGATTCTTTCAGCGTCTTGAACTTGTCTGTATCTTTTCTTCCTTCATGATGCTAGAAAACAATTTTCTCTGGGTTTTATGGTCTCTTTCTGTTATGGAATTCCAATCACATAGATGTTATTTCTCTTCGTCATATCACACATAAATCTTCAACTTTCTTCTGACCTTTTCCTTCTGTCCTCTTGGTCTGAGTAGTGTATTTGCCTTGTCAGCTGTCTTGGTTCCTCTACTATTGATATGGTGTTTTTATGGTTTATTAATAGTTCCTATGGACTCGTGGTGTGGTGATGTAGGATAAGCACTGGACTGCCAAGCAAAAGGTCAGCAGTTCAAACCCACCAGCTGTTCCTCAGGAACTCTAAACAGGGTTGCTATGAATCATAACCGACTTGACAGCACTTAGTTAGCAACAACAACCATATTTCTTACATCCCTCTTTTTTTTTTAAGTTTTTATTATTAATTATGTGATAGTTTACATGGAAGAACATTAGCTTTACATTCATCCTATCTTACATCATTTCATTGCCATGGTTACAGCCCCTCCATGCAT
>NW_006408615.1:4903743-4913612 GCF_000296735.1 Chrysochloris asiatica | reverse complement strand
ACTTTGGCTGTCTCCATCTTTTTGCTATTGTAAACAGTGCTGCTATAAACATTGGTGTGCATATATCTATTTGTGTTATATGTCTTGTGGTAAATACCAAAGTAGAGGAATTGCTAGATCATAAGGTATTTCTATTTCCCACCTTCTAAGGAAGCATCATTATTGCTTTCCAGAGTCATTGGACCATTTTGCAATCCCATCAGCAGGAGCATCCCAGTGTCTCTGCATCCCCACCAGCATTTATTGTCCTGTACTTTTTTGATCTTTGCTGTTATTGTTGGTGTGAGATGATATGTCATTGTTGTTTTGATTTGCATCTCTCTAATGGCTAGTGAATATGCAAGTAAATAAAGAAGACCATAGAAGAATTGATGCCTTTGAGTTATGATGTTGGAGGAGAATATTGAAAGTGCCATGGGCTGCCAAAAGAACCAACAGATGTGTGTTGGAAGAAGTGCAGCCAGAGTGCTCCTTGGAGGCCAGGGTAACCAAACTTCATCTCTCATACTTTGGACATATTGTCAGGAGGGACCAGTCACTGGAGAAGGATATCATATTTGGTAAGGTGGAGGGTCAGAGTAAATGAGGAAGCCCCCCCCCTGAGATGGATTAGCAAAATGGCAGCATCAGTGGACTCAAGCGTGGCAACAATAGTGAGGTTGGCCCAGGATCGGGTAGTGTTTCATTTTGCTGTGCATAATGGTGCTATGTATGAGTTGGTGCCAACTCGATGATACTTAACAACAACAATCGCTAATGATCGTGAATATTTCTTCGTAGACTTGTCGGCTGCCTGGATCTCGTCCTTGGTGAAATGTCTGTTCATGTCACGTGCCCATTTTTTAATTGGGTTATTTGTCTTTTTCTTGTAGAGGTGTTGTAGTTTCCTATAATTTCAGAAGTTAGTCTCTTGTTCAATGGGTCGTTGCAAAAGATTGTTTTCCATTCTGTGGGTTCCATTTTTATTCTTTGGTGAAGTCTTGATGTACATAGATTTTTAATTTTTAGTATGTCCCTATCATCTATGTTGTCTGCTTTCGTTTCTGTAGTTTTCAAAATGTTTGGTAGTCTGTGTATGCCCTGAATTAGTGCCCTCACATTTGTCCCTATTTTTTCATTAATGGCCTTCATAATTCTGGGATTCACATTTAGGTCTTTAATCCATGCTGAGTTGGTTTTTGTATAAGGCGTGAGGTAACGGTCTTGTTTCAATCTTTTGCATATCACTTTCCAGTTCTGCCAGCACCATCTGTTAAAGAGACATATCACCTCCCCATAAGATATATTTAGGCACTTTGTTGAAAGTCAGTTGGCTGTATGTGGATTGTTAATTTCTAGATTCTCGATTATTCCATTGATCAATGTATCTTTCATTGTACCAGTATCAGGCTGTTTTGACCACTGTAGCCATGTTATAAATTTTGAAATCGGGGAGTGAGAGTTTTCCAACCTTATTCTTTGTCTTAAGCAGTGCTTTGCTTATCCTGGGTCTCTTTCCTTTCCATATAAAGTTTGTAATAGTTTTTCCCGTCTCTTTTAAATATGTCATTGGATTTTGGATTGGGATTGCATTATAAGTGTAAATTGCTTTTGGTAGTACTGACATTTTCACATTGTTAAATCTTCCTATCCAAGAGCATGGTACAGTCTTCCATTTTTGTAGGTCTCTTTTGGTTTCTTGTGGTAGTGTTTTGTGATTTTCTTTGTATAGGTCTCTTACATCCATCTCGCATAGTTTTATTAGGGTTGGCCAGAGAAATTTTATATTTTTTGTTTGTTGCTACTATGAGTGAGATCTTTTTTCCACTATATCTTTTAATGTGAAAGGGCTTCACAAATTCATGGAAAAACGTAATAAAAACATCATGGAATTGTTCCACAAACTTTTTTTTTTTTTTTTTTTTTTTTTTTTTTTTTGTATTTTTTGTGATATTTTAAGTTCAGACGTGTGCTTATGTGATCGTTTACATGGGAGAATATTACTTTACATGCATTCCATCGTATATAGTCTCATTGCCATGGTTACAATCCCCTCCATGCAATCCTTTCCTCGTGCCCCTCAGGTCTTCAGCACACAGTCGCTCTCCCTCTCTGGATCTAAAGTCTCCAGCTGCTCCATCGCTCCACATCATCATCTTTGGCTCCATTTCAGGCATCATTGCTTCTCTGGGTAGGGTCCTGCTCTCTGCTCCTCTCCCTTGACGGTCCCAGGGACCTCCGCTCCTAGACTGAAAAGTTAATCACTCCCTTCCTTGCTATAAAATGTCTACCTTTACATTTCCAACCTTCACAGTCAGTCCTGATAACAATTATTCACTATTGGATCATAAGAGACCTATCTGGATTTCATTGCATCAGCGCCACCTAGACAGATTGAATACTACTCACTGGAGATTCTACCTTCCTCCAGGCCCTCTGGATCTAGGTTCCCTCTTGAAAGCTTGTAAGCCAGTCACTTCTTGCCTTTGTAGCCCCCCACCCCCCATTTTGGGTAGCCAATGTCCAAGTTGCCCATCCCTGTCCACTCTGTGTGTAGGAGGGGTGGGAATGATTCTTGCTGCAAGGGACTGCTCCCTCTTTTGAGCTATTGCTTCCATAGGTGTAGGTCAAGTTCATCAAATTGTATGAGCATACTTTTTTTTTTTTCTTTTTCCCTCTTCTTTTTACTTCTGGTTGAGCTCTGATCATCCAGTCATTGAAGCCAGGACAAGGAGGTATTATCTGCAAGTGTGGATATTCTTATGCATATGCCCTCTCTTCTTTTCAGCTGGACGCTTCACTCTCCGCTCTAGTCCTCCGTGGCTATGTCTCTGACTCTGGCCCAAGAGTCCCCAGGTCTTGCCACACCGCTGGCCCACCCGGCCTTCTTCACTTTTTAAAGCCCCATCATATGTATGTAAAAGTTGGTAATTGCCCTGTGATAACTTTCTTTGACTTAGTTTTTAACTACTTGTAATTATAGGAGCCCTGGTGGTGGTGTGGGTTATGCATTGAGCTACTAACTGCAAGGTCAGCAGTTCAAGTCCACTAGCCACTCCTTGGGAGAAAGATGAGGCTTTCTGCTCCCTCAAAGGTTTACAGCCTCGGAACCCCTGTACAGATTGCCATGAGTTGAAACTGACTTGGCAGCTCACAACCACCGTGCAGCCACCACTTATAGTGTTGTTGTTTTCAGTCGATTTTCCTCTGGTGTCTCTTCTCAGAGTCTGTGTGCACCATGATTGCTTCCCTTCATCGGGTTATGTGGGTTATTGTACCCAGAGTAACCCTAAGGCTTGTAATGCTGGGAGATCCCTCTGCCTCGTTTCAAAGGCATTGCTCCTGCAGCTGTGCCTAAGGCCTGATGCAGTCTTGGGGCTCATGTCTCAGGGGTGCTCAGCGGTGCTGTTCATCAGCATTCCCGGGGACCTGACACAACTACACTTTCTGGTCCCTTGAAGGGAGTTAGCCAGGCGCCTTGCCCGGCCAGCGAGATGGGGACGCTATGTTAGGTGTACTAGGTGAGTCCATTCTGATGCGGAGCTCACCCAAGTCTTTAAGGGCCGATGTGAGATTTGCCATCTGAAGGTAGCTTTCTTCATTGAACAAACTCTAGGCTTTGGTATCAGAATTTCGGTTGCTTCATAGAAGTGAACTGGAGACTTTCCCTTGGCTCACTTCGGGACCACTTTAAACATCTGGGATGATCCGCTCTGCAAAGATCCCCTGGGTATATATACTTTGGGGAAAGGATGGCTCTTGGATTTACTTGTCTAGTCTCTTTCTGGTTGTTGAGCTGTTCGGAGTCCTCTTCTCTTGGAATCAGTGTTGATTACTTCTACACTGCCTGGAGAGTTACTAACTTCCTGGAAAGTTACCCGTTTCAGCCACGTTTGAGGGCCGGCTGCAGCGAGCTAAGCCAGCTAGCTCATGGGTCTTTCTGTTTCTTCTCTCTGCAGAATTGCTTAGTGCCCTTGAGTCAGTTCTGACTCATAGTGACCCTGTTTAGTGCTTCCAAGAAGTGGCTGGTGGGTTTGAAATCACTGACCTTGAGGTTCGCAGTGCAGTGCAGTGCTTACCACACCAGGTCTCTGTGGTTAATCCCCAATATTTCTTCTGTGCATTTTTGCATTTTTCCTTTTCCTTGATTAGGTAATTAGGACCAATTTAATAGACTCATTAGGACTTAATTGTTGTTGAGTGCCATAGAGTCGGTTCTGGCTCATAGTGATCCTGTATGGGGTTTCCAAGGAGCTGCTGGTGAATTTGAACTGTAGACTTTGAGGTTCAAACTTAATTAGGACCCACATAGTATTCAATTTTAGGATTTTCATAAGCATATTGCATTGTGCATGAGGATGGTGTTGTGGTTTTAAGTGCCGTCAAGTTGGTTCTGACCCATAGTGACCCTGTGTAGGGTTTCCAAGGAGCGGCTGGTGAGCTTGAGCTTGAACTGTTGACCTTGTGGTTCAAACCGACTTTACAGTCCAGCACACTAACCCACAGCGTCACACCAGGACTGGCTCTGCTATCGTTTGTTTATGTGTGAACCTGCTGTATGTTCTCTGCAGGACTGGGGTATCCGTTCCCTGCCTTTCCAGTTTGCTAGGGGTAGGCCCTTGGCATTTGCCTTTCTGCAGGTGCTCAGTCTACTTAGTGTGGGCGATGGAGCAGGGAGGCTGGTGCTGGGATGGAGGTGGGAACCCTGGAAGGGACTGCTGTCCCCACAGTTGGCCCTGACCCGTGGTGACTTCGTACACAACAGAATGGAACACTGCCTGGTCCCACTCCGTCCCCATCAAACTCTTGTGATCCGTGGAGTTTTTCTGTGGTGGGTTTTCAGACCTAGATCTCCAGGTCTTCCTCCCTGGTCCATCCTAGTCTAGAGGCTCCATTGAAACCTGCTCAGCGTCCCAGCCACACATAGGCTTCCACTGACACACTGGTGGTGGTGGCTGTGCATGACGGTGTGACTCAAGAATCGAACCCCAGACTCCTCCACCATTGCCTTCTGCCCCACAGGGAAACCTCTTAACCCCGGAGCCAGCATGTCAACAGGCCAGTACAGTGGAGGGCAGATGATCTGAATGTGGGTGCCAAGTGCCCTTTTATCTGAGGGTTCTAGAGAAGAAATGACCACTGGTCAGCCAGGAAGTGCTGACTCGATTCCTTTGTGAAGGTGAACAGGTGGTCATGGCTTGTAAGGGTGGGCTTCTTTCTGGGAGACCTGAGGCAGGGGGTCTTCTGACAGTGGTGTAGACCTGAGAACGACTCATCTGTCTCTGAGCAGCTGCTGGGGGCACTCGGAGGTACGTTTCACCTTAGCTCCCAAAGATGAAGACTGAGCCTTTCAGGGACGCTCGGCACCACAGAATGGCTGTGTTATTGTCAAAGAAAACAGAAAAAAATGAGGGTCATTTAGAGTGCCCTTTGAAGGTGGGACTCTTCAGATAGGGCAGGTTATACTTTGGGGAATGACTTGTTTTAAAGTTTTTATTGTGAATTATGTGATAGTTTACATGGGAGAACATTATCTTTACATTCATCCTATCGTATTTCGTTTCATTGCAATGATTACAATCCCCTGCTTGCATCATCAACCAACCAAAGGGTACAGCCCGCACGCCTGCCCCCCAGCCACCAGCCCATAGCCCCTGTCCCTCCCTTAGTCCAGAGCCCCCAGCCGCTTCTTTTGTCCACGTCATCGTCTCTGCCTCCATCCCTGGTGTCACTGTCTCCCCAGACAGGGTCCCGTACTTTGCTTTTCTTTCTTGATGGTTCCAGGGTCTCTGCTCCTGGACTGCAAAATCAGCCATTCCCTTCCTTTTGTTACAGAACGGCTACATTTTCCCTACTGAACCACAGAGGTCTTAGCCCCCTCACCTTTCACAGTAGACATTTTCTGTTGTGGTTTGGGTGGAAGCTTACGGAGCAGACTGGTGTCCATTCACATTTTGCTTCCTGGCCTTGACCGCAGGCCCCACCACCTAACAGCACTCTTCCCACCTCCTCCCCAGGTTTCCCAAATCCATCTGTCCTTCTCTCCTGCCCCTTTCTGACTTCTGAGCTTCCTCCCTGGGTACATCCTGCCTGCCCTTCACAGGCGTTTTGATAGCTCTAGTAAAGAGCTGTATTCTTCGCCACACCCACCCCAGCCCTGAAGTAACCATACGCTGTTTCCCCGCAGACATTCTGCTTCTGGCCGATGAGAAGTTTGACTTTGACCTGTCCTTGTCATCTTCTAGGTAGGCAAATGAGGTGTTTCTCCTTCCCCTGGCCTTGAACATCCCAACTCAGTAACGTCTTTGATTTAAATGCTGTGTCAGTGATAACCCTCTTTTTTTAAAAAACAGTGCAAATGAAGACGACGAAGTCTTTTTTGGACCTGCTGGACACAAAGAACAGTGTGCAGCTGCCAGAGTGGGTGTCAGTAATCACACCCCTGAGGGACCTGCCCCCAAGGCTGGCAGTCACTTTCCTTGGAGCCCCCTCACTGGGGAGAAGTTTGTGGAAGTTTACCGTGAAGCTCACATGTTGGCTCTGCAGATCGGAGGCAGCGCTAGCCGGGGCTCCGTCTCTGAGAAGGCCGCAGACCCGGGAGGCCAGGGCCTGGAGGTATTTGTGAAGGAATCAGCATTAAAGATAAGCCTCTTTGAGAAAGGGTGTGACGTGGAGAAGAGTCCCACATCTCTGAAGAGGGAGACCTACTGCCTATCCGAGAGCCCTCTGCTGGGTCCAACCCCCTTGGGACTCCAGCCTGCTGCTGGCCTGGCCCTGCGCCTGGGCTCTACCCCCGCCCCACAGAGCACCCCTGCCCAGGCCAGTCTCCCCTGCATGCCGGAGCCCAGACCCTCTTCTCAGATGGCGTCCACAGCGCCACCAGGTACTGCTCCACCTCCAAAAAGGATCATCAGTAAATTGCAGCCGCCCCGAGCTCTGGCTGCCCGAGGAAGAAGCATCCCCTCGGCCATGGAGAAGGTAAACTGCCCCTTATCTGAGGGATACGGTCACCGAGACCATTGTGGGGAGACCTGGAACGCACGTGGTGTGGGGCTGGATGTGGGGTACAGGCAGTGTGAGCTCGTCTGCTCACGTAAAGGTTGGTGGTTCGAGCTCACTCAGTGGTACCGTGGAAGAAGACCTGGAGATCTGAGCCCGCAAAGCCGACCCCCAAGAACATCCTCTGGTCAAACCTGTCTAGTCACACGGCCGCCCTCAGCTTTGCCTTTCGTTTGGGCCTTAAGATCCCCTCCTCAGTTCTGTGTAGCCTGGAGTGTTTGTGTATTGTTGTAATGCTGGAAATCTCCCAAGGAGGGCCTAGGGTCCTGGGGCCTCCTCGTCCAGTGGCTTCCCTCATCCCAAACACCACAACCTCAGGCTGTTGTCCTGCAGTCGATTCGGACTCAGAGGACCCTGTGGGGATAGCTGATATGTGTGACCAGACTTGGAGGACCCTGTGGGGACAGCTGGTGTGTGTGAACAGACTCGGAGGACCCTGTGGGGACAGCTGGTGTGTGTGAACAGACTCGGAGGACCCTGTGTGCCACATCTTGTCCTGGAGGTTTGAACAGACTACTTTTCAGTTAGGCAGCCAGTGCTTAACTGCTGTACCACCAGGGGTCCTCATCTGGCGTAGTCACTGGTCACCTGCATCGAGGAGCTCTAGTGGCAGGCACAGTGGGTCTGAATTGCCAAGCTCCCCAGCCATTCCCATGAGGAATCATGAGCCTCGGAAACTCTGTAGAGGAGTTCCAGTCTGCCTTCAGGGGCACTTTGAGTTGCATTAGCTCAACAGTGGGCTTGTGTTTTGGATTGATCCTGCATCGAAGCAGGCCTGGTGGTGCTGTGGTTAGGTGTTTGGTCGCTAACTGCAAGGTCGGGATTCGAACCCACCAGCTACACCCCAGGAGAAAGATGAGGCAGGCTGCTTCCAGAAGGGTGACAGCTTCGGAAAGTCTGTGGACAGCTCAGCTCTGTCCTGCGAGGTCACTGTGGGTCATGGGACTTTGGGGATCTGCACAGCTGTGTGTTGGTTTCAATGGCTGTCCTCCCTGGGGCAGGACAGTGGACAGGTTAGGGAAGCTCTAGGGTGTGGTGACTGAGGGCTCAGGAGCTGGAGGAGGGTGCTCAGATAGGAGAAGGGTGGGCCTCAGACCTGGTCAGGTGACGGTGGCCCCTTGTTTGGAGGGTAGGTGGCAGAGGTGTCTGCTCTTCCTAGAGCCACAGGCTCCTCTCTTGGAGCCACCAGTGGTGGGCGGTGAGTGGTGAGAGGACTAGGTAACCACCAGGTGCCCAGCAGGGCCTGGACAGTCCTTCTCCCTCTTCAGCACAGCTCTGAAACCACATGACTTCCTTTCACAACCCAGAATTGAACCCTCCACACAGGAGGCATTCTGGGTACTGTGTTCCCCCTCATTCATGGTGGGGACCTACACCTTTAATCACAGAGACTTCTTTTCCGGAGCCCACTTTGAGATTTTGTTTTGTTCTTGGACATTTTGTCGTGGTTTGGATGAAAGATCACAGGACACGTTAGTTTCCCACTCCAACAGTTTATCCACTTTTTGTTCATGGCATTCAATTAATCCCTCACTGTATCGGTCCTCTCACTGGGGCCTTCTGCGTTCCCCGTTTCTGTCCGCCTCATTTTCCAGCCCCTTCCTGCTTTCTGAACATTGTTTTGGAGCCTTCGCTGCCCTCTGGGGCTCGGACGGCTGGGTGTTCTGAGGAGTGTGTTCCTTCTGGGGTTCCTGTTCACTTTATAGGCCTGACTGCTGTTTGACTGAAAGCTGATCTCTGTCTGGAGAGCCTTTGGCTGGGCATTTTGAAAGTGATGCTTCCAGACTGAGCTCAGCAGAGTGTAACAGACATGAACTAGGGCCAGGGAGCCTGGGGTCTGATCCTGGCTATTCTGGGGCCTTTTCCCTCTGGTCCTACTTGGTGATCCGGTGGCCATCAGGTTAGTCCAGGAGGTACTGCTAGGCAGCACTTCCCGTGTGGACACACCTGCACTCTGGAAAGGTCTACATCGCACCTTCACGTAGTTAAATGACCGCTAGCAAAGTTAGCATTTTAAAAATGAAAATGCAGAACGGAACAGTGCTGGCGAGCGAGTATGTGGGAGGGAGACTGGAAGTGTGGTCCAGGCCTGGTGGGAATGGAGACTGCAGCGTTGCTGTGGGGCAGTCTGGCTGGTTCCTGAAAGTTGAAAACAGACTTATCATGCAGCCCAGCAATCCCCTTCTTAGACTCCCCCCCCCAAGAACTAAAAGCAGGGACACTGAGCTAAGTGGACACCAGTGTTCCTAGTAGCAAAATGGCAAAGACAACCCCAGAATTTCATCACCTGACGAAATGAGAAGTAAAACATGTAGCCATACAATGGGATGCATTTTGGTGTGCGTGTTACAACGTGGGTGACCTGCTGAGTGAGCAAAGCTGGGCACAGAGGGACACATGTCGTGTCATCCCATTGCTCTGAAATGCCCAGAGTAGACTTGGGGCTGCCTAGGGCTCCCTCTGGTGTGGCGCTGTAGACTTAGCACTGCACTACGAACCACAAGGTCAGCAGTTCAAACCCACTGGCTGCTCCTCAGAAACCCTATACAGGGCTGCTGTGAGTCAGTACTGATTCCATGGCACTTAACAATGACAACAAGGCTCCCTCAAAGCTCAGTCTTGGAAACCCTGTATGGGGTTGCTCCAAGTCAGAATTAACTCGATGGCCGTGGGTTTAGGTTTTTGGTTTCAAGCTTCCAAGGAGTGTAGCTTTCCAGGGAATGGACTGCAAATAGATTTGGAGTTCCCTTTGGAGATAGTGGTGATGTGCCGTGGAGTTGGTTCCGACCCATAGCGACCCTGTACAGGGTTTCCAAGGCTGTAAAACTTTA
>NW_006408615.1:4897115-4903256 GCF_000296735.1 Chrysochloris asiatica | reverse complement strand
TCTCTCTCTCTGTCTTTCTGTCTCTCTCTCTCTCTGTCTCTGTCTCTCTGTCTCTCTGTCTCTGTCTCTCTGTCTCTCTCTCTCTCTCTGTCTCTCTCTCTTGCCCCAGTGCAAGTTTTAGTGTCACGGTGCATTGTAGAGAACTGGGCAGTTCTTACATTCCAGATTCATCATTTTCAGCCTGAGAGAGAGAGACCAGCGAGTCCTTCCAGGACAACGTTCCATGAGAAGGAATCCCACCCACAGGTGCCTCCTGAGAGGCCCAGAGTGGCTCCAGGTGCTGTTCCAGGGCCTGCCAGCAGCAGCCTGATATCAGGCAAGAGAGTGCCACCTGGGCCAAGCAAGGTGAGTGAGGGGAGTGGGCCCAGGAGAACTAAGTGGCTGCTCAGCAGACAGGGGACACGCCTTCGGGTTCAAACCAAGTTTGGGATTAGGAGAGTCACTGAGCTGCTGCATGCTACTGTCCACAGACTCAGTACAGAGAGTGTTCCTGGGAGGCTTCGGTGGGTGTGCTCCTGCCCACCTCCAGCTCCTGTGAGTCAGCCCTGAGCCGGGGCTCTTTCCTGTGGACGTGGTCCTGCCCCTCTGATTCGAGAAGCCAAACCTTCGGTGATCCATCCGCAGCCCACACAGCCAGCGGTTAGCTACCTGCATGGGTGCTCAGTGTGGCTCCCTGAGACTCACTGGTGGGCTTGTTCAAGTGACCCAAGGCCAGGCCCACAGCCATAGACTTGGTGACTCTGGTCTGGGACCCTCAAGGTGCATGTCTTGCCAGTATCCTTCCCACTGGCACCCCCATCTATCTCTGCACAGCTTGAAGATACTGAGAAGCCCTTATTAACTCTCCTTTAAATTCCTGGAGAAATTATTACAAAAGATTTGAAAATTCTGCTTTTTTAGTAACGAGTAGATGGAATTTTTGATGATTACGTTTTTCCACATTTTATTTCAGTTGGGGCTAAAGAGGACCCTGTTGAGACCACCAGGCCGCACAGGCAGTCTTGCGAGGAAGAGCTTTTCCTCCGGGCCTGTTCCAGGCGCTCCGCCTGTGCCTGCCCAGCCAACAGGAGGTCCAGGTGAGGCTGCTCTGCTCTTACGGGACCCCTCGGGCGGTGTGGTTGTGGGCTGGACTAGGTGGTGGGCAGGAAGAGCAAGGGTCCCTCCTGCACACTAAGTGCCGGAGACATGCAGACTCTCAGAGCAGCCTCAATGTGAGGTGCTCAGCACTGCTGACATGGGGTGGTCAGAAGGACGCATGGCCCCTAGAGCTCTCGGACAAGCCTTTAAATTCCCACGCCCAGACCTGTTTAAATTCGCCAAGTAGCCAAGAGATCCCTGGTGGCTCTGCAGGATAAGCACTTGGACTGCTAACCACCAGGTGAGCAATCAATCCCACCGGCCGCTCCTGGGGAGAAAGAGGAGGCTGTCTGCTCCTGAAAGCTTTACAGCCTCGGAAACCCTGTACAGGGTCTCTGTTCTTAAGTGCAGTTGAGTCACGTCCAACTCATGTTGTTGTTGTTGTTAAGTGCCGTGGAGTCGGCTCCGACTCATAGTGACCCTACACAGGGTTTCTGAGGCTGTAAATCTTTACGGGAGCAGAAAGCCTCATCTTTCTCCCGCGGAACCACTGGTAGTTTTGAACTGCTGACCTTGAGGTTGGCAGCCCAACT
The DNA here is from genome assembly GCF_000296735.1 of Chrysochloris asiatica. Lineage (NCBI taxonomy): Eukaryota > Metazoa > Chordata > Mammalia > Afrosoricida > Chrysochloridae > Chrysochloris > Chrysochloris asiatica. The sequence continues at coordinate 4,901,586 of NW_006408615.1, read as the reverse complement.
CGTAACCACTCATAGTGACTCTGTATAGAGTTTCCAGGGAGCAGCTGGTGAGTTTGAACTGCCGACCTTGTGGTTAGCAGTCCAGTGCTGATCCTGCAGTGCCAGCCCACGAAGCCTTTGAATCAGAAATTGACAGCAGTGCTTTTGCTAAGCCAGCCAGGGGTGCCATCTAGTGGTACAGGGAAGAGATCCTGGTAGACTCCCCGAAAAGGCCCTCAGCCCAAACCCAAAACCCACTGACGTCACCGCCCTTAAGTCAGTTCCAACTCAGCGACCGTACAGGACACAGCAGAGCCTGGCCAGAGGGTTTTTGAGGCTGTCGGTGTCCTAGGAGCAGATTGTCTCATCGGTCTGCCAACCTTCTTTTCAGTAAACAGCCCATTGCTTAGCCACTGCACCACCAGGGCCCCTAAAAGCCCCTCGGTTCCAGTTAAATCCTCTGGTCTTTGCTGGCAGGGCTCTTGACTGCATGGCACTGCAGTGTACTACGGACCAGGCAGACTGGGTGTGGAATGCTTACTCCATCCTTCACCCTTGAAGGAGCTGAAGTTTGTGTCATCCTGGTTACAGGCTGAGTTGCTGACACCTGGCTTGCAGCGTTACTCAGGACTAGAAGTCCTTGTGGTAATGGGCTGGCCTCGTCTCTGACCCTCATAGTAACAGCAGGTGAAGTGAGAAAAGGTTGTGCACCTTTTCCCTTCGGTCTTTCTGCAGTCTTGCTCTGGCCATGATGGAATGGTGTCTGTCTGGACTGCGCTAGCAGAGCCACTTGGATCAGAATGTGTTGGAGGGGTATTGTGAAACGGCTCTGTTCTCGGTGAGGTGGGGCACTGGTCAGCCTCTTCAAGCCTTTCACCACGGGCCTGTGTGCTCAGTCTATGGGTCTACCAGTGTACCTAGTGCCCTGAGTCCATGCTGACTCACTGAGACTCCATGTTTCTTGGACTAGAACTGTGCCCCAGATGGCATTGTGGCTGCCTCCTTTTAGAAGCAGACAGCCAGTCCTTTCTTCCTAGCTGCCTCCAGGTAGTTCTGAACTTGTCACTTCCCCATAGGGGACCCCTGTTATTTTGGTGGGTGACTATGTTCCATCCTAGTTCATTTGCTCTTTTATTTTAAATGATATTCTTGAACACATAACGCAGCTTTTGATCACTAAAGGAACCAACCACCAACAATTGTCTTCCTTCCTGTTTCCCTCCCACCTTCCTATCTGATGGAGGTTGAGGCTGTCCATCTCCATCTGCTCTACTAGAATTGATTTCTGCTGTCAGGATCATCAGTGAAGAGGCAGGGTTGAGTTTATACACACTTATACCTACCCATGGGGTCACTTCAGTTGGAACTGACTCGATGGGACTACACAGCACCAATGTCCATCTTGGCATTGTGGACAGAATCCATCCCTTCTAATACTAACGGCTGTCCTGTATTTGATGGTGGACACACTGTCCTGTGTGTCCCTCTTGCGTGGGCATCATCACTAGAGAACAGTGGCTTTCTTCACTTGAGAACACTTTAAGATAGCTTAACTTGTGTGTTAATAATACACAAGTGTTAAACAGTTAATAGCTTCTTGATTGAGAAGGAATGAGACCTTGAGTGAGCGCCACACGATGTGTGTCTTCTCTTGTAGGTAAATCAGGTGAACGAGTCAGTATTCCTGCAAACAGTTCCCGGACTCTGTCCAACACCAGGACTCAGAGCAGACTCAGACCCACCACCCTGCAGCGGTCCAGGCCCATGGGTCCTGCAGATGCCTCCAGCAAGCAAACCAAGTCGGCCAATGTGGCCCAGGTCACAGGTGGGTTCCTGGAGGCCAGCGCTGCTTCCCTCACACAGTCACAGACGCCAGAAAATGCAGGCGTGAGCCTCAACTCCACTTTCAGTCTGCCGGAGTCTTTTCAGCCAAGCACAGCTAAGAGTGCAAGAAGGCAGGATGCCGACTTGGAATCCGAGACAAAGGCTCTGCATGCTCCTCCGAACCCATTTAAAACCCCCAAGTCTTCTATTGGTAAGTAGTAGATACATTTTCATCTGTTTTAAACATACCGAAGAAAAGTTTTGAAATGATTGCTTTGGGTGATGCCGCTGGGTTCTCTGTTTCTGTTTTTCTCATAGCACTTTAAAGATGCCCCGCTGTCTTCTAGGCTGCATGGGTGGAGATCACAAGTCAGCGGGCCTTCTTATCTTCTTTTGATTTCTGCACATGGTATCTGTCAGTTTCCTTTGACTCCTTGTATGAATTGTTTTCAGCAATTTCATTACTTTAGTAATTTGATGTGGCTTGCTTTCTTTTACCCTCCTTGGGGTATCGTGAGCTTTTGGATCTGTTGACATTTTTAACCAAGTCTGGAAACGTTTTGACCATTCGTTGGTCATATTTTGTCCTACTCGCCTTCTATTTCCTGGGACTTTCATTAGTGCATGGTAGGCCTCGTAAACGACTGTCGAGACGCTGGTCTTTTGTTTTGTTTTGGTGCCCAGCCTTTTCCCTTGTGTTTCAGTTGGGACAGTCTCTGTGGTTGTCATGTCTTTAGTTCACGATGTGCCGAATCTGCAGTTTCTTTCTAGTCTCTTTGATCCTCCCTGGCATTGGTTTTCCTTTAAATCCTTTAACATATTAATAGCAGTTGATTTAAAATTCTTATCTTCTAATTTCATCATCCTTGTCATTTGGTTTCATTTTCTTGCTTTTTTGGATGCTTCATCAGTTTTATTGGTAGGAGACTCCTGATGGGGCGCAGTATGATAAAGTACTAAGATCGAAAGATCAGTTTGAATCATAGGTTGGTTGTTCAAACCCACCAGCTGCTCCTCAGGGTTCCTATGAGTCAGAACCGACTTAAGAACATTTAACAAGAACTGGATGTGGTGAATGTTATATTTTTTAATGTCTCATTTTGTATCTTCCTTAAAGACGAATTCTGCCTTGGCAGGCAGCTGCCAATCGATTGGATTTTTCCAAGACTTCTTTTTAAGCTCTGGGGATAAATCTAAAATAGCCTTTACTTTGGGGATTGTTGTTACTGTACTTAAGTGCCGTCAAGTCGATTCCAACTCAGGGTTTTCAAGGAGCAGCTGGTGAGTTTGAACCGCCGACCTTATGGTGCAAACCAGCCTCGCAGTCCAGTGCTTTATTCTACAGTGCTGCTCTGGTCTAATGCTTGGCCTTTGTGGGGTTTGTGGGTCTAACCTGTGTGTTCAGCCAGGTTTCTCCTTTCTGCTCCCCAGAATGCAATCCATTTCCCAGCCCATGTGAACTCGGAGAGCTGTTCCCAGGGTTGATCATGGATTGGCTTTATGGGGCCTTGCCCTACACACATGCTGCTCAATCTTCAGTTCAGAACTTGAGGGATCCCGCTAAGGTTTCTCTGCCCCTCACATTGCAGCAAAGTGAGCTGAATGCCTCTTACTGCTTCATCCAGTTGCTGAGACGGCCGTGCTCTGCTTGGGTTCTGGCGTCTGGCTGTGGGCACTCAGTAAGGTTAAAGGAAGTAGCCTTGCAGACTTGTTTGTTACTACAGTTGTCTCCAGTGCGTTTATGGTGGGTTACTTAGCCACCTCTGAAGTGCATTTGCTTCCTTGGTGGCTGAGAGACTTTGAGCTCATTGACACCGCTGGTCAGTTCACGTGCCAGCTGCCCAGCTCCTCCATCCTTATTTTGAGTGACTACCGTACAAGAATGAGACATTCGATCGTCTTCCATGTGTATAACGGGGACTTCAAAAAGTTCATGGAAAATGGAAATTTAAAAATAGTGGTATTTTTCCACAAATTTTTTTTTCTTCATATTTTTTATCTATTTTTTTTTAAACACTTTTTATTAGTAATTGAATAAAGGATTATAGAGCAGATCATCAGTTTTACATTGAACACATCATATTACTTTGCTTCATGGAAGTGATTGCTATCCCCTCCTTGGACCATCAGCTAATAGCCTTTACTTTTATTCACTTTAACTCTTTCCTTCCTCCCTGTGTTTCCCGCTACCTTCATCTTTCTTCTGCCAACCTCCCTCTTGTATATTGCCTACCACATCACGCATGTGTCTACCAACATGAATTGGAACACTGAATGGTTTAAAATTAAGAAAGGTGTGCGACAGGGTTGTATTCTTTCACCATACTTACTCAACCTGTAAGCTGAGCAAATAACCTGAGAAGTTGGGTTATATGAAGAAAAATGTGGCATCAGGATTGGAGAAAGACTCATTAACAGCCTGTAATATGCAGATGATACAACCTTGCTTGCTGAAAGTGAAGAGGACTTAAGATACTTACTGATAAAGATCAAAGATCACAGCCTTTGGTATGGATTGCTTCTCAATGTAAAGAAAACAAAAATCCTCACCACTGGACCAATAAACAACATTCTTATCAACGGAGAAAAGATTGAAGTTGTCAAGGGCTTCACTCTTCTTGGATCAACTATCAACACTCACGAAAGCAGCAGTCAAGAAATCAAATGA
>NW_006408615.1:4895970-4896885 GCF_000296735.1 Chrysochloris asiatica | reverse complement strand
TCCTTGGAGGCCAGGATGGCTAAGCTTCGTCTCTCATACTTCAGACATATTGTCAGGAGGGACCAGTCGTTGGAGAAGGAGATCATGTTTGGTAAGGTGGAGGGTCAGAGAAAAAGAGGAAGATCCCCCCAGTGAGGTGAGTTGGCAAAGTGGCAGCATCAGTGGGCTCAAGCGTGGCAACGATAGTGAGGTTGGCCCAGGATCTGCAGCGTTCTGCTATGCGTACAGTCACTATGAGTCAGTACTGACTCGATGGCACCAAACAACAGCAACAACCCTCAAAGGCGCTCTGGTAGCGTAGTGGTTACAAATCAGGCTGTGAACCGCAAGGTCAGCAGTTCGAAACTACCAGCTGTTCCATGGGAGAAAGATGAGGCTTTCTGCTCCCGTAAAGATTTATAGCCTCGGAAACCCTGTACAGGGTCGCTGTGAGTCGGAACCGACGCCACGGTACTTAACAACAACATCAAGCTCTAGAATAATTTTCCTACCCCTTAACTTTCATAGAATGATTCTTTTATCAAGAAAATTTCTTTTTAAACTCTTGATAACACTGCTCTCATACACTATTTACCCTTTTGTGATTGACTGAAGTCACTCAGCATGATGCCCTTCAGGTTCATCCACGTTGTGAGGAGTTTTTCAGACTCATCTTCATTCTTCCCTGTTTGATAGTATCACTGTGTGTATGGACCAACGTTAGTTTTACCATTCTTCTGCTGATGGACATTTAGGCTGTCTCCATCTGTTTGATGTGTCTCTTACAGACAGCGTATTGGAGGATCTTGTTTTCTTATCCATTCTGCTCTCTCTGTCTCTTGCCTGGTGCATTTAATCCATTTACATTTGCTGTCATTTTCCATAGGTGTGAATTGATTGCTGTCATTTTCCATAGGTGTGAATTGATTGCTGTCA